>NC_138135.1:50526303-51095819 GCF_964188305.1 Podarcis bocagei
AATTCCCTCGTGAGGAAGAATTGAGGAGCTAAAAGTTAAATTTAAATTGACAGTGTACAAATGTTTTTATACCAACTTAAGATGTTGAATTTAAAATTTGAGATTTATGAACCACATTTAAGTACATTCATGGCATCGCAGGATCTCATTCACATTTGCTTATTGAAGACTGACTTTGGGCCTGATTCTGCGAGATACTAAAGACTGAGACGCAGCAGCTCATGGAATTAAGGCTGCCATCCTAACCCCACTTACTTGGGAGTAAGAGCCATTTAATTCAGTTAGACTTACTTTTGAGTAGATGCATATAGCACTGTGCTGAAGGAATTCAGCTTGAGAATAAGTGACAATTGCATCTTTACTAGAGCTGGACCTGTTTTCAGAGTTACTGCCAATGTAACTTCTAGGAGAGGCAAATCCCCAACTGTAGTTCTAGCCTGTTGGCACTAAAGAAACAACTACTACCTTATGCTACAGTTGCCATATTTCAAAAAATAAAATTCCTGGCACCCGCAAAGAAACCCACCAAAATTGTTAAGGTTTTCTTTGGTGAAACCTACCCCCAAAATAGTTATTTTAAGCTTTTTTTGAGCTGTTTCTGATGCTTTTTCGGCAAAAAAGCTTAACTATAGAAAATACATTTTGGAGGTTTAAATCAATACAGTGGTACCTCGGGTTACATGCGCTTCAGGTTACATATGCTTCAGGTTGCAGACTCTGCTGACCCAGAAATATTACCTTGGGTTAAGAACTTTGCTTCAGGATGAGAACAGAAAAATCGCGCTGCAGCGGTGCAGCGGCAGCAGGAGGCCCCATTAGCTAAAGTGGTGCTTCAGGTTAAGAACAGCTTCAGATTAAGAACAGACCTCCAGAACAAATTAAGCTCTTAACCCAAGGTACCACTGTAATTAAATACTAGATCTTATTCTAACTGCCGCCGCTAAAAAACTTCCAGTTTTTGCTGTCACCTGACATATTGCAAGCCTACCTTATGCCAGTGTTGTCTGATAATAATGATGATAGGGGATGGGTGTTACTGAGGAGCTCAGACCTGCTGTCAATTAAAGTTTGCTCCTAGCCTTTTTTTGCTTCTGAACCCTCCCACATTGCCTGGGAACAGTATTCAGAGCCAAAAGCTGATGAGCACAGCGTAAGAAAGCTACAGCTGGTAATCTGCGGTTAATATTTCAAGGTGGTATGCAACATAGGAAAATAAAACAAATAAAAGTATCCATAGAAAAACATCATTAAAAACACTGATAAATAGTGATTGGTTAAAAGAGAAAATTCATATTACGAAGGCCTGTCTAAACATGATAGTTTTCAGAAGACATCTGAAGGGAGGGAGAGTTGGCTCCTACGGAACCTCTATTGGTAGGGAGTTTCACAGGGCAGGATCTGTCCCTGGTGAAGGCCAACCAAACTTCAGGGGTGTGGAGAACCACCAGGAACCTTAAGGAATCAGATAGTCCTTATTGGTCAGTTAGAAACTCTCCCCAAGTATGTAAAAGGAACTTCGGAACTCTGGAACACGCAAATGCTTTTTTATCTAACCCATTTAAGTCATCCTAATTTGGTCATCTCTTGTGGTGCTGACGAAGGAAGCAGCATTACCAAGACACATTAGCGCTCATTAGCATAATTTAATATTAGACTTACTCAGCAGAAACTGAAGTCGGTACTCTATTTGCATACGGCACACCTTTGCACTCCTCACTTGTGGCAGAACAACTGGATCCGACCACTGGGAAGGATGTGGAAGAACTCCAGTTGACCGGGCAGATCCATCTGGCAAGCTGAACTGTCTCCACAAAGAAGCATTTTCAGGGTTCTCCATGTGGTGTTCATGGCATTTGAACTGACTGCTTAAAAAAGCAACAATGAGGGTGTGTCAAACATAGTCAATATAAAATGCAATCTGTACTTAAAATTACTGTGAACAAGCGAATTTATATTTTACTTTAGGAAAGAATGGGTTTTTATTTTAGTGCTGGAAAGGCCTTGCAGGTGAATTCTAATATGCTTCTTCTGAAATGGCAGCTCTGTGTTTTAGAGTTTTGAGAGAATATATCATATCCTCTTCATTCTATTTGTTCTAGCATTGCACTTCCATTTTTCTTATGAAAATGATTAAGGTGAGAATTGTGTCTACCATGACTATCTATTTTTGTTCCCCTTTGAAGAAATACATCAAGACTCAAAGTATAGAATGCACTGGGATGAAAAAAATATTAATTCAAATCTAGTGGCAGAAGCAGACTAGTACTCTTATTTACTCCACACACACACACACACACACACACACACACTGCCAGCAACCTGTTATTTCCTTTTCTGATTGAGGTGAAATTTACAGAGTAGTTCAGATGTGGATAGTTATAATAAGAAGTTGCCACACCAATTGTGTTATGTTCTACAAAAAGTTGAACTAAGAAAGCACCAGTCTCTCTCTCTCTCTCTTTGAAAAGTAGAAACCTAAGACTAGGAGAAAGACCAAAGAGAAAATGGGAAGAAACTTTTAAAATTATTTTATTTTGCAAGAACTTTGGAATATCAGTCATATTGCATTTAACAGTGCTAAGTCCAGACCTGCAGACAAATGCTATTCATTTCTGTTTTGTGAGCTGTTGGTTCATATTGCTTTCAATGTATTTGTATAATTTGTTCCTGCTCATTCTGGTTTTTTCCAGAATTAGTGAGTGCTGCTTTGTAGTGGTTGAGAGAATGAGCTATGATGTGGAAATATCCCTGGGTTTGGTTCTCCACTCAACTATTAAACAATTGAGTGGATTGAGCTGCCATCTCTAATCAGTATTGCTGCTTCTTCTGAACATGGGAATAATACCGTCCCACCATAAATGGTTGTTGTGGAGGTAACTAAGGTAAGATAAAGTATGTGAAGTAGTTTGACCACTTAGGAAATAAGACAGTTTGTGTTTACACATACAGTGGTACCTCGGGTTAAGAACTTAATTCGTTCTGGAGATCTGTTCTTAACCTGAAACTGTTCTTAACGTGAAGCTCCACTTTAGCTAATGGGGCCTCCTGCTGCTGCTGCACCGCCGCTGCACGATTTCTGTTCTCATCCTGAAGCAAAGTTCTTAACCCAAGGTAATATTTCTGTGTTAGCGGAGTCTGTAACCTGAAGCGTATGTAACCTGAAGTGTATGTAACCCGAGGTACCACTGTACAGTGGTACCTCGGGTTAAGAACTTAATTCGTTCTGGAGGTCCGTTCCTAACCTGAAACTGTTCTTAACCTGAGGTACCACTTTAGCTAACGGGGCCTCCTGCTGCCACTGTGCCACCGGATCACGATTTCTGTTCTCATCCTGAAGCAAAGTTCTTAACCCGAGGTACTATTTCTGGGTTAGCAGAGTCTGTAACCTGAAGCGTCTGTAACCCGAGGTACCACTGTACCTGCTTTTTCTGCTTTTTGTTCGATTTCTGTTTTGGTTTGACCGCCACACTTTTAGTGCTTTGCAGGACTCTGGACACCAGAGAAGGGCTGGGTGCCAGGCCACTTTACCACTGAAAACGTGTTTAAATGAGACTATGCAATTTCCTCCTGACAGTTCTTAAAATATGTCTTTTCCACAAGCAGATTCAACAGTCCCGCCACAAGTCAGCACTGCTACTCTGGCTAAAATCCTCCAGCAGGCAATTCATAAAGCCTGCTCCCAGTTTAGCTTCTGAAGCTGCTTTCCAATCTCAGGGCTGCCACAACCTTATTGCTGTGAAGTTTTAAAATCCTGGGCTGCTCATGAAATTCACTCTGTGCACCAACTCTCGCCAAAGGGGCTGGCTAGTACAGTGGAACCTCGACTTACGTACGGCTCTATCCAGTTATGATTTTCAGTAGGTGCTTCGACTTATGAACTTTCCTCTAGATACGAACAGAGGCCTTGCCGGCAGACCGGAGCTCGCCTGGCCGGCTGCGGAGCAGCGCTGGGGCCTCTGCTACCGGGGAAAAGGGCCCCCATCCCACCCCCAAAGCTGTGGAAGAGGTGCTGCCTGCAAGAGGCACAGCAGGGTGCACTGCAGCCCCCCCCCCCGGAACTAACCTGAGGAAGTCCAGAGAAGAACCTGGCCTGGCAAGAAGAAAAAGTGACCCTGGCCAAAGTGAACCAGCTCTTTACTGACCCTTGCCCCACCCCCAGCTTGTAGCCAGGTAAACCCACCCACCCTCAGTGCACGTAAGGGGGAAAAAAGTTAATTTTTTTCATCTACAATACTGTCTTATTTATTTTATAGTACAGTACATTGATTATTGCCTTCATTTTATGGATCTATGGTCTCGTTAGACAGTAAAATGCGTGTTAAATTGCTGTTTTAGGGGCTGTTTTTCATTGTCTAGAACGGATCAATTCACTTTTCCATTACTTTCTATGGAAAAGTGCGCCTCTACGTTTCTAGTTATGACCGGACCTCTGGAACAGATTATGGTTGTAAGTAGAGGTTCCACTGTACAGATGAATTATGGCAGGGATTTGGAGCCCCATGTAGTAGGGATTCGATAACCCAGTCTCCAAACTATTGAGCAGACAAAACACTTGTATTTTTCTGGCATTCTGTGATGCCACATTTCTCAATGTTAAGGCCTCTCCGAATACATGCCCTTTCAATACTTTGTCAAGAGTTATTTATTAATTAAAGTATTTATAATCTGCACTTTTATATAGCTATAACAAGGAGGTATACAACATGCAAGATTATAATACAGGGGTACCTCAGGTTACAAACGCTTCAGGTCACAGACTCCGCTAACCCGAAATCGTACCTTGGGTTAAGAACTTTGCTTCAGGATGAGAACAGAAATCGTGCAGCGGTAGTACCTCAGGTTAAGAACAGTTTCAGGTTAAGAATGGACCACCAGAATGAATTAAGTTCTTAACCCGAGGTACCACTGTAAAAGCATCAGTAAAGACATCATTAAAAACATAAATGAAGCACCTGGAACCTATGATCATCTGTGGTCTTTCTTTGTGTGCCCCATCCACTGGAGGTCTGGAGGGTGGCAGCACAAGAATGGGCCTTTTCTGCAGTGGCTCCGTTTGTGGAATGCTCTGCCCAGGAAGAGGAGAGAAGAGTTTTGGACTTGATATCCCGCCTTCCACTCCCCCTTAAGGAGTCTCAAAGCGGCTAACAATCTCCTTTCCCTTCCTCCCCCACAACCAACACTCTGGGAGGTGAGTGGGGCTGAGAGACTTCAGAGAAGTGTGACTGGCCCAAGGTCACCCAGCAGCTGCATGTGGAGGAGTGGAGACACGAACCTGGTTCCCCAGATTATGAGTCCACTGCTCTTAACCACTACATAAATCTGGAAACAGGTCTAGCTCTAATAGAGATGCCATTGTGACTTATTCTCACGCTGAACCCTTGCAGCACAGTACTATATGCATCTACTCAAACATAAGTCTAATTGAATTGTCTTGATCCAGCAAGGCTACTCTTATTTTCTTAGGGGTGAGGTGTATAAACTATGTATGGCATGTAAAAAAGTGGATAGATAAGTTTTTTCTCCTCTCTAATAACTAGAACTCAGGGGCAATAAAAGAAACTAGATGTGGGAAGATTTAGGACAGATTAAAGTACAGTGGTACCTCGGGTTACATACGCTTCAGGTTACATACGCTTCAGGTTACAGACTTCGCTAACCCAGAAATAGCGCTTCAGGTTAAGAACTTTGCTTCAGGATGAGAACAGAAATCGTGCTCCGGCGGCACGGCGGCAGCAGGAGGCCCCATTAGCTAAAGTGGTGCTTCAGGTTAAGAACAGTTTCAGGTTAAGTACAGACCTCCGGAACGAATTAAGTACTTAACCCGAGGTACCACTGTACTTCTTCACATGGTGGTGAATAGTTCACTTCTGGAATTTACTCCCACAAGAGGCAGTGAAAGAGTCCATCCACGGTGTCTCTGGAAAAATTTACACATCACTTGGGAAGACAGGCGAACTAATGCTAGCGTACTGGAAGAAGCAAAGATCACCAGTGTCAAAGCAATGATTCTTCAACATCAACTTGGACTAGTCATGGTGTTCAGATGCCAGATTATCATCTTCCAAAGCAACTACTCTATTCTGAACTTAAAAATGGAAAGCGTAATGCTGGTGGTCAACAAAAGAGGTTTAAAGACTCTCCCAAGGCAAATCTAAAAAAATGTAGCATTAACACTGACAACTGGCCTGCGAGCGCTCCAACTGGAAAACAACCAAAGGTGTCATAGGCTTTGAAGACGCTCAAACTCAGGACGAAAGGGAGAAACGTGCTGAGAGGAAGATGGCACGCTTGGCAAACCCTCACCTTGATCAACTCCCGCCCAGAAACCTATGTCCCCACTGTGGAAGGAATTGTGGATCCAGAACTGGCCTCCACAGTCACTTACGGACTCACTGTTAAAACTGTGTTTATGGAAGACAATCTTACTCGAGTGATCGCCAAAGAAGAAGACAAACGCTGGAGGGAGACAGAGGCCAGCATTTGGAGGCGGCGGCCTTTTTCCCGCCTCTGCCAGCAGGCGCTCTCTCCCCAGCCCGAAGAAAGGAGTGGAGTGAAGCGAGCGGGAGAAGAGGAAGAAGGGGAGCCAGCCTGAGTCTGGCGCCGCACTCTTTTCCCGCTCTCCGCTCTGCCAGCCGCTCGCCTTCGGGTTTCTGCCGCCTTCCTGGATGGGATTTCAGCTCCCCGGGAAGGATCCCCACCCGTCCACTCGCGCCTCCCGGGAGAGGCGGGAAAAGCAACTCCCCCGGGGAGGGAGGCGTCGGCACCGCAGCCCCGCACCGCGCGGAGGAAGCGCGCCAGGAGGAGGACCGGCCTCTCCCTCGACGTAGCGGCTCCTCGTTACTCGGCGTTTGCCTTTTCTCCTCGCCTCCCTTCACAGCCCGCCCCGGCGCCTCAAGAGGACGCGCCTGCCCGGGATCGTAGCAGCGCTCCCGGGCTTGGGGCAGATGCGGGAGGCTGCTCTTGCGACGGGCACGGGGCGGGCTGGGCGGCTGCCTGCGTGAGGGACCCTCGGCGGCCGGAAGAGGTCCTGGGACGGGGCGCCCGACCTCTCGCCCGTCTGTGGACCTTGCACCCCGCAGGAGCAAGGCGTGGGGTGGAGAAACAGTGTCTCCCCCTCACCGAAAGGACGCGCCATCTGCCGCCTCATCGGGACGTGGGCGCTTTCTCCCCGCTGCCCGCCTGCTTGCCCGCCCCAGCCACGCAGATGGTTCCCCGCGCTTTAAGGGGAGAAGGAGAGCGAGGTGCCGTCGAATCGCCCGCCTGAAGCAGCAGCAGCGGCGGCAGCAGCAGCAGCAGCGAGCTAAGCCAGCGACCTGGAGAACTACGAGCAGATTGGCTGCGTTGAAGGAAGAATTTCCTCCGCCCGCTTTATTCCCCGGGAAAGGGAGCAGAATGGAGGGAGGCAAACTGGCCGAAAGTGGCCCCGCGTGCTGAAAGCAAAGCAAACTAACCACAAATGGAATAACAGAGCGCGGGGAGATCTCTCTGCAATAGTCCGGAGTTGTTGCTCTTTTCTTTTTCTTAAAAAATAAATCTCTCTTGAGTGGATCTGGGCGTCGCTGAGCAGCCAAAGGGCGGAGAGCAGCGCGGGGCTGCAGGACTAACTTGCTTTTTCCGAGGGGCGAAAGAATAAGAGAGAAGGTTGAAAGCGGCGTTTTTCTCTCCCCCTTTAACGTTTTGTACGGTTGTGGTTTGGAAACCGTGCAAAGCAGATCTATAGCACAACCCCAAATCCCCCCCCCCGCCCCCGCTGGCCTTCTGGTTTGTTTTGAACTCGCCTCCGAATCTTATTTAGACACATAAAAGTAGCCCGCTCTCTTTTGAACCAGCTCTCTCTCCTCTCTCTCCCGCCCCCATGCCACTGGATGCTGCAGGCGAATTTGGGATTTGTAAGCGATGCAAGTCCGATAAAGCTGGAGTTTCCCTCCGGGACCTGAAGGAGGATCGCTAGGTGGTTCCTTAAGGAAGCGGGTCTGCAGGTAGGTGAGGAAAGGCGCCGCCGCCGCCGCCGCCAGGGCTTCCTTTTCCGCATGGGCTGGGCTCAGCCGCTCCTGCTCCCTGCTTAGAGGGCAGACGTGAGATCTCTGAAAGTGGATTAGTTACGCGCCTTTTAACGCCCAGTAACCAGAACCACCCGCCTCTACTTTCACTAGTGTGGTTAAGAGGGGATATTCGTGGGTTTTTTTATGTCGGTCGGTTCACACTAATGGGTGATGTGGGAACTGCAGTTGGTGAGGTTATTCTGGATTATTTAATCTGGAATAATAATAAAAAAGGCGGTGTGTATGTGCCCTGGGGTTGTGTGGGCATTTGGCATGAGCTGGGAGACGTGGAAACTGAGTCCCCTTCCTCGTCTTAACACAGTAAATCTCTCGACCTGAGACGCTGTCTTTTTACATCTGGACAGAGTTTGGGGTAGGTGGTGTGGTGGGTAGGCGAGCGAAGTTGTGGAGAAATGTGACCTCAATATTTGGGTGCATACCTAACACTGGTTGGTTTATACCTTGGTAGCATTCTTGAACTGTGCTCTGTGGAATCCAGGGTGGATGTTTGGCGAACACCCATTGCAAGGTGATGGATGAAAAGGGGACTTGTACCTTTACTAAGACCTTGTTGAGCTGGAAATCTTGTGATGGTGGTTGTTCTAGATTAGCTAACACAAAGAGTACAAGGGGGTGGTTTTGTGCACAATATATGTTTGTTCTTGAAAAGACTCCTACCCCCTCCCCACTTCAGTCTAAGAGAGATTCCAAAAAACCCAGTGGTGGTAAACTGTCTACCTCAATTCCAGTTGATTCCTGCTTGGTTTCTAAGGCAATTTAAAAATATCTTATTTGAAGAAGTGTACTGGGCTTTGGCATACCTGCTTTTCTAGAACTCCAGGTAGATCTAGCTATGGTGTGATGAGTGGGGTCTGAAAGAAGGGGACCCCCCCAGCAGTGAGGTGCAGAAATAAGAATTGTTTCCCTGAAATAAAAATAAGGAACATTCTCTTCAAATAAGAAGGCATATTGGTGTGAAATGGCACTACATTTGTGTTTAACTAACCCATATGTACTGCAGCGTGGATCAATGAGATGTGTCAAGTCTTCTCTTTGAAATCCTCACACTGTCTGTTCCTTATTATTTTAATCCTCACCCTGCATCCCCCCCCCCCAATATCTGCAGGAGGAGATGCGGGGGCCATCTGTGAGAGACTATTGATTTCTCTGCCTAACTCCTTTCATAAAGAGCAAGGCTGGTAACTTCCAGAGCCTCATATATCCTGAGATTTTTATTCTGTTTGGAGACTAGTCGCTTTATTGAATGACTGGAGGGAGAGGTTAAAGAGTAGAGGAATTGTTTTATGAATCTCTGGGAAAAAGAGGCTTTATAAACCCTGAGGTTTGATTTCATTTATTCCTGTGTAAATACTTTCCAAGTTGTGCCTTATGCCTTTTTTTTTGGGGGGGGGGTCATCTGTTTTGCTTCCTTCCATTTATTAGACGTATATTAGATTAATGTGGATTTCCATTTTGACCAGGTTAGCACCTACTATTTAACAGTGAGACTTTCTCAATGCCCCTCCCTCCTTTTCCAAACACCTTTGCAAAAGCAGGAATTTTGAAATACCTGCTTCGTTTCTCGTACAGCTGTGGATCTGACTGTTGCGAGCAAAAGAGGCAACTGTTTTGAGTACTGTAAATATATGTAGTTATCCTGTTAATCGTTTTGCTCTGTTTTGTACATCCTTTTCAGCAGTTTACACCTGTCTGGAGAACTTTTTAAGTTTGTTGCTTTAACTGTAGAGAACACGATTCATAAGCTCTAGGATAATAGTAATTATCATTTTTTCCTGTCTCCTGTAGAAATACTGTATTATTATTATTTTACAAAAGCCAGACAAAGCACTTCAAGGTGTTAAGGTATATTTGCATCGTAGGGTTCGTTTAAAGTACCTGGTTTATGAGTTGGCCTTAGGCACAGACATTTAAGTTGTCATCAGATTTACAACTTACTTTGTTAATCAATATAAACTAAAGCAAGAAGTTATATTAACGTATAATTATATTTGCAGACTCTTCAACATACTTACTGTACTTTGAACTAAGGCTCACCAGTATCAGTATAGCATATTCCCATGTAAATATATTTAGAGAGCTGAGCTGCCAAATATTTTTAGAGCATCAAAGCAAATGAATAACCTGCTTCCAAGATGACATACCACAGTCATTAGGAAACCGTCTTTGACATATTTTTGTATAATGAGGGTTCCACAATTTTCAGCAGTTTCTTTTTAATATATCCATCAAGTGATTTTGTAATTGGTGGAGTATTAGATAGACAATGTTAAGTCTTTACTGCAAATACGATAATTTCTGGAGTTTTTACCCATGCAGGTCTTGATTTCTAAAGCTAACATTTTTGGCATTGTGTGAGTTAACTCTTTCTGTACCAAAACACGGTTGCATCTTGTCCTAACAATCTTAAGATAGGATTGTTATTACTGATAGAGTAGCAGTATTATATATATGGCTGTGGGAGCAGCATGCGGTCAGTAACGGTATGGTGTCTATCTGCTAATATGTGCCTTAGAATATCTTGATTCCACTCACAAGGCACAATCCACCAAGAAATTATTTTGCTCCAGCCCCAATTAAATGACTAGGTAATGCAAAAAAATTTTTTGAAAGGGATTTCCTGGTATACTGTGTATATAATGTTTTTCATCAGAGACTAGATGCATCATTTTTGCATGCCTTTTGTGAAAAACATGGGTTTTTCAGCATTGCACTGGGGCAGACAGAATGTAACAGCTATGTGGAATGGAAAACCACGTGTGCGGGTAAGATAACTGCATTAGAAAACCACTTGTAAAGAAAGACAATATTAATGATAGAAGATTCATAGGACCTCATAAAGATTTACGTTCAAGGAGATAGCCTGCCCCATTGCTCTGAAACTGCATAGCACTATTTAATAATCAAAACATCTGAAGCTTTCTATATGGCATCAAAGCACTGGTCTACCTAGCTAAGCATTGTTTATAACCTAACAGACAGCAGATGGTCTATTCTAATTGGCAGCAGATTTTTCAAGGCTACATGCAGAAAGAGTTCATGGAATCACTGGAGTTGGTGGGAAAATCACTCTTCTAGGGATGAACTTCCATCTGATTAGGATAGCACCTCTGAATGCTAAACTGAGAAAAGACTCCGCTAAATGTTCAGTTGCATGCATACAGATAGGAGACTATCTCAATGCCATGCAATATTTAATGCTATGGATTTGCCTAGATATAGAGAGGCAAAGCAGTCAACTGGAGATCATATTGTACTGATCAGATAACTGTGATTTATTCATATCAGGTAGTAAATAATAAAGACCTGTAGCTTAAAGTAGCTCTTTAACTTAGAACAGAGGATGTTATGCCATAATGTCATCCAGAAACACATTCATTTTTCTTGCAAATTACAGTATTTTTTTTAAAAAAGGACTTGCATTCCAATCCTATGCATTTTTACTTAGAATTCTGAGTAAATTACTCCTTGGTAAGTGTGCATAGGATTGAAACCTTAATGAATGAAACGTGTGCCCATTTTAATTTGAGCAGTATTTTATTGAAATGTTTAAGGGTGCAATCCTGTAACCTCTTAACTGGGAGTAAACCCCATTGACCTTAACAGGACTTATTTCTGAGCAGGTAGGATTGCGTTGAGAGCTACATGTTTATTTATTATCTATCTATCTATCTATCTATCTATCTATCTAAATAGAGAATTGTGTTTATTAATGATATTCAAATGGTTAACTATCAGAAACATTTTTTAAAAAATAAAAAATACATAGTTTAGTAGTGTAGAAACTGTAATGTTTATTATTTTTTACAATCCCAGGATTATGTGATCTACATGTGATATATGCATGGCGTCAATATGAACATGCAGAGTAACCAGAGCAAAAGCAAAAAAGAGAGATAATAAATTAAAGACTGCATGAATGTATGAAGGGCGAGTCAAGATTCCGAAAAGCTGCTAGAGTTGTCTTCTCTGGTTTAAGTACCACTTTAGAATACAAAGCCGTATTGCATGGACAACAGTAATCTTAGAACGGGTTATTTTCTTTTTCAAACTGGCATTGCTCTGACAGTACAGTATAAATTTATTAGTTCCTTATGAGCTAAACACAAATTGTGCAATGAATAAAATTCCATAATTAAAACACTATGACAGATAATTGGGATTAACACTCACACACTCTCTCTTAATATTTATCGTGCTTCAACCCAAAGCCCACTTACTAAAGAGTAAGAAGCATTGTACTTCAGAGGACTTCCTTGGAGTAAATACACACAGTATTTTCCCCTGATCATTCGGTTTTTTAAATAGTGCAAGGACATCACAAATATTAAAAATCATAGGAAAAGAATGACTATTTTGTTCCCTGTAAAGTAAATTATCCAGAATGATCAAGGCAGTAAACAGCCTTGATCAAGTCAAACACAATGCCTAAGCATACTACAACTTCATATTAAGGCATAATGGTCAACAAATGAGATAATGGGTTATGCCAGCATATAGCATAGTACAGAAAATTTATTCGTGTTCTTGAAATTAAAGCAATATATGTTCCAAAAATATATAAGCTATGCTTGCAACCAGACATCTCCGGTGCATGAATGTATTTTCAAAGAGAGTATCTTTATAGTAAAAGTGTTATCAGCTGAAAGTCTGGTGACTGATGACATCACTAATATCATAGCTTCTATCCATCATGGTTGATTCAATCAACCTCCGGTTCCCTCCTACTGCAGACAGACCATACAGAGACTTGTGCTCTAATTCTGCAGAAGTCGCTATCCAGCTTCTGATAAACCTTGTACTGTATTACCAGTTGCCTATCAAAAAGAAGCACAAAATAATCATGTCAACCTCAAGTACTCATCTAAGACTGTAGTGCAAAGCTTTCCACTCCCACAGGAATACAATACAGTTGGGTTTTGTGCTGCTTCTTTCGTACAATGTATTTGGAAACACACTTTGCAGACAGTGAGATAAAATAATAAGATACTACTATGTTGCAGCTGTGAGGATGGTACTCATTATACGTGCCTAAAATGGAGATACTTTGTCAAGAAAGGATTGCAGTCCCGAATTCTTTGCGACTGCAGTGTGATATATGCGGAAGAAATATAATGCAGCCTATGCGGGGGTGGGGGGAATCTATAAATTGGTTTCTGTGGTCCTTACATAATGAGAAACGTTTAGACATCAGAGCCGTCACTGTTCATATGCGGCAAGACTTTAAGCAGCAACCTATTTTTTTTATAAATGTTGGAAAACAATTACAAAATTAGTTATGTATGCATTTGAAGAATGGGACAATTTGGTATTCCAAGGTTATCAGAATTATACACTCTTAAGCATCTATAGTTTATTTTCAATGTTATTGTTAACCCCTTTAAAACTTTTATACGTTGTGCACCGCTAACACTTATTGAGGTAGCTTGCCCAGCCTGAAAAAAATTCTCAACATAAATAACAGTTTCTACCAAAATAAAGTAGGCGCATGGCCATCAGCACATCCATACTTAAAAATCAACAAAATCCACGAGGTACCATTTGGACAGCAGACGTTTTTACATAGGTTGCCCAAGACTCAACAATGCTGGTACCAGGAAAATGGATATGTGGAGGGAGTTCCATAAATGAGGTGACAGAAAAAAGTTGTGACCACTCATGTTGCTTCAGAAAAGAGAACACACAGAACTGACTCTCCAGTGAAGATCTGAACAAATGGGCAGGCTCGTTTTATTTTGGTAAATGCAGTTTAATTTCAAAGTATAGTGTTATACAGTATAGCCAAACCTACCATGCAATAATATAATGTACTCTATTAAATCTTCTGATAGCTAAGGAGAGACTGTCCATTACTGAGGTAGTATCGGGAAGTGTCTACTGTACCATGAAATAAAAAGCAATTGGTTGCATTTACTTTTGCTGAGAAATTCATATAATCATAGAATTGCTTCTGAAGATGTTTTGGAGCACTGTTTTTTTAAAAAACAGAACCCCTTTAGGATTGTGTTTCATTGCGTACATTTTTAAATTAATTAAGCACATGCTTATTTCCCCTCTCTTTAAGAGTTGTTTCAAACAGGGAAGTAGTACCACATGCTCTTCCTGGACAGTACCATTTCAGATTATAAGTTGAAAACTGCATTATTGAATTCTCCCGCTTGTTATTTTTCAACTCCTACAAAACGAGTGTCTTGAGAGGAAAGCTAGTATCTTGATTGTAGCCCAGCTTTTCCTCTAACATGCTGTATTTCAGCATGCAGGGAGAGTTTAAAAACAATAATAGATGCAACCTTCAGATATGTGATAGGCAAAGGAATGGTTGCACCTTCTACTGTCTTGTGTGCAGTTTCTTTGTTAAAATGATAAGCTAAGGCTATATTTCTAGGGGGTAAGAAAGAGGGAAAGGCTATTGCTTTTATGTCTTGTTTGTGAGATTCCCAGAACCTTCTGGTTGGCCACTGTGGGAAAAACTATGTAGGCTGTTAGCCTGACCCAACATAGCTCTTTTTACATCATTGTATGGATTGGCTGCCTTCTAAAGTATTGTGTTTAAAGAAATGTTCCCTTGGTAGTGATTGATTTATGATGGCTATTTCACACATCCAGTGGTCAGTGCCCATATGTGAACTCAGCCACAGTAATAATGTTTTATATATCAATGTATTTGCACACCAATAAGAGTGTAATACTCCTGCCAACCTAGCAGTTCCTCAACCAACAAGGCGAGATGAGCGCCGCAACCCCAGAGTCGGTCATGACTGGATCTAATGGTCAGGGGTCCCTTTACCTTTACTGATAAGAGTGTAATACTTGGTATTAGCGTTTCCCAAACTTGGGTCTCTAGCTGTTTTTGGACTAAACTCCCATCATCCTTAACTAGCGGACCAGTGGTCAGGGATTATGGGAACTGTAGTCCAGAAACTGCTGGAGACCCAAGTTTGGCAAACCTTGCTTTAGAGCCTTTCCCATCAGTAATGCGTTAGAAAATGTTGGAAGGATAGTGTGCTCCGTGCCAGGCAACAATTGCCGTTATGCTGAGTATACCATTGTGTAGGACCCGTTTGTAATGACTGGAAGTGCATTATTTAGCTTCCTACTGCTTAATCTGAGCTACGGCTTCCCATAGGGCCATGGTTTCAATGTGTGGGGTTGGTTTGTATTGGACGAAGAAGAGAATATATCTGAACATGTGTAGAATGTGCTTCAGCCTATTCGTTCTAGGATTAGAAGGAAAACTTTCAGACATTGCTGAGAGGCAAGAGTGTAGAGACAATTATATATATGCTTTCGTAGATTTTCACGGGTACAGGAATGCAGGTTATATTGTGTATGTGAAGGTACAGAGGAACAACACTATACTGTACAAGAGGGAAAAAATACATTGAGGGGGGAAATTACAAATGCCATGGGAATTGTATTAAAATGACATGGGAAATGACGTTACAAGTATTGTCCAGTAGTTCCCTGTAACAGCCACCTAGGTATATACTGACAGACCCTATTGAGGAATGAGACTGAACATGTGTGAGCTTAAAGTGGGAAGGGATTTAGGGTTGTACATGTAAGACCTCCCAGTATCTCAGTGCGTGCTGACTCAACATCAGATCTTTAATGTAAGCTGCATTCCTTATTGTGCGAATGCATTCAGCCAAACACATATAGAAGCCTTTTACAGACTTTCATGCTTAGAATGTAAAGGTCTGACATGGAGCCATTGTGCATAGGGAAAGTTGAGGGCAGGTCTTGTGTGTGCATCCCTGACCCCCTTCCAAATTTAAGACCTTAAATGTTCGTTCAAACATTGCACTGGATTCTAGTTGTGGAAAAGAGGCCATTTTCTCCGGAATAAAATAAATTAGGCTGTTGGCATTGTTTGGAAAGTGCAGTATTTCCATGATACAAAGTTTGTTTTTTAAAAGAAGGAAGTAAATATAACAGCGCAATGTGTTTGAGATGCTCATGAGTTGTCGTCCTTTGCAGCTGTTATGCACAGGGTTCTGTGTAAGCTGTATGCTAAATAAGAAATACATTGAAATTCTGCAGAAATGTTATCCAGATTCTGTACCAAGAAAAACTGAGTTTCTCAGGCTTGATACATGTTATGCACTTTTGCTCTTATATTTAATTTTGCAGAACTTAATCATTTATTTATAACCTTTCCTCCAAAAAAGCTGAATTGGCATATATGCTTATTATCCTCCAGCATCTTCTCAAAAGCCCTGCAGTGCAGATTAACTGAGAAATAGTGACTGGCCCGTAAACCACTCAGTGAGCTTCCTGGCTGAGTAGGGATTTGAACCCAAGTCTCCACAGTCCTAGTGTGATACTCTAACCATTATACCACACTATCTTATTCTGCTCCTGTTGCTCATGGGGAAGGGGAAAGAAGAATAGTCCCACCCTCCAACCTCTTGAAATCATCTACTGAAGCTCCCTCCAGAAATGGGAGTTTTCACTAAACATTGCCTGTCTTTGCAGCCAGGTAAAAAGGTAAAGGGACCCCTGACCATTAGGTCCAGTCGTGGCCGACTCTGGGGTTGCGGCGCTCATCTCGCTTCATTGGCCGAGGGAGCCGGCGTACAGCTTCCAGGTCATGTGGCCAGCATGACTAAGCCGCTTCTGGCAAACCAGAGCAGCGCACGGAAACACCGTTTACCTTCCCGCCGGAGCGGTACCTATTTATCTACTTGCACTTTGACGTGCTTTTGAACTGCTAGGTTGGCAGGAGCAGGGACTGAGCAACGGGAGCTCACCCCGTCACGGGGATTTGAACTACTGACTGGCGAGTCCTAGGCTCTGTGGTTTAACCCACAGCCCCACCCGCGTCAATTACAATTTTTTTGCAATTTTCTGTGCTTGCATGGGGTAAAATAAACACACATTTCAGCTACATTCTTACAAAGAATATGAATTAAAAAATCTTGAGACTTTCTGGTATTTGGCTGAAAAGCTGGGGAAATCGCTGAAAAGGGCTCATCTCTGGCCGAGAGTGCTTTGCAATTTGATCGTTTGAACTGCTTTAGATTAAACACTTTTATATAAGTGATATGTGTTTTCTCCTTCTGGTGACATGCGTCCTCCCTTATTAAATGCCGCTGTATCTCTTCTTCTGAACTACTTGCTCTTTATTCATCGCTGTGTGGATTTGTCTCATCACCATCAGCGTCTCTGTGAGCTTTCTAAACATCAAAACTGTTTTGCAGTTAGCGCTATCACGTAACTGTTTTTCTTTCCCCTTATGCCCACCTTTTATGTTATATCAGCGCATAAATAAATGTAAGTCATTTACATTTCTAAGTTACCTCACTGCAGAAGGCACTTGTAAGAAATGCCCCTTTTCACATAGAACATTGGGAGGTTGTATTTCTGGCAGTTAAACTTGGACTAGCTATAGTGGGCTGCTGAAATGGAATCATCTTACCTATTTTTCATCTCTCCTTGAACAGGAGCAGATTTAGAAAACTATCAGAGATGGGAAATAGGATATACCTTTACTTCCTGTAATGGAAATAACTTGTATGCCTGCAACTCAAATTAACAATTTTTAAGTTCTGGTGATTTCAGTATGGAAGAGTTAAGCATGTGCTAACCTTCCTGTTGTAAACAACAAGACTTGGACATATTTAACTGGAGGGTTTCTGCACACCTTTTACCTCTCCTTTTTAAAAATTAAAAAAACCCCACGTTTTGTTTTAAAAAAGCAGTTTATCTTAAAATGTCAGCATGTGTTTGTCTTGTACTGTTGCAGCTGAATCAATGTACTCTAGTCGGTTTCTTTAAAATGTCCAGGGAGAAATTGTTCCAATAATATACTGGAAGTGAGTTATGAAACAGGAGAGTGGATTGGAAGGCGGGGAAATACTTGCTTTGCAGTTTCAGCATCTGAATGTATTTAAGCTCATTATCCATCAGTTAGGATTCCAGTGCATTGTATTTAATATTCTGTAACTTTAATTCTAAACATGTTACCCAGATTATATCGAAACAATGGGGTCAACTTCCATATGCTGCCTAAAGAATATATATATGTGTGTGTGTGTGTGTGTGTGTGTATGTGTGTGTGTGTGTGTGTGTGTGTGTGTATATATATATATATATATATATATATGCTTTCGTAGATTTTCACGGGTACAGGAATGCAGGTTTTGGTGTCTTCGGGTGTCTTCCCGTGTAAGAGTTGGGGTGTCTAGGCGACGTTTCGACGAGGTCTCACTCGTCATCTTCAGGCTGGTGTTTTCGGCTTCTTGTTACTAGAACAGAGCAGGATCTCAGTGTTTGAGTTCCTATAAATACTGTTGAGGGGGTGTGGTGTATAGCCTCCAACGTTCTGGGCAGAGAGGAAGTTCCCAGGTTAGTGTGCCTTTTCTTCTTTTGTTCATTAATTACTTGAGGGATATCTTGAGTGATTTCTTGAGTGATATTCTGAGTACCACTTAGGAGGGTCATTAGGTGTGGATTAGTTGCTAAAGCTTTCGTGTCTTGACCTCTTGAGCTTGTGAAGAGTTTTTCTGAGAAGATGGCTGTACTGCACTTAGTTGTGCTCTGGCTTGGCTTCGTGTATAGGGGCGAGCTGTGGTTTTGTGCCCTGTGCCAGCCAGATCTGTGTAGGGATTGCAGGGGGGTGCAGCAACCGGAGGTGCCACTATGGTTTGGCTACTGGATGGTGTCTGTAATTTATCTGTGGAGAGGGTCTGGGTTTGGGTCTGGTGTGGTTGATTGGCGATGGCGTTCTGTGTGCCTCTGGTTCTGGTGTCGGTTTTTGTGGGGAGGGCTAATTTCCAGATGTCTGGCAGGCGGGACGTGTCGTCACGCTTGTTCATGTTGTGAGGGTGTTTCTCTATCTCGATGGCTTCCATGATTATTCTCTTGTGGTGATGTTCCATGTTAAAGAGCAATTTGGAATCTGCAAAATTAATTTCGTGTCCTGTTTCTTTCATGTGTTGGTAAAGAGAGGAAGTTTTTTCTTCTTTTTTGACGGCATTCTTGTGTTCTGCGATACGTGCATTTATTCGTCTGTTTGTTTGTCCAATGTACGTGGCTGGGCAGACTTTGCAGGGTATTTCATAGACCCCTTGGTTTTCTAACTGGATTTTATCTTTGGGGTTTCTGAGGATATTGGCTATTTTTTGGTTGGTGCAAAAGGCTGTTTTGATATTGTGTTTATGGAGGATTTTGCTAATTTTATCTGTAGTGCCCTTGATATAAGGAAGGAGGGCCATGCTATTGTTTTCTTCTGTGTCTTGGTTTTTGGGGGGTGTTTCTTTTTGGATTAGCTTCGTAACCCTGTTTTGCTGGTATCCGTTGGCGATTAACACATTTGAGAGATTCTGTAACTCAGTTGTCAAGTGGTCTTTGTCAGCCAGGCGTTTGGTTCTGGAGATGAGAGTCTTGGCTACGGAGTTTATTTGTGCAGGGTGGTGGTGTGATTGTGCATGTAAGTAGCGGTTGGTGTGTGTTTTTTTCCGGTAGATAGTGTGTCCTAGGGAGCCATCAGGTTTTTTGTAGATTAGGACGTCAAGGAAGGGAAGTTGGTTGTTGGCTTCTATTTCCATAGTGAATTGTATTTTGGGGTGTAGGCTGTTGAGATGTGTGAGGAAGCTATCTAGTTTTTCCTTCCCGTGTGGCCAAATTACAAAGGTGTCGTCAACATATCTGAGCCAAAGTTTGGGTTTGTGTTCTGACTTGTCTAAAGCATTGGTTTCAAAGTGTTCCATGTACAGATTTGCGATGACCGGTGAGAGGGGTGATCCCATAGGTGCTCCTTCTATCTGTTTGTATCTTTGTCCATTGTGGATGAAGTACGTGTTGGTTAGGCAGTGGTTGGTCAGGTCCAGGATGTATTCGGGGGGATTGTATTTGTTTTGAATGGCTGTCAAGGCTTCATTAATGGGCACTTGTGTGAAGAGAGATACAACATCGAAGCTCACAAGTAGGTCATCGGGATGTAGGTTTTGCTTCTTTATTGTTTCTATGAACTGGAAGGAGTTTGTAACGTGTGAAGCGATAGATTCTGCATAGGGCTGAAGTTGCTTAGCGAGAAATTTAGCGAGATTTTGTAGAGGTGAGCCTATGGAGCTGACTATTGGTCTGAGTGGTGTTCCTTCTTTGTGTATCTTGGGGAGACCGTAGAGTTTGGGGCATCTGGATGATTTTTCTCTGGGGATGATTCTTAGCTGGATTTCTTCACTGATAGGAGAGGCTTTTATTTTGGATTTGGTGGTTTTTTCCAGATAGGTGGTGGGATCTGTTTTTATAGGTTGGTAGGTAGGGTCTTGGAGTAGATTTGATAGTTTTGCTTGGTAGTCCGATGTGTTCATCACAACAGTGGCATTACCTTTGTCTGCTGGGAGAATGATTATGTTGTTGTCTTTCCTCAGGTTGGTGAGTGCTTTCTGTTCTTCTTTGTGTAAATTGCTTCTGGGTGGTTTGCTGGAGCAGAGGATGTTGGTGACTTCAAGTCTGATTTTATTGGCTTCATCTGGGTTGATTTTGGTTAGGCTAGCTTCGACTCCGCATATGATGTTTTCCGTGGGGATGCGTCTCGGGGCGACTGCAAAGTTGAAACCTTTGGAGAGTACTTTGGTTTCAGTTGAGGTGAGGATCCTGTCTGATATGTTATGTACTGTTTGTTTCATGGGTTGTTGTGGAGGGTGGCTGGGCTTCTGGCGTTTCTCTAGTTTGTGGAGTTTGTTGGTGTGTGTGTCTGTCTTATGTGAGGACTCTGTTTCAGCTCTCCAAACGGCTAGTTGTTTGCATTTGTCCCAGAGTGCAGGGTGGATTTTGTTACAGAGTTTGAGGTGAAGAGTGAGCAGATCTTTGTTGGTTTGGTTTAGTAGGTATCTTTTCTTATGTAGTTCGTTTCTGATTAGGGATAGTTCAGTTCGTTTCAGGATCCTTTCGGTAGCTGGGGTTTTAGAGTGGAATTTAAGTTGGAAGCATGTGGGAATTAAGTTGTTGTCTCGGCAGTTGCGTAGGAACAAGAGATCACATAAGATGGTGGCTCTTCGGATATATATATATATATATATATATATATATATATATATATATATGTACAGATAGATAGCTTGGTACCTATTAATCATTAGCTCTCCTCCTTTTTGGCTTTTTCTCTTTGTAAAATCATGGTTTTCAAATCTCCTTCAATTTTAGCTCCTGAGGGGATGAAAGAAGCAGAAAATGTACTCAGATGGCCTAAATCTGTCAAGGCGAAGGGATTTTGGAGTCTGTAGCCGTATTCCTGACTCTCCATAAATGTCTCCATATGAATTCTGTTTGGTTAAAGCTGTATAAACTTTGGACAGGCTGAGAAGAGAGATGAAGAACTATTCTTTTGCGTTTTTGGTACTAGCAGGCTTCGTAGCAGTAATACATGCTGGTGCTGCTCTACAAATGCTGGGCATTGTGAAAACTGTGTGTAGCAGGCTATACTTGCCACCATTTCATCTAAGCTTGAAATGACTACTTTTTATTTTTACTTACTTTAATGGTCTGAAATAATTTGTGTTTGAATGGATAAACTAGCTATTAAAATATTACTTGAGGCAGCAGTTTTCTTGTATTGTGTTTCAGCAGCACAGGAATGATTTCACACACACATATATATATAATAATGTAATGTAACATGAAATACTTTTAGCCTTGAAAGTTCTTATGACTGTGCAAAGTAAGTTAAGCCCACCAGCATTTTAAGAGGGAGATAGCATGGAGCAGGAATTAAATGGAAGCCTGGAATTGCAGTGCATAGAGATTTGGGGATTGGACATTCCAGTTGCCACTCAGCTGTGAAGCCTATGGGGTGGCCTTGACAGTTCTCAGTATATCTTAGTTCAGCCTACCCTCAGAGGAATTGCTATAAAGGGGGGGGGAGTGAAATATTGTAAAGAAACAATATTTGTTGTACATCCAGCCTGCCCTCCCCATGGCTGCTTAGCAAAAGAGCTCCCCACTCACCCAGGAACTTTTGTTCCAAGAGGGCTTTGTGTGCTTTTAACGTGTGTGGTGTGTTTCATCTTCCTCAACTTAGAATGGTACTCCTGAAACAGTGATTTTGAGGAGCACAAGTTAATTCAAACATCTGCCTGGGTGGCACTAAGGTTGTTTCTGGCTATCCTAATGGGGCTGAAGGAATGGAGGCATTGTGGAATTATCCAGCATATTCCATGTATAGTGTGATGGGAATGTGCCAGAGGCGTGTTCATTTGCTGCCCTTGTATGGGGACAGCATGTGAGTGTTGCCACCAACACATTCCCTAATTAGGGAGCTATAAGGACCCCAACACTGTGTCTACTATTCTTACGCCATTTTTGTAGTTTCTGGTCTCCACTGCCAGTCTTGAAGTATGCATTGGATATGACAGCTTTTCTGCTGCCACAGGACTATTTCATTTATTTTGGTAACTTTTCTTTGTGTGGAATTCGTTGGTAAAGAGTACAAAGAACATAGGAAATAAGATGAAAAAAATATTATTTTTTAATTTCAGGAAGTCTAAAGATGGTTTGTGTTTTGGTACAAACTGTATGTTTGTTGTGACATCATTCACATTCTTAAGCCAGTAGAACATCAGTATGTACGGTAAATAATTAGATGCAAAATGCTTAGTGAGTATTTAATAATACAGTTTTCTAATTTTCTGATTAATGATGAAACATATAAAAACATTCATTATGTTTGTAGGAATTCAAGCAGCTACTTTGTGAATAATGGCTTGATTAACTTCCTCCGTTAGAAATGGCACAAAATGAAAGGAAAGTAATCTCAATGAATAGATTTTCCCATTCTACAATATATAACCAAACTATTTCTGGAAGACAGAATTAAAGTCTGCTGCACAGTGTGAGAATTATATAACACACTGCATTATTATTCCCCTGCCGTGTGCTTAGTCATATCTGGTCCAAAATGTGCATGAGGTTAACATGCAAATCCTTATATGTCCAGTTGGCCAGGGAGACCCTCCCTAAACCTCATAAATCAGGCACCCCCAAACTCGACCCGCCAGATGTTTTGGGACTACAATTCCCATCATCGCTGACCACTGGTCCTGTTAGCTAGGGATGATGGGAGTTGTAGTCCCAAAACATCTGGAGTGCCGAGTTTGGGGATGCCTGCCATAAATTAATGAATGTCAGGATCTAGCTAATATTTGGAGTATTGGAGGGGAGATTCCAGGTCGGGGGAAAATTCAGGCTAAGCTTACTTTCCATCTGGGAAAGAGTCTTTAACATCACAAAAGGTCTTGGTGACCCACATAAAAGAAGAGTCCTTGGACCTGGGCGGAGTGGGATTGTCAAGGTGGCAGGGAGAGGGCAGGCTGTGCTCACTGGAAAAAAATGAGTCTGAGGATAGCCAAGGGATGAGGAGCAGCTGCTTGGAGGAGGAGTTCCCGGAAACAAGAACAAAGGCCAGAACCATCTCTTGCTGAAGGAGGCTGCATTGAGAGACCAGGAACCATGGCTGGCTGTTGCTTTGGCCCCAAGTGTGCTGAGAGGTAATGAGAGACACTGTCGAGGTATAATGTTCTGCACCCACCTTCTCTGGGTGTATATTGATGTAAAATAAACCATATATCTTAGAACGCTACATCCTCTGTTGTGCCCTGAATTCACAATGGAAACATGACCCTGAGTGAGAGCCTGGAACCTTGCTACTGCTTAGCAGAGGTTTGGGTGATGCATAGCAGTATAATTAAAGAACAGCAAGGGTGTGAGGAAAATTTGCTAGTAGTAGGTAGCACAGAGGGATGCGGGTGGCGCTGTGAGTTAAACCACAGAGCCTAGGACTTGCCGATCAGAAGGTCGCCTGTTCGAATCCCCGAGATGGGGTGAACTCCCGTTGCTTGGTCCCTGCTCCTGCCAACCTAGCAGTTTGAAAGCACGTCAAAGTGCAAGTAGATAAATAGGTACCGCTCCGGCGGGAAGGTAAACGGTGTTTCCGTGCGCTGCTCTGGTTCACCAGAAGCGGCTTAGTCATGCTGGCCACATGACTGTACGCCGGCTCCCTCGGCCAATGAAGCGAGATGAGCGCCGCAACCCCAGAGTCGGCCACGACTGGACCTAATGGTCAGGGGTCGCTTTACCTTTACCTTTAGGGATCACAGAAGAAGTATGCCCCCCTGTAGCAAATTATTTATAGCCATCAAGAGTAGAGGATAAATAAATGGTTAACACAGTATGAGTCTTCAGCCATGTATATACTTATCTGGATGACAACACATTTTTTGCTTTCTATACCTGGACCTCACATTTTCCTTGCAAGAGAATCTGCCTTAAGGCTTTTGCTTTCTAATAGCTACTAAGTGAAATAAAAAGAGGAGGATGCAGAACCTCTCAAGGATGGCTCTCTTACTCTTCTCCATCAACTTAAACCATCTGTTTTCGGATAATTATGTGCTCCATGCAAGTAAGTTTACATACAAGAGAAACTTTAGTTTTGAGAGGAGAAATTGGAAGAGAAGAAATGGCCCCCTTGCAAACAGCACTGGGCTACAAAATCTTAGATCCATGAATTGATTTCATGACTTCTCAAAGAAAGGAGTGTGAACGTCCATTGTCTGAACTCGAATGTTCTACAAAGAATACTTCTGAAAAATAAATCAAATACTATAGTTTGTGTCCTGCTGCTTTGATTGCCTGGTATTCATCACTATTTCATTTTCAGCTCTGTTCTCAAAGCACTTCCACCATTTTCAGTCCAATTTACATCAAGGGGACTTCTACTAGTTTGCGTGCTTTTGAGGACCAAGTTGGCTATGTCTGCTTAGATTTTGGCTTTAATTACAGGTAGGATCCATTTGAAGATCCATTTGAAGTGAGGCCCCTCACCCCGTCCTAATAAAATTGTTACATGTGTAAAAGGCCTTTGGTATGGCTGACACTTGTGATATACTTAATATAAAATAGAATATTTTAGAAAGGATAATGATTGTGTGAAAAAGAAGCTGTCAAATAGGGAATCAAATCTACGTAACTCAGATAACCCAGGTGACATGTTCTAGGAGGCAGGTAGGTTTTAGGCTCATGGTTCAGTGGTATCTTGAGATCACAGGTCATCCTTTCCTGCAATATTGTTTCTAAAGAGAGAACCCAGATTTGTGGGTTCTTAAAGTTTTATTCCCATTTTGTTTCATTTCAACATAGGTTCTTCAACTACCTAGGAATAATTTTGTTGGAAGATGTATTGCAAGTGATACCTCTAATCTCATTACAGTGGTGCCCCGCAAGACGAATGCCTCGCAAGACGGAAAACCCGCTAGATGAAAGGGTTTTCCGTTTTTGAGCTGCTTCGCAAGACGAATTTTCCTATGGGCTTGCTTCGCAAGATGAAAACGTCTTGCGAGTGTTCCGATTTTTTTTCACTCCCCCCCTTTTTCTAAGCCGCTAATAGCCTTTTAGCCGCTAAGCCGCTAAGCCTTTAATAGCCGCTAAACCGCTAATAGCGCTAATCCGCTAAGCCACTAATAGGGTTGCTTTGCAAGACGAAAAAACCGCTAGACAAAGAGACTCGCGGAACGGATTATTTTCGTCTTGCGAGGCACCACTGTAGGTATTTGTAAAATGCCCTTCACAGCATAAATCTTCTGCCGCATCTTTACTTCTCATTGGGCTTCTGTTGGGGTTTCTTTTCTGTTGAAACGTGGTGCCATTGCTGTCCAATTTTCTGTTATATATAGGGTGCTCCCAGGGAACAGCTGTTTGACTGACTGCAGCGGTTCTTTCCCCTCATCCTCCTGTGTCATTATTAAGATCCTCAGATGACTTCCTTTCGGATCATGGAGCAGGTGCAGCATTGTTACTGAAAAGACACGCTCTATAAATTAAACTGTAAATTGGATTGATCTTCTGTTAAAAATTGAGGTCATTAAAATGTTACTGGGATTTAAAGATCCACAGTACACCCCCTTGTTGCTGCTCCATAGTCCTCAAACACAAGTTGTAGTCTTGTACCACAACTGTCCTATGGAGTATAGTGATTATTGAAGCATTTATGACAGCATAATAATAATAAATTTTATTTATACCCGACGCACCCCAGCCAAGACTGGGCTCGGAGCAGCTAACACCAAATATAAAACACAGTAAAAACATTTTTTTAAAAAAAATGTTGATTAAAATATAGGTTAGAATACAGTTTAAAATACAGTTTAAAATGCAGCCTCGTTTTAGTGGTAGCCCATAGACCATAAGGGGAGAAAAAGTCAAATATTCACAAGGGCCAACTATCCATGCTGGTCCTACATGGGCCAGCAAAAAGAGCCAAGGAAAAATTTACCGTATTTTTCGCCCTATAGGACGCACTTTTCCCCCTCCAAAAATGAAGGGGAAATGTGTGTGCCTCCTATGGGGCGAATGCAGGCTTTCGCTGAAGCCTGGAGAGCGAGAGGGGTCGGTGCGCACCGACCCCTCTCGCTCTCCAGGCTTCAGGAAGCTATCCGCAAGCCTTGCAAGCCTGGCGGGAGGTCCTGCAAGCCTTGCAAGCCTGGCGGGAGCAGCCTGCAGCCTGACCTGGTCTGGAGGCTGGCGGGGGGGGGAGAAGCAAGCTTGCTTCTCCCCCCCCGCCAGCCCCACAAGCTCGTGGAATAGCGGGGTGGCGGAGCACTGCCACCCCGCTATTCCCCAACCTGATCTGGAGGCTGGCGGCTGGCAAGCTGCTGCCCCACGGAGGCTAGAGAGGCTGTCCCTGAAGGCAGAAGAGGGAGACGGAGCGCTCCGTCTCCCTCTTCTAGCTTGGGGATGGCTGCGCAAACCTGGGGGGGGAAATAAATTTTTTCCCCTTGATTCCCCCCCCCAAAAAAACTAGGTGCGTCCTATGGGCCGGTGTGTCCTATAGGGCGAAAAATACGGTACATACAAAATCCCGTACAGTGGTGCCTCGCAAGACGAAATTAATTCGTTCCGCAAGTTTTTTCTTCTTGCGAGTTTTTCGTCTTGCGATGCACGGTTTCCCATAGGAATGCATTGAAAATCAATTAATGCGTTCCTAGGGAAACCGCCTTCAGACCAGGTCCGGGGACAGTCTGTCCCCCGACCTCTTCTGAAGGCTGGGGGGGGGGACAAGGGCTTTTCTTCCCACCGCCAGCCTTCAGAAGGCTGTTCTGAAGGCTGGCGGTGGGAAGAAAAGCCCTTCTCCCCACCTCCCGCCCCGCAAGCTCCGGGGACAGGAGGGCTTTGCTGCCGACCGCCAGCATTTTAAAAGCCCCCGGGGCAGCGGAGACTTCTCTGCTGTCCCGGGCGATCTTAAAATGCTGGCGGGCGGCAGCGAAGCCTTCGCTGCCGGCCCCCAGCATTTTAAAAGCCCCCGGGGCAGCGGAGACTTCTCTGCTGTCCCGGGCGATCTTTAACCCGAGGTAGTACCACTGTACCTTTTATCAGCTTCAACCTTGTGGCCCAAGGAGAGCCTAATTACTGTTGTCCATGCTCTGGTAACCTGTAGGTTAGATTGCTCTACTTAGGGCTGCCTATGAAGACAGTTTGGGAACTTCAGCAGAATTAAGTGGCCAGTTGCTCACTGGGGCAAGATTGTTTGGCCTGACTGCACTGGCTGCCAGTTAGTTCCAAGGCTCAATTCAAAGTGTTGGTTTTCACCTATGAAACCTTAAATGGCTCAGGACTGCAATACCTCAAGGAATGCCTATCCCCATTTGAACTGACTCCGCGATCATCTTCTGAAGCTCTTCTTTATCTATTAGCTTTTAAACGTGCTTGTGGTAGGGGCTTATTTGTTTTTTGTTATGTATTTTGTGTTCTCATTTCCTATTTTTATGTTGTAAACTACCCTGTGATCTTCTGATGAAGGGCAGTATACAGATTTAATTCATAACAATAATAGTAATAATAACAACCTTTCTTTCTTTTTGCATTGCTGAAATTCCATCACATGGCCTCTATGGCCTCTCAGCCTTATTTCAGCACCATCACTAGCGGACAGCTCTTGCTCCTTGTATTAACAAGGCCATGAATAAGCATTGCCTGCTTGCAAAGCTTCAGAATGTTGACATGGTATCATCAGTCCTGTTCCTTTCTTTCAATCTTGAGCATAGATAGCTGTGGAGTCTTATCCTACCTGTGCTGGTTTGATGGAAAACTAAAGTAGCTGCTTGGGATGGATTCCTGCTTTTAAAAAAGATTTTCAAAAGCACAGCACACCGGAGAAAACAAAGGAAGGAGCTGTGTGCATTTTACACACTAGAAGCTCTGAGCTCACTAGAGGCTCTGAGCTACTTGCTGCTGGCCAGCTGACAAATTTAAATACTGTTTGTGAGTCCTGCCCAATTCCTTTACTCTGTGATTGTAGTTTCAAACTCACTATTCTTTGGAATGTATCTCTGGTGAAAGGCACTATCAAGATTTCCCTCTGATGTTCTGCCCTTTGTTAGTCAACTCATGTTTCTGTGCTTGGCCAATAGCAGAAGGTAAGGTATCTCTGCTTAAAATTGCGTGGAGGTGGACTTCTATGTTTGACCTGTATTTGGATATCACATTTGTAGAAAATATATCAGGTTGGTATTTTTAACCTCCCCTCCCCTTCACCTGTGTACTTTCTGCCTTGCACAAAAGGTGAACCATGTATCAGAGTCGCTCGTTTCTGTTCTGTTGTGTTTTGTATGCAGTGGTAACTGTTGTAAAAATCTTCTGACTTGTGCAATTCTGTGCGGCTGCTCCTCTTAAATGTGAAAATGAACTTGACGATAGAGGAAAAACAGTCCTTCAGCGGGAAAATGGGAAGAATGTATAAGTCAGGGGATTTAAACTCGGTATCCATATTAAATTAACTTTTAGAAATGTTTAGGTGGAAGGCTAAACCAACACTGGGGCATCATGAGAAAGCTGCAGTGTAGGGAAATTCAGAGTGAAAAATGCTGAGAGAAATCCATTTGGGTGGCCTGCAATAACACCAACTGGGCAAAGTTGTAGAAAATGTGACTTTTAAATGAGAAGAGCAAATACATAGCTCAGTGTATTTTATATAGCAAATAATATTTTGTATATTAAGTTATCTTGCTTGTAACAGGATAGATAAGAAGAAGCAATTATATTTTGTTTGTAGGTTATTAACATTTCACAGCCAGTAGTTGATTAACTGTTGAAAGACATCTCAGAACATAGAATTTCAAGACACTGTTATGAAGAAATGAAGGCAGTGCTGACCACAGTGGTAGAAAACTGTTGGCTACTTTGTGATGCTTTAGATGCTCATTATAAAGATATCACATTTCTGTTATTCTTGGATTTGCTTATGTGAACTTATGGACGCAGGTCCACAAGGTAGGAAAAATGATGGGTGAGAAAATGCTGTACGAAAAGAAGTGAGAAAAATGACTGAAAAGAAGGCTCTTTAGTTAAAGTAAAAAAGGATATTCTGGGGTCCAAGCTATAAGTCAAGTCTTAATATATTTTATTCAACTAATTCTGTAGGAGAGTTGAAGAGATACTAGCAGGAATTTCACTTTGATCCAATATCCATACAATCTTTATGCAGTGTCATGATAACAGTATTACTGTGTTTGTGCTTATTTCAGATTAAGAATGCCATTTCTTTCCTGCTAATTTCCTCGTATTAATTATAAACATATTTTATAAACATTATGCTGCAGAAACCATAGGTGTTCTAATAAACTAAACGTTTTCCTACCTTGGTCCTGTTTAACTTAATGGGACTTACCTGAGTAGAGAAACACTGTAAACCTGCTGAGATTTTTTTTTTTTTTTAAGCTGAAGCATTTTCAAGGCTTCACTAGTTTCAGTCCAGTTTGCTTTTGTCTTTTTCTTGAGGTGCCTCATGCAAAGAGGTGACAGTCACCTTCAGGAACCTGAAACTGAGCATATAAACCGCTTCTAGGTGCCTCCGGCATATTTCAGTAATTGAAAACTTTTTAAAACCAATCAACTCCTTCTCTCATGCACTTAGTAGTGTTAACAGCAGCATGATTCAAGGACTCTGCAGTCTTCGCCTTCATTATTTTTTTTTGAAAAATCATTGTAGTTTTATATATTTCTCTGTTCGGAAGAAAGTTTAACATAAATCAATGATGTGCTTGGGAATCTGATTACAGTACTAGATACTTGTGGCATCTGCAGTAAGTGCTTGGCACCCAAACCCTTGTTGTCTGGTATCTGAAAAAAGTGCCTTACTCCTGGTATATTGATAAGGCCATGCCCACGGAGTACTCCATTGCATGTGCTGTCTTTGAAACATTTAGCAGCTTCTTGGGAATGGTCACTCATGCACAGTTTGGGTTCACATTTGGTGACTCATTATTTGGATGATATTCTAATGACTGGCAACTTGTCACTGCATCCTTCCAATCTCTAGCATTGGAAAGCCACTCCCGACATCGGGGGGGGGGGTTGCAGGCTCACGCCCACCATCATCCCTGCAGGGCTGGCTGCAGCCCCTCGTGATCAGGGGAATCCTCGGGCCGCATCATACCCTGGGCCAGCCAATCGGCTGGCTGCAGGGGCGGGGCTAGGGACATTTAAGGACGGTGCGGCCCGAGAACGCCCCTTTCCTTCTTCGTTTCAGCCGTGGTTTTCCCACCCACTCACCCTCTAGGTTTCCCTCTGACTTTGCTATGGACCTCAGTTGGTCGCCGCAAGTGGCCTGGTAGGAGTTTTTCCACTTGGCTAATTGGCATTGTTTTTAAAGCCATTTGGGTTTTTCGCCTACCTCGTAGCAAAACGTCACAACTCCTTTGGTTTTGGCGGTTAGGCATTGGTAGGGGTATTATTATGCTGATGAGTTGGGGGAGGAGCTCCATCACCTCCCCCAAATATTTAGGGGTAGTCCGATAAAGGATTCTGGGGGGGCGTTGCCCCGTCCGAAACCTATGGAGGCTAGGGCCTAAAGCGCACTCCCGAGCGGTGACCCCTCGGGGAGCGCCTAGGGATGTGCATCTCAGGGGCTCCCCCTGTTGGTGTTAACCCCTTCCGGTTTTATGCTGGATAGTCTGATAGGACCAATGCCTAAAGCCAATACCGCTCTTACCTGTAACCAATAAAGTTGTGGCCATTTTTTGCCCATTAACCTTAAATTCTGGTGTCCTGTGTCTTTATTTTATTCCAACTGGGGGGGGGCGGGAATCGCCATGCAATTAGGTGTCCCACTGGATACGTAGAAGACCAAAGGCCGTGCTACACAACTACTTTACCTTGGCATTGAATTGGATGTGGAGATTCAGCCCTCCAGGCTCCCCCAGCACAAGCTAGTAGCCCTTCGAGATCTTGTATCACAGTTCTGCAAAAAGAAGGCTACCCTGTGCCAGGTGCAATCCTGTTTCTGTCTTTTATTCTGCCTGCTTTATTTAACATGTAATTTACTAAATGTTATTTCAGCCTTGGAGAATATTATATCAGCTTCTTTAATTCCTCTGTATGTCAATATCCTTTGGCTTTCAGCATACCTACCGCTAATTATATATTCCTGTTTGCATTGTTTACTGGGGCAAGAACAGCTTAGGGCACTCTCCTATTGTCATCATGAATTATCACTGCTCTTTGCTTTTGTTTGCTCTCCTGCAGATATATATGTTTAATTTCAGTTCTGTGTGTAAGAACGAAAACACTCTTAGTTTGAACAGAGCATAGAACTTTACTAAGTGAGTGCCAGAATGTGATGGCTATATAGAAGGGGTGGGAACCTTATTCTGTGGCTGTATCTGTGTTGTGACTCATAGTAACTGAGACGTTCTCTTGTGAACTGGTAACTGGTTAAAGAATAGGAAGCAGAGGGTGGAAATAAGTGAACAATTCTCAATGAATACAGCTTGATTTCCAGTTATTGTAAATGTTTTCATATATATATATAAAATCAGAGCAGTGCCATGCATTGGTGCTGACCTGACTTGTTAGCTGCACTACCACCCTACCAACTGATACTGGTTTATACTCTTCTGAATTAGTTTAGAAAAACCACACCAAACTATTTTAATAAAAGAAGGACAAATCTCTTCCAACTCTGTGTACAATTCTTGGTCAGTGGAGGAGTGGAGCATATAGGCACGGGTTAATTAATCCTGGAGGCACACTCGAAAGGAACTTTGGTAAGTGGGGGAAAAACATTTTTAGTGGCTAGCCTTAATGGGAAGTAACCTTCCACTAAATTCCAGTCTTGACTCTGCCTCTAGGTGGTTAGCAGAGTAGGCACAAATCTAGAGTGGGCAAATTCTTATTCTATAATGATTTGTTAATCACATGCTTCTATTTTTTGTTTTAAACAACAACCCAAGTCCCTATTTGCCTCATAATCTCTCATTTCACAAGAGTTTGGACAGCCATTACAGAAGCTTTTATGCTCACATAAAACTCCTCCTGAGACACTCTCAATGTGCACTCTCTACTTCTTGGCAACAGAAAGAAGCAAGCCTTCCAAAAGACTGACTTCCACTATGTACACTTAAGCCGCCAAAGCGAGAGAAGGATGAATATAGACTTTCAGCCAACTGATTGTCCAGCTTTGTCAGGGATTCTCAAATTAAACCCCCATGCTGAAACCTAAACAGAATTAATATCCTTCGCCAAATATATCCGGCCTTACCCTTTGTAGCAAAGTTTCCTTCACCCACCCATTTCCTACTTTAAAAAAAAGAGAGAGTTGTAAGATTCTGAAATTTGAATCTTTTTACCAAACTATGGATCCGCCCACACTCCCGTTTGTCACATGATTTCAAGTCATAGGTTCCAGAGGGGTTTGCTGCCTTCTTTCCCCTCATCTTTTGCAAGTGGCAGCAGGAAGAATAGAAATTGTGGGCAGGTAAGGAAAGAAGAGGAAGGGAGCTTTCCCCTTTCGTTCTCCATCACCCTAACATACCAGTTAACATTGAACAGATCAGTTCACTCTCCAGAAATGTAAGGAAGTGTATTGTTGTTGCCTATTGGTTCAGGGAGATGGAATAGAAAGAAAAGGACCAGCTTTTCTCCTCTCTTCTCTCTGCCATCCTGCCACTTCCTCCCCTGCTGCAGTTTGCAGGGGTTAAGAGAAGGAAGTGTGTTTGGTGCTGAGGAAGAAGTAGGGATCACTTTTCAGATAATCATTCAAGGGGTGTATGTGTGGCTTGCATAATTTCCAATTTTGATGTGAAAAGAGCTTAGGAATCCTTGCAAAAATGTATAAAACTGGGTCAAATACATGTTGGAAATGTAAAGAAAAAGGAGGTACTTTGTATAATATGTGGTGGGAATGTAGAGAAGTTTAAAAAAATTGGGAAATGATATATAACGAACTGAAAAAATTGTTAAAAATGACATTTGTAAAAAAACCAGAAGCATTTTTGTTAGGGATTTTAGGACAAGACCTGCGAAGAAAAACAAAGAGCTTATTTATGTATGCTACAATAGCAGTAAGAGTCTTGTTAGCACAAGGATGAGGAAATCCCAATGAAAGAACAATGGCAAGAAAAACTGATGAGCTATGTGGAGTTGGCAAAGTTAACATATAAACTACATGAGAAGGACAACCGTGACTTCAAGGAAGAATGGGAACTTTTTACAAACTATTTTAAAAGACAACAAAAGGATTTGGACTCCATGGCAGGTTTTGAATAAACACCCACAAATTTATTAGTAGAACATATTATAGATAAGGCAATGATATGTACAATTTTACAACATGCAGAGAATAACATGTATAAACAAATCAGAGAGGGTAGCTGAGGGAAGTCTCTGGAGGGTGGGAGAGGCAGGGAGGGGAAAGGGGGAAATGTAATTGGTTATATTGATTTATAATTTGATTTGTTAAATTTGTTCAATAAAAATATTTTTTAAAAAAAGGAAAGAGCTTAGGAATGCTTAAAGGTAAAGGGACCCCTGACCATTAGGTCCAGTCGTGATCAACTCTGGGGTTGCGCACTCATCTCGCTTTATTGGCCGAAGGAGCCAGCGTACAGCTTCTGGGTCATGTGGCCAACATGAGTAAGCTGCTTCTGGCGAACCAGAGCAGCACACGGAAACGCCGTTTACCTTCCTGCCGGAGCGGTAGCTATTTATCTACTTGCACTTTGACGTGCTTTCAAACTGCTAGGTGGGCAGGAGCAGGGACCAAGCAACGGGAGCTCACCCCGTCGCGGGGATTCGAACCGCTGACCTTTTGATCAGCAAGTCCTAGGCTCTGTGGTTTAACCCACAGCGCCACCCATGTCCGTTAGGAATGCTTACCTGTCTTCAAAAAATATCATTGCAAATAGAAAACTTGCACACACCAGGGAGAAGTATTTTAGGAAGGTTGCAGACTGCTAGAAAGCTACAAGTATTTTGAGTCTCTAACATCTTGTGCATGCATATGTACCATGGCAGGGGGAGACCTAGAGGTAGGTGTATTGTATATGTGCCAGGAGAAATTCGAGGCTGGTCACTATCTCTTCTTGGGCGTCCCTCCCCATTATGAGGCACAGGAAATGGACAAAAATCAGGGCGAGCAGGCCTTGCAAAAGTGTTTGCAAGGTTGCTGTATAAGCAACTTTACTCTCTCTGTGTGTATTTAGTCAATGAATTCTTAAATCAAACGCCTGACCAGTTCCAGGTTTGAATCAATAGTGTCACAGCTGAGCAAAAACACTGCTCAGTTAAATTAGTAGTCTTTGAGAATCAATGAGTGAAAGGGGAAGGCCAACCAATGAAGCTCAAATTCCACAATGTGTTGTTTTGTTTGCTTGTTATGATGCTCCCAGCCTTGAAGGCTTTCTATTCTTCATTAACTTTGAATAATTTCATTTCATGTCAAGCAGCTTTTCAGCTCTGCATCATCATCGTAATCAGTATTTATTGTTTTGTGGAACAAGTTGTTGCCGTTTACCATTTGTCATGTTTCCGCCTTGCTGGCTCACTCCAGTCTCTAGGCTTCAGTCTCAAATAATTAACACTGGCCTAAAGGGATTCCTGCTAAATCCACCAATTTGTATGTATGCTGAGTGATTGTTTTTCAGAGAAAGTCCTGTGTTCAATTAGTGTTACACAAACAGCAATCTTTCAGAATTGTACATATTCTTTGTTTCTGCCTTTTCAAATAAAGAAACCATTTACCTAATCTCCCTACTCTCAAGACGTCATACACTTGCCACATTTCCTCTCAGTAGCTGAAAGGTAGCCAAGTCTGTTTGAACAAAAACAAAATCTCACAGGCCAGGATTCAAAGAACCACACAACTAATGCTGCCTGCCCAGCAGGGATTTGGGAGTGTATTGCTGGAATAACAGCTCTTCCCCTTGCTTTTTATATTAAGAGGCATGTCAACAGCAGTTGTAATATGCTATGGGGAGCACTTTGGGTGGCTTCGAGACCGAAATTGCTGACCCCACAGGGCCATGCAAACAACTGGTATCTGTTTACATCCCACAATCAAAGAATCCTCTGGTACCTTAAAGATAAATTAATTTATTGTCACTTAAGTTTCATAACCATGTCTTGATTCTGAAACAAATGTAGAATTCTGACTAATTGCTTACGTAACTGATATGCAAATACAGCTCCTGACTTTCTAAGTTACTTAAAGTCCAAACCACATGCTACTTGGAAATGTGTTAGCGTTTAACCAATGGCCCATTTAGATGATGAAAAGAAATGACTGCAGTAAACAATAGGAAAGGAAGACATAATCCTTTCTCTGCCTATCATGCTAGATCAGGGATCAGCAACCTTTTTTAGCCGTGAGCCAGTCCACCGTCCCTCAGACTATGTGGTGGGCCGGACTATATTTTGAAGAAAAAAGTGAACGAATTCCTGTGCCCCACAAATAACCCACAGATGCATTTTAAATCAAAGCACACATTCTACTCATGTAAAAACACGCTGATTCCCGAACCGTCCGTGGGCCGGATTGAGAAGGCGATTGGGCCGCATCCGGCCCCTGCGCCTTAGGTTGCCTACCCCTGTGCTAGATAGAAGTGAAGTTGATAATGCTTTTGTTGCAGGAAGATAAGCCTTATAGTTACCCAATTTGCTGAGCTGTTGTACTAATTAGTGCTGTAGAAGATGTCAGAAACAGGAGTTCAGAACTACACCCCCCCCCCCCTTTTACAAATATCAAGCATATTGTGATCTGGGTAAAAAAAAAAATTAAATTTGGCCCTGCTTGTAAGCTGTGTTTCCTCTTCCATTTACTCAAAATTTATCATCCGTCTGCATTGATGAGAAGGGGGAGACAGATAAGAAATGATTTTAGGCTTTCATTTGGTCCTGAAGCAGAGTTGAGTGTCATGCTTTAGTGTCACACAGGTGAGGAAATCTGGAGAGACATGAGGCGGCGGTTGAGAAGGGGAAGACTTCATTCAGAAGAAGACACAGAGTAGTACAGTGGTACCTCGGGTTTCATACGCTTCAGGTTAGAGACTCCGCTAACCCAGAAATAGTACCTCGGGTTAAGAACTTTGCTTCAGGATGAGAACAGAAATCGTGCTCTAGCGGCGCAGAGAAAGCGGGAGGCCCCATTTGCTAAAGTGGTGCTTCAGGTTAAGAACAGTTTCAGGTTAAGAACGGACCTCCAGAATGAATTAAGTTATTAATCCGAGGTACCACTACTAATTCTGCCTAATAATTCATGGCTTATTTTATGTCCCCATCAGAACACTTAGATAGAAATTTCACGTGTTAGTGAGTTTGGGCATTTTAGTGCAATGCATTCATTCTTACTGGCAATATTTCGGGTGTCCATCATCTTATTCACAGGCAGCTGCTAGTTATTTTGGATGCATTTGTAAGTCCATTTTTGTCTTTGCTTTTCTTAGCAATAGGAGAGACTGTACCGAAATAATTTAAGGATCTGTTTGATCAAAGCTGGAAATGTGTTCTATTAGTGTTTATTTTTAGATTACTCCTTTTCAGTACCTTTATATCACAGTCCACTGAAATGCAGTTTTTTATTTTAAAAGAAACCATGGACAATAATTCTTTTTCTGACTGTAGCTGTTGTAATAGGTATAACAAAAGCTTTGATAGCATATTCTTCCAACAGTACTGCCTATTTTACACTTTTGCAGTGATGTACTACCACGCTTAAAGCATTACAATATTTTCTCTCTCCAAATAATAACTCAAATTCTTTTCTCAAAAAGATGACTATTTCAATGAAGCTCATATTTCAGTTAAGCTCTTCTATCTTCAGACTTTCTCCACCTGTATTTGTTTAAATACTCTTCTTCCACCCCAGTTTTGAATTTTTGACATGCTGGCTGTAACCTGGAGATTCTTGGACTTTTGACTTCTAGGTAGTTTTGTGATTAGCTGGCTTGCACAAGCAGGAAAAATGAGTATAGAGTGTTTAAAGATTTTGACAAGTATAAAAGGTCACCTATTTGTTTATTGGCTTGAGCAACACTGAGAGCTGATGATGAGGTGTCTCTTGTGTATGAACCTAGCTGCTGTTGCTGACACTGTTAAACTTGAGGCACCTTCAGAATTGTTAGCATTTAAAAAATATTTACTCCAAATAAAAATAGGACTCAACAAGAGTTTCTAAAAATATTTGAAATATTTACATTTGTAATATTTCAAAACATATGTATAGTGTTTGTAAAAATAGTTAACATCTGTACAGTATAGTTTTACTTTTTTTGATTAAAGCCTGAATAGGAATAGATTTGGAATCTTAAGATGGGATGGTTTTTATGATAATAGCTTTCAGTTGGTGAACCCTCTCCCGCAACCTTCCTTGTTTCTTAGGGATCCTTTGTGTTTTTGTATCTAGGTAAGTGTGTACGAAAACCTGTTCCCATAGAAAAAAATATATTTTAAGTTCCTAGTGAAGTGAATTAGATGTTTCATTAATAAATTGGAAGTATGCAAGACCATAAGGACAGCACCTTGGAGCGTGTGAGAATGTGCAGAAATTTGCCTACTGTACAAAGGGAAAATGTACATTAATCAATCTTCCTGCTGCTTTTGCCTGTGGCCCTGCCCACCTCCACAAGCATGTGGTGTCCAGAAGGACATATGGCCACCGGGCTGATGTAGGACTTTGCAGGTCACAACCAGCACAGTATCCCTTGGTCAGTAGTCCAATAACCAGCACAGGACTTGGTCAATAGCAGGCATAGGCAAACTCGGCCATCCAGATATTTTTGGGACTACAATTCCCATCATCCCTGGCCACTGGTCCTGTTAGCTAGGGATGATGGGAGTTGTAGTGCCAAAACATCTGGAGGGCCGAGTTTGCCTATGCCTGGTCAATAGTCTCACCACAGCTCGTTCTATACTTTTGGCGCCTTATAACACAGAAAGTTTGTCTTCTTTTTCCACCATTCAGCACCGGCCAACTGTGAAGGAAGCCTAATGAAAGGAATTGGGGGAGGAATTTCTCAGATGCTCCCTAGTAATGACTCTCATCTGTTCACTTCTCTGAGCCTAGGAAGGCATCAGTTCTCTCCAAGCTTAGTGGATTCCCCTAAATCAGTGTTTCCCAACCTTTTTTGGGCAAAGGCACACTTGTTTGATGAAAAAAATCTCGAGGCACACCACCATTACAGCCCCGTGACGTCAGCGCGCAGCGTCACGCCGGGAGGGACGCACGAAAGTGTAAGTTTCAATTTTTTCCCCTCCCCCTTGCCGGGGAACCTCCAAGCTTTGGGGGTGGGGGGGGAGGAGGCAGCAAAGCGAGGCAGGAAGGAGAGCGCGGCTTGGCTGGGTGAGCTTTGGCAGGGGCAGGGAATGAGAGCCGCGAGGCGGGCGCTGCGGACGAAGGCGCTGCCCGCCGAGCTCGCAGGCAGCCAGGCAGGCAGACGGCGAGAGCCCCGCGCTGGGCGGCCTCTCCTCGCCACCCCGCCTCTCGCCGCCCAACTCGCCCGCCTCCCTCCAGGCAACATCTCGCGGCACACCAGGCAACATCTCGCGGCACACTAGTGTGCCGCGGAACAGTGGTTGAAAAACACTGCCCTAAATTTGTGAAGAGTTATGAATAAGAGCTAATTTTGCAGCATTTTCTGATTTTGTAGTTAATGTTAATGCCTTTAGAATGTTTTCCTTTCTCTTCTTTAGCTACGTTCCGTTTTTCCTATGTTCACTCTCCGGTTTCACCAACACACACGTAACATTATGATGTTACTGCGACATATGACAGCATTCCTACGCATATATTCCTTCCACGTAGGAAGAAGTGTGAGCATTGCTTGTATAGACTCATGGGCCAGTGTGTTTTGGAAAGAGCTTTGGACTTGAACTGGAGGTATTTGGCTTCAGATCCTCACTTAGTTGTGTTTGTATGCAAATCGTTGCTTGTAGCCTAACCTGCCTCACAAGCAGATGGAGTTGGTTTTTATTGGAGATTGTAAACTGGGGAAATAATTCCATATTCCCTGTTGCAATATATTGTGCTTTGAGTACTGGGAAAATATGATATCTACAAAGACGAATTGGCTTCTTGAAGGGCATTTGAAAACCATACAGTGAAGGAACAAAATGGCTCACTTGTTCTTCCACAAACAAATTCAGTCTGTCTGTGACTAAACAAGAAATCAGTGATGTAAGGGTTTACAGTTGCTCCTGTGTGCAGACTGGCAGCAATGAATTGTCTCTATAATAATAAGTTGTTGTGGTCTACGTAGCTGCAGTTGCTTGGAATAAGGACTACAGAATATATTAAGTTCTGATAGAATGACTACCATACATCTACAAATCCACTTATCCGTTCACCAGAGACGTGCACGTAGACATACTGGATACCCCTACAGTACATAATATTCTCCCTTGTTTTTACTTGCACAGAGCTTTAGGAAAAGGAGGAAGAGGTATGAACCTCTCATGCTCTATCTCACCTCCTTACTTCAGCATGTAACTCATTTCTCCTTCCTTCCTTCCTTCCTTCCTTCCTTCCTTCCTTCCTTCCTTCCTTCTTTTTTTTTTTTTTTGTATTTTCAAAACTGTGGGCTTCCAGCCAGGATTTGTTATTTTTCTTAATTGAATCACTGTACAGCAGCTCCTTATTCAAGGGCTTTATATATATATATTATCCTCATCACCACCACCCCAATCCATGTGTGCTTGACAGAGGATTTGGAAAGGGTTTGGGATGTGGGTGATGCTGTGGTCTAAACCACTGAGCCTCTTGGGCTTGCCGATCAGGTCGGTGGTTTTAATCCCTGCGATGGGGTGAACTCCCGTTGCTCGGTCCCAGCTCCTGCCAACCTAGCAGTTCGAAAGCACGCCAAAAAGTGCAAGTAGATAAATAGGTACCGCTCTGGCAGGAAGGTAAACGGCGTTTCCGTGCACTGCTCTGGTTTTGGTGTTCCGTTGTGCCAGAAGCAGCTTAGTCATGCTAGCCACATGACCTGGAAAAACTGTCTGCGGACAAATGCCAGCTCCCTTGGCCTGTAAAGTGAGATGAGCGCCACAACCCCAGAGTCCTCTGTGACTGAACTTAACTGTCAGGGGTCCTTTACCTTTGCCTTTACCTTTGGGAATGGAAACAAGCACGAATAGAGTCCGGCTAGTAAGCCAAGCCAATGCAGTATTTGTGAATCGTCGTTTGCCACCCAATTAAAAATGCATTAATCAGCAACTTTCACCAACCACTGGTCACTCAAAGAGCAATTGTAAAACTGCATACATTTGAATGAACTAATAAATTAAACAAGATCTTCATTTTCCAGTGGGAGTAGTGGCAAGTTTTGACAAGAGAGCTGTACCTTTGTTAGAAAAAAGAAGGACAGCCCGTTTAAAAACAACAACAGGGAACTTGGATTGACAATACTTGCTATTTTCCATGAAATTGCGCTTGGGCATTCCTCCGGACATCATTGCCAAGAAGCCTCTGTCAGTCAAAACGGAAAGGACTAAAGACTCCCTGGACAGTGTGCTAAGTGTGCACACAGCAGAATGCTTAATGTGGCATGCTTTGGCTGTCAAACAGCAATTTTACAATTCATTTGGAACCATCACTTTAGCCCCTGTGGCTATGATACCCAGGGGTCCCAGGCTTTCTTAAGGCCCATAGAAATGTAAAAGGGGACTTCTCGCTGCAAAAGTACAAAGCCTGCAGAGAGGAAATGAAAAGGGTGGTTTTGAAGCAAAGCAGATAATACTGGATCCAAAAATAGTCTTTCTGGAATGTTGTTTCTCTGAAGAAGTGCTGAGCCATGTCCATAGAGACTTGCAAATGACAAGTTATCAATTTATTTAATTAAACACAACCTTTCATGTTAAACGCCTTTGATGGGTCAATACTCCAGCTTCAGCCATCTTTATAGCTTCTCCCTTGAATTGGATAAGTCATTTTAAATCGGGCATGGATTTAAAAATAATTTAAAGCAGGACTCTCTGAAAGATAGAAGCAATATCTTAGGATTATAATTCTAAAGTCAACTTACTGAAGTTTATTCTGGGTGACTTGAATGCGTTGATTTCAATTTTTTTGTACATATAATAGTTTTGACTAAGCAGCAGCTCACATGCAAATGTGAATGCTTCAGTATAATTTAAAGAAATGGGTTGGGTGGGTGGTGTTTCAAAAATACACCCCCCCAAGACTCAAGACTATTAGACACTTTAAAAAAATAGATATGTTCAGTGGAGAAAATGAAGATGAAGTTAAAGTCAGTATTGTGTGAAATAGAATCACAAGGAGAAAATTAAAAGGAAACATCCTGAACTATATAAGTTTAGGAGAAGAACCATTAGGAAAATTGGCATTGCACTGATGTTTTCGTTGACTGTGGGCTTTTATAAATTAAATTATCTGGCTCGGTGTTGATTTCTGAAGTAAAAGAATCTCCTCCTGATTAATGTGTATGTTAATTGCCTTTGGAAAAAAAAGTTTTTAATAGCACAATTAGGAAAATCTGATTGTCAGATTGTGAGCTAATGTACCCCAATGCATCGCTATAGAAGTAAATGAAGCAGTTACTGGTTATGTTTGTTTAACAGGAACCTACGCAGGGCTAAGTCATACTCGCAGCAGACCCATTGAAATCAAATGTCTTAAGTGAGAATTGGTTATCTCACACAGTTTAAAATACAGAGCAGCAAATTAACATCTTTATACTTTGGCTATGAAAGATTTTCCAGAAATTTAAATTGCACTGGACAAAGTCAACATAAATGAGGAGGCACACAGAAATTCTGCTTTAAGAATTTGCAGGAGCAATTCCATGGCTTTGTAATGAGGCCATTACTTCGGTTCTGAGGTGAGCTCTTTCGGAAACAACACTTGTGCAGGTCTTCAATACGTGGTCTAGCTTGCACTGAGAAGATAAATATGTAACTGGAAGATGGTGGTGCCTGATGGACGGATGCTGTTCCTCCCACAATTTCCTGAGCAGTTTTGCAGCTCCCCCCCTTTAAATGCTTGATAAATAAAATAAACCAAAGACGAAGCATAAATATGGCTCCCTAAAAATGTTAGAAGTGGGCATCTCACCTGAAGCATGGGAAGACTGATAACTGCACTGAGTTTGATTGACAGATAGTATTTCTTGTCATACAGACCAAGTCGCAAGTGACTTCTTTGTAAGTACTGTATCTGCTTCCACCAGGCTAAGGCTGTGCTTTGTAAGTTTAGTTGATCTCTTCTGTGTCCTGCCGAGGTCTTCTAGAACAGTGCTGAACAACATACGTATGGTTTACTTTGAAGCAAGTTGAAGAAAAAGTCATTATTTTAAATCAAAAGACTAACACATTTGTCTACTCACAATATTAACACATGGTGAGCAGGTGGAGTCCCACAAGGCTGTTCAGAGAAAGGAATTTACAAGGAGTGCAGCTTTATTTTTCAGATTACTTATATCTCTTTGGATGTCATACTAAACCATGGGGAACTTCAGACCTGGGAGCCGAATGGGGCCATCTCAGACTCTCTGTCTGGCCCTTGGGACTCTCTCCAACCACACCCCCTGTTGATCCTTAATTGCATACTGCTTGAATGGAGCCTTTTTTATTTTTCATCAGAATATGTCAATAATAATAAAAATAAAAATAAAATAAAAATAAATTTATTTATACCCCGCCCTCCCCAGCCAGAGCCAGACTCAGGGCGGCTAACAACAGTAAAATTACAGTAAAAACATAATGGGGGGGGGGCACCAATTTAAAATACAGGTTAAAATGCAATTTAAAATTCAGCCTCATCAAAACCATAAGGGGAGGGAAACATAATGGTCAGACTGAGTCCGAACCGAAGGCCAGGCAGAACAGCTCAGTCTTGCAGGCCCTGCAGAAAGATGTCAAGTCCCGTAGGGCCCTAGTCTCTTGTGTCAGAGCGTTCTACCAAGTCGGGGCTAGTACTGAAAAGGCCCTGGCCCTAGTTGCGACCAATGTGACCTGGGACCTTCAAAATGTTGTCATTTGTGGACCTTAAGGTCCTCCACGGGGCATACCAGGAGAGGCGGTCCCGTAAGTACGTGGGTCTTAGGCTGCTTGAATAATGTCCCTCGCTTCCCAGGATGAAGAGTATTGTGGGCTGTGTTTAGAAACTAGCCTACTGTGCAAAGCTAACATTTACATGTAATTGCTCCATCCACTTTTGCCCCTGGCCACATCCACCTTCAGAAGCTTGTGGCCTTCTGAAGGTTGCAGAGGACATTGCACAGATTGGTGCTGCCGCCACTGTCATTTTAGTTTAACCATAGTCAAGAGCATAAGAAGTCCCTGGTGGGTCAGTCCAGTGGCCCATCAAGTCCAGCATCCTATCCTATCCTAGTGGTTGACCATATGCCTGCACTTAGCTAGTCCTCTCACTCATCTCTTACTTAATGTAAGTGTTAGGGGCAATAGGTCTGTTATGGAATGCCCTTCCTTCTAAAGCTTCTTTCATTCTGATGCCAGCTCGAAACACACTCATTTACTTAGGAATTTATAGGAGAGGGTTGGCTCAACTTCTGCTGAATGACAAAGCTTGTCTGTAGCTCTTATAGATCAGGGAAACCTTTGCCTCCCTGGATGCTGCAACATCAGGTCCAACAAGCATGGCAAGAGGGCAGGATGATGTGAGTAATAATAATAATAATAATAGTAATAATAATAATAATTATACCCTGCCCATCTGGCTGGGTTTCCCCAGCCACCCTTGGCAGCTCCCAACAGAATATTAAAAACACGATCAAACATCAAAAACTTCCCTAAACAGGGCTGCCTTCAGATGTCTTCTAAAAGTCAAATAGTTGTTTATTTCCTTGACATCTGATGGGAGGGCGTTCCACAGGGCGGGTGCCACCACCGAGAAGGTCCTCTGTCTGTAGTTCAGCAACATCTGGGGAGCCAACAGTTCCCTGCACTTGGTATGCCATTTACTGTGTTTTTACACCTGCTGATGTGGTATGGTGGCATTGAATTAAGGTATTTATTGTTTTATGTGGGTTATTTTACTGTGTTTGTACTCCCACCTTGGGATAAATTTCCAATGAGGTAAATCTGTATGTGAATCGGCATACAGGCAGGTAAAGCTTCTGACCCAAGTTGTGCGAGTTTGCTTGTTTGGATTCTCATGCATTCTCTTCTAATTTCAGAACAATACTGTAAGCATGCCCCACCCCACACCCCTCGTTAGTTACCATCAAAATGAAGTGTGGTTTGTACAGTCTCTACGATAGACCCTTCATTTTAGTATTGCAGATAAAAGCTTTAAAACAAGCTGGCCAGCAGGTGTCAGGTGCAGTTAAATGCTTCAGGCAAAGATTCTGCTCAGATACTATATGTCATACCTCAGTTTAAATCTTGCTGGCTAGTAGTTAGAGAGAGATCCGTACATGCAGGGAAAGGGCATATTCAGTCTGAAGTCTGCTGTGTTGGCTTCATGAGCAGAATGGTGTGCATTTCATTTTTTAAAAATAATTCATTCACATTTTTGTCTTACTACCATCATTTGGGACATGAATTGCTTTTGTTTCTAAGTTCCACATTGCTTGGTGATAGTTTTGTGCAGCTGAGTACAAAACTGAAAATAGGCAAGATAGCAACAGGAATTGCAGTATTTCACAGTGAACATTAATGGATGAGTCACTTCATTAAGTGGCAATTTTGTCTTAAGTCATTGTGCCCTAAAAAGAGAGAGAGACAGAGAGACAGACCTAAGAAAAATTATAGTCATTTGCGGATTTCCTAAACATTAATATTCTATCCCTGCATCATTGCTGCTGTTAATTGATCACCCTTTATCAGATTTCTCACTCAAGAAAGGAAAGCTTATGAAGTTAAATCTGTATTGGTGGAGAACATAGAAAAGCTTTGAGCACAGTATGTTTTTGAGTATTTCAATGTTTGGGGTGTTTTGTACTTGATAAAAGCAGTATCACAATTGTCATATTCAACCAAATCCTGTTCCTACGTGCATGGAATTATCATTTTTAAAATGAATTATTTTGTACTATTTTTGATAGGGTATTTTGCAGTATTCTTGTTAATTTTTTTTCTTAACAAATTCTTGTTAATTTCTTGTTAATTTATTCTTTTTTTGAATGGCCCATTTCGATTCCATTGTCATGAGATCATTTTGGAATGGTGAATGTTTTATATAAATGCTCCCTCACCTGGTAAGATCTGGTAATTTCCACATTAGTGTGTACTTAGTTCTAGAATATTACAGTGGTACCTCGGTTTACGAACTTAATCCGTTCCTGAAGTCCGTTCTTAAACCAAAGCCCGTTCTTAAACCGAGGCATGCTTTCCCTAATGAGGCCTCCCGCCGCCGGTGCCCTTCCAACGTTTGGTTTCTGTTTGTAGACCGAGGTAAAGCTAACTGGAACACTACTTCCGGTTTTGCAGAGTTCTTATACTGAATAGTTCATAAACATGGCTGTTCTTAAACCGAAGTACCACTGTATAATGAGTGAGTGGTGAGCCACCATGGCTTTTTGCTCCTTAGCGCCTCCCTAAGGATGTGTTCCTGCCCAGATTGAAACATAGGATGGGAAAGACGAATTAAAAACATAGAACGGTTCCTTTGGGAATTTGACACCGAGAGCAGCTGAGGTGTCATCATGGAGATGTATGAAATTCAAAATTAGAGGGTTTCTTCCCCCCTGCTGTGTTCAGTTTATGTATGTTGCAGTGATAATTCAGGTAGGTCCAGAGGAGCAAAAAGTAGGCTGCCCTTGACTAGGTGAAATCAGCTTTTCAACATCACGGTGTATCACCAACCAAACATTGCAGTTTAGTGATATACTGCAATGTTTAAAAAACAAGCTGTGTTGGCCTCAGCCTGCAAGGTGCCAGGTGAAATTGTTGCAGCTCTCACCCCAGCACCTAGCGGGTTGTTCGTATAGCTCAACTGCGGCGCAGGAAGGCTCCCGATTCGCAGCTGAGTCATCACCGGTGCTCCCCTCCCCCACTTGCACAGGAGCCAGCGCCGGGCTGGGGGATCCTTTAACTGCTTAGCTGAGGGGAGCGGCAACCACACACTCCTCAGCCGAGCACCTTAAAGATGCAGAGGGACAAACAAGCTGTATCGGTGCCTCACTGGTGCAGCTGTTTTCTCCCTCTTCGCAGTGTGAGGGCAGAGTGGGATGGCGGATCCCCTCAGCGATATATCGCTGGTGAAACCGTCACCGCTCCTGAGTCCCTCTGCTAGCAGTGCTCACTGGATGAACTCACTAGCAGAGGGACTTGTGAGCGGAGGTGGTTTCACCAGTGATATAAGGTAAAGGTAAAGGGACCCCAAACCATTAGGTCCAGTCGTGGACGACTCTGGGGTTGCGGTGCTCAGAGCAGCGCATGGAAACGCCATTTATCTTCCCGCCGGAGCGGTACCTATTTATCTACTTGCACTTTGACGTGCTTTCGAACTGCTAGGTTGGCAGGAGCAGGGACCGAGCAACAGGAGCTCACCCCGTCATGGGGATTCGAACCGCCGACCTTCTGATCAACAAGCCCTAGGCTCTGTGGTTTAACCCACAGCGCCACCCGCATCTCTGCACCAGTGATATACTGCTGAATAAAGCCAACATCGCAGTCTGCTCCTCATACTGGTCCTTGGCCTACCCTTGACATACATCAGACGTGATGCTCTAGCCAGGGTCACCTCATGAAAAAGTGCTATGGCCCATCAGCCTCTGTATGGGCTTCTCAACAGCGATACCCCTTCCCAGACCCCTTTGAGGGGTGCCCAGTTGCTAAAGATCCAAACCCAACAATACCTTATCTACCACCTAAGCCTGCCTTCCCCGGCCACCTTGCCACCAAACCACTCTCATCTGCAACCAATACCTGAGGGCTAAGGGCTGGCACACCACCAACCCTTGAAGTAAACCCCGAAACCACAGCTGCTGGATGCATCCGACTGTACCTGGAAATCCTGCCATTTGACCTGCCAAGACACACAGTTGTCTCTTGTGCATTGCTATTTTGGGTGAGATATTTACTAAGACCTTTTACAGGTGCCATATCACATTCCGATGGGAGCACTGTTGCCCACAGGTACCATGCTGGGAACCCCTGGTTCATAACTAAGGCTGCATCGAGACTCCTTAGGTTGTAGCTGTGATCCAGATTATTATAAAGAGGGGGGGGGGGGAGAGAGTCACTGACAGTAGTGAGAGTCCTTAACTGGTTTCAGTGTTCTATTAGTATTTCCATACATTATTCCAACATTTCTGGTAAATGTTACTTATAAATAAAGCACATTGTCACAATATAATTCTTGAAATATTAAACAGTTGACAGCAGTGAGAATTGTTAATGCATCAAAGATGCGATGCTGTCAAAAATATGCAAAAATACCGTCAAGAATAAATAATATAGTGGAGGAGGAATCCATTAGAATTGCTGTCTCCAAAATACTTATTTATAGTTGCAATCTATGCAGCTGATAAGCATTACAAGCCAGTAGAGGCTTTTGAAAACAACTGCTGTGTTGCAATGCTCTACAGTATATAAGTAAGAAGAAGAAAGCTTTTGCGAAGCATTTGATTTCTCCATCCTTATATTAACCTCATATGGATGCATGTGATTTTGTATGAGAGATTGAGACTTTAATCCTGTATACGCTTAACTGGGAGCAAGCAATATTGGCGTAACATTATTATTATTATCTTACTTTTGAGTAGACATGCCTAGGATTGTACGGCCAATGAATGTGCATTTAATGAAGGCTTCATTTATTTGCTTGCATGTTATCTGCTAAATTCCACTTTATCATTCTCTGGTTATTCCTGTCATACTGCTATTTCAGACATGGTGACAAAAAAAGCTATTCATTTTCAAAAGGTCAGTTTCTCTTGTGCTACCAATGACAAGCAGATAATTCCAGTAAGATATCTTTTAGTGTTTGTGACTGGAAGAAAAAGAATGATGCCAGCTATATAATGTGGTTGCAGCACAGGAGGCAACAAATAGATAAACCATTTTTCACAATCTGGTGTGTGTGTATGTGTGTGTGTGTGTGTTGTGGATGTGTTTGGTGTATTAAAAAGTAGTGTGTTTCTCAACACGTTTGAGCCATTTTGAGTAGAAACTTACTCTAGAGAAAATACACACGAAGTAGAAACTTTAGAGAAAAATGCACAACATGAACACGCACTTGCAAGCTCATTTTGAATGGTCTTGAATAAACACTTGGATGCTTGTTTATACATTTATACACAAAAAGCTCTCATGTATTACTATACAGTGCATGTATATATACATTGTATGGACTCTAATAAGTTGCATGTCTCCTAGCCGGGACTCTGTTAAAGCTGTCATCTGATAATCAGTTTTATACATCTTTCTGTTGCATTTGATGCATTACTTATGATTTGTCTCCTGAAACTTCCTGTATTCTTCTTTCCTGTATTCTTTCTTTCTATTTCTGCATCTGCCGAAATAATGCCAGATGCAGTATGACTTGCTATAATTAGCAATTGCTTGCTGTAAACAATTTTAATGCAAATCTACATAATTTAGGTAATACATAATTTTTATTTTCTCATCCGCACGAGGCAGATTCTTAGTGTCAGTGGGCTGACGGATGTTTTGTGTTGAGGTTCTTATCAAGAAATGAAGTACTCACCTTAATGAGCTCTTCCCTGCTGAAATAAATAAATTTGATACTTGAAAGCAGGAGGAACTACTATGAAAATAACCGGGAGACATCTGCAGTCTTTGGCTTGTGTTATTAACTCATTGCGAAATTTGTAAGGGAGGGGAATAGACAGTGCTAATCTTCTGGGAAAACTTTTTGATAGACAGAGGTAAATAACAGGGGAAGAGTTCCCTAAAAAGGAGATTTGGTGCTCTGTACGGTTGAATCTGTGTAAACCTCGTCTACGCATACATTCCTTGAAGACTCATGCTGTCACTGTCAGTGTGACAAAACTGGCATTAGTCTGAAAATAATGACAACTGTTAAGAGACTATTCTCCAGGGAACAATGGTTTTCAATGAACTCACCAGCAGGCATCCATCAAAAGTGTGTAAGTAATAATTCTGCTGCTGTAATTGTTACAATGGAATCAGTGTCCTTTAGAAGTATTGTAAGAATTCAATACGTACAGTATTTTCAGTATTATTGTATTTCATCCTATATATACTTTAAATTTTATCCGTTATAATTCCCACCCCACACAATTTCTTAAGTTTTTTTTAATCAATTGGGGTGTGTGTGTGTGTGTGTGTGTGTGTGTGTGTGTATTAATGTGATGTCACTTGCCATACATGTCCTGTATTCCTAGAAATATTTCACCAATCTTAATCTACAGAGATGAAAATAGCTGTAATAACCACTAAAGTATATTCCATACCAGATCTTAAATTGTAGATAGATAAAAGACTGTTTTCTCCACGTGCCCAGTATTTGCAAGAGAATGCAGTGCTGATGTACCGTGAAACGTGTTTAGATGACAAATTTCTGGATATGATGCAGTCCAGCTTACAATTTGAATGTGTTACTTTGCTTCTGGTCTTGGTTAAGAATATGTAAAGTCTATAAGGGGAAATTATATGCTTTGATCCTATTGAATCATTTAGAATTCTTGTTGGCTGCTGGTAATATGAAAAATAGACTCTAGTAAGTATTTTTCTGCCCAACTGCTTTTCCCAGGCTATGCTTTTCAGAGACCAATTCATACACGGAGCTCTTTATTTGTGTACTTGTAAAACAGTGATGTATTATGTAGTAATTGTGTTTGCAAACATATGTCATATACGGGTATTTGGGTTTGACATGTATCTTCACCTTAAGTCTTTCTGTAGGTTAGTAAGATGTGATACTTGAAAGCAGCTAATTACTGCATTTCTTTCATTTCTTTGTCTCCTTCCCTCCCCCCCTTTTTTTGAATTTCCTCATTTTCTTATGCTTCCCAGCTTCTCTTTTGCTATTCCTTTGTTTGTGTGGTTTTAAATTTATAATATTTCTACCCTGCCTTCTCATTTCAATGAAGCTGAGAAGGACTCTCTTACTCTTTGCACCCACACCCAATAAAAAGACCACAAAACCACAAGATATAACACTTAAAACTGACAAGCCAAAAGTCATATAAAGCAACAATCAATAGGGAGCAAAAAGGCAATTAAAAGGGTCTCAAACATTAAGCCATCTAAGGCCCAAGAGAATGGGACAGACTATTCTTGATGTGTCAAAGAGAATGAGAAGGCACCAAACACACACCTACAGGGAGTGGGTTTTGACCTTGCTGCTAGGAAGCCCCCCCCCCAGTAGGCACATACCTAACGTCCGAAATCAGCGGTCACCCGCAGAAGGGCCATCAAATTAGGTATCATATGGCAGCCAGGTCCTTTAAATACTCTTACCAACAAAGTAAGAGCAAAAATAGCTTCGGTCAGCTGTAAGGGAAGCAGTCAGTCCCAAGCAAATTTTCCCCTTAAGAAGCTTCAGAAGAAATTTCACCCAAGAAAGGTAATAGCTCAAAATGTATTGAGAATGAATTCACTCTGGCAGCTAGCTTTTCCTCTTTGTTTCTGACTACCCTATATCACAAAATCAGCAGCACAAGGTGTTGTTATATGGTACAGTGGTACTTAATTCGTTCCGGAGGTCCGTTCTTGACCTGAAACTGTTCTTAACCTGAAGCACCACTTTAGCTAATGGGGCCTCCTGCTGCCGCTGTGCTGCTGCCGCACAATTTCTGTTCTCACCCTGAAGCAAAGTTCTTAACCCGAGGTACTGTTTCTGGGTTAGTGGAGTCTGTAACCTGAAGCGTCTGTAACCTGAAGTTCATGTAACCCGAGGTACCACTGTATATAGAAACCATTAGTGAGGATAAGGTGGCAGTCTGTGGAACACTACATTTTGCTCTGTAACTATTTCAGAGTGATCAGAAGAAGAAGCGACCTGCGTGAGAGGCAGGCCAGAGTGGTTTTTTTCTCAGGGTGTGAGACAGGGGAAGAGGGAAGCTCTCCCAGGTGAGAACTGGGAAGATTCACTTCTCTATACGTGGATTGAAAATTAAGATACATCTTTATCTTTCTTTTTTTTCTCTTCTCTTTCCCTCCTTTACTCTGATTTTTCTGTTTTTATTATTATTATTATTATTATTATTATTATTATTATTATTAGTATTGGACTGGTTGGGTTTTTATTGTATCACATGTTGAAAACTCTTCATAAATTCATATAAAGTAAATAAATATTCCAGGGTGATGCTAATGCATCCGCACAATACAACAAAACTCCTGTTGTGTTCCAGCCACATTTTTATTTCCTACTCGGATAGGGTTTAGCTCATTAAAACGGGTGGCACTGTGGTCTAAACCACTGAGCCTCTTGGGCTTACCGATCGGAAGGTCGATGGTTTGAATCCCTGCAACGGAGTGAGCTCCCGTTGCTCTGTCCCAGCTCCTGCCAACCTAGCAGTTCGGAAGCATGCCAGTAAATAGGTACCGCTGCGGTGGGAAGGTAAACAGCGTTTCCGTGCGCTCTGGTTTCTGTTCATGGTGTTAGTACTAGTTCTGATGTGTTAGTACTTGCAGTCAATCAATAGAGCTCCCCCCTCTCCCGCCCTATTTTTCATCTTATTAATTCTTTCCTTTCTCTGTTTCCCTTCGATTATTAAGTATTCTGTGAGCCACGTGATCATTTTCCTTTTCATTTCATTTGGTAAACGTTATGACCTGGGATTAAAGTCATCCCCAAAAACTGATTTCTCTTATTCTGATGCTTTTGTCTACGAGCCAGTTCAAATATGCAGGTCTCTCAACTTTATTGTACCACCTCAAAATTCAGATGGTGTTTTCTTGTTTCAAAGCACACACCCTCTATAAACACCTACCTGCAAGTTGAAAAGAAATCCTGGTCACCAGGGGGTAGAATGTTAACTTAGCTGCTTTGACTTGTAAACTTTTTTCTGCTGAAAGAGGGAACAAGCTTGTTTTCTCCTGCACTGAAGGGTAGAGTTCGAACCCATGGCTTCATGTCACAAGAAAGGAGATTCCAAATAAACATCAGGAAGAACTTTCTGACAGTAAGAGCTGTTTGACAGTGGAACGGTCTCCCTCAGGAGGTGGTGGACTCTCCTTCCTTGGAAGTTTTTAAGCAGAGGTTGGATGGCCATCTATCATGGATGCTTTAGCTGGGATTCCTGCATTGGCGGGGGTTGGACTAGATGACCCTTGGGTCCCTTCTAACTCAACAGTTCTGTGATTCTATAAAAGTAGGTTCCTGGTTCAGGCCCCAGCATCTACAGGTAAGACTAGGAGAGGCCGCTGTTTCAATCCTGGAGAACAGCTACCAGTCAACATAGACAGTGCTAAGCTAGATGGACGAACGATTCTAACTCAATGTAAGGCAATTTCCCATGTGCCATATGTTCATATTAGGGCAGCATGGGACTGCACCACAATGATGCCCTCATTTCTGGGGGTTGTGTGTGCAAAAAGGACATTAGGTCTAAATAATACATACCTTGATGGACTATTAGGCTAAACTTCCAAACCATGCCTTTCATGCAACCTTTTTTTTTAATACAAAATTATATGGCCAGCCACATATGACCCGGAAAGCTGTCTGTGGACAAACGCTGGCTCCCTCGTCCTGAAAGCGAGATAAATGCCGCAACCCCATAGTCGCCTTTTGTCAGGTTTAGCGCTTCTCCCACACAAGACACGGAACGCTGGCAGTTTAAGTAGCTGAGGTTTATTTCTCAGTAACAGGCATACAGCAGTCCAAGCTTCCACAACTCATCCTTCGCTGTCAGAGTCAGTTGACTCGACTGGCTTCTGACCCCTCCCAAGGCCAGATATACGCCACGTCCTTCCCTGCCTCCTGCTGGCTCACCTCTGCTCTAATAGCTTGCTCTGCCTCCTACTTCTTGGCGACTCAGCCAGTTCCTCCTCCTCTGGAGGTGGAGACTCAGGTGCAGCCAATTCCTCTTCCTCTGGAGATTCATTCCTCTCTGCTGGCTGTGTCCCTGACACCTTTGACTGGACTTAACCGTCCAGTGGTCTTTTACCTAGTCCATTTTGCAATCCTTTGTTAGGGGATTTTGTCTCTTCTCTCTCTCCCAGCCCACTTTACCGTATATTTTACTGTATATTTTTTTCTGTATATTTTACTGTATATTTTTTTACTGTATATTTTACTGTATATTTTTTACTGTATATTTTACTGTATATTTTTTCACCAAAGGGAAGATTATGGACTTTCTTACAGCACCACAAAGCTACTGCATATAATTGAATATCCTGGGTGGCCACAACATACGGGTGGAGGAAGTGAACTAGAGCAAGTAACGGCTTTGGGTTCTATCCCGTGTGTCCGTTCTGCTAGCTTAGCAGGCTTCTGCTTGTGGAATGGTGCTTTCTACTGCTGTCCTCTGCAGCAGATTTTGAGGATGTGCCAGGCGAGGAGGGAAAGGAGAAGTCCCATTGCAGTGTAAAATACAACCCTTTGTGGCTAGACTGCACTGCATGTAGTGATGGTGGGTGGAGGGAATAGAAAGTTCAGAGTAGGAATTCTTGGCTGGTACTGAAGAAAAGACCTTTTGGAGTCACCGTTTTATGTAGCAAGCATTTGTGAAAACATAATTTGGTGAGCAGCAGGTTCCTGCAAGATGCTTTAATCTTCATAGAGAGGGCAGTTACCTTCTGAACTTCAGAGCTTCAAAGGTTATGAAGAAAAAAGTTGAAAAAGAATAATCCTAAATATTAGGGTGAATTAACTTTTTGAGACCACAAGGCCAAATACCACCCTTGGTATCATCAGTATTATTTAATTAACTTCAACATTAACTGCCCTGGGTCTATGCATGGTTTATGATAGCAAATTTAAGCTCGCACCAAGCTTGCTGTCTAAAGTCCTAATTATTTTCCTGGGTTTGTTTAGTTAACACTATTTCAGAAAGTAGTTTTTAACTTGAAGGTTTAAAATGATGATCTTCTGAAAATTCATTATTTCACTATGAAATCTAGTGAGTTGCCTTATCACTTCGGAGATGGGGGTTTTGGGGAAATTCCTGCTATTTTCTCTTTTGTGCTTAGCTACCGGTATTTAAGACATATAAACCATTTTGGTTTGTATAGAAGCACCTTTTTAACAAACTTTTATCTTAAATACCCTTTAGTAGCCTGACCAGTTTTGGGGGGTTTTTTACTCCCATTTTTCATGGTCTCTCCTGTAACTCAGATATGTGCTCCCCTGGCTGCTTTGATCTGCAGAACTAGCACTGTTTCAGCTGCTACTCAATACTCATCCTGCAGTTGTAAGAGATTGACGTATACTTGGAAACTCCCTGCCTATTGACATTGAACAGGCACCTTCACTATATTCTTTCTGATACCTGCTTAGGTATCAAGCCTATCCAGACATGTACAAGTTATAGTTGTTTTATTCCATTTTCAGCTTACTGTTGATTTTAATTAGCTTTGACAGTTTTTAAGTGCTGTTTTTCATTGTCTTTTGTTAATAATTGTAATTTTTTGTTGCTTTTTTAAAAACAACAACCCTGCTTTGACATTTTTTTACAATCAAATAGAATATACATTTTGTTAAATAAGTACATTTGTCGTTCAGTCCCAACGGACTAACACAGAGGAGGTGGTAAAATTATTACCAGGAGCCAGAGTCAGCAATAAAAAACAATGGTGTCAGTGAAGTTAACCCTTTATTCAAGGAAACGAAAACAGTGCAGGCCTAGTGATCACAGCAAGTCTTCCCAGTAGGTCTTGTCCCAATGAGGCAGATGTGAGGACTGAAGGTCCCCCGCCTTCCCACCACTCTCTAAGCCTAGCAGCCTAAGGCTCTGTCATCTTGTCTCTCTTTGCTCTGCCCTCCTCATTTCTCTGCCTGTTCTGGGAGACTAGGGCAGGGGAGAGGTGCTGGTCACAGCAGGATGGGGTGATTCCCTCCCTGGCTTCTTCAGCAGCCTGCCTCATCTCTGTCTCCTGGTCCTGCTCCTCTCCTGCCTCTTAAGCCTGGACTGCTCTAGGCCTCAGCCTCTTCCTGCTCACCTAATCTTGTTTCCTCTTCAGCTTCCGACATGTCCCCCTCCCAGTCTGTTCCTTCTTCTCCCTCTGACCATTCATTGTCATCCCACCACCAATCCCCTGGCTCTGAGCTTTCTTCCTCTGGGGGCTCTCTTGGGTGTGTGTGTTCCCCAGCTAGTTCCTCCCACCAGTCTTCTGAATTTGGTCAGTCCATGACATCTGTGGAAGAAGAGCTTTGGTCCCTCTCTACTTCTTGTATGCCAGAATAGACATAAGAGGTGGCATCAATTCATATTATTACATAATAAGGAAAGAGAAAATGAAGGGAAGACTTAAATATGTTGCTCATGAATCAGATATATTCGTGATATTAACTGGTATGTCCCTTGAGAAATGTGTGCCCTACGCTGAGATAGAGTTTACGCTAGACATCTTCCTGATAGATTGTTCTGTTTGATATTTGCAATTTCTGGTATGTTAGAAGGGTTGATGTGTAGGAACCTGAGATGTTCTATATATCTTGATGAAAGCTAAAATGCTGAAGTGGATGACTTGAATTAATGTTCTTTCTTTGCACTACATCTAAAACAAATGACAAGAAACAGGACACGTTAGAGGTTAAGAAATGTATTTTAGCATAAACTTTCATGGAGCAGAATCCTTTTTCTTGGATGTGTAAAATGACAGGTATGTATTTACATGGAGAGAGAGGTAAAAAGTTGCCAGCCAACTAAAATTAAAAAAAGATTATTCGTTGCTGCCCAGCTGTGATGAATAAAAATTAAATAAAGTGAAATGCTTGTAAGCTGCGAGGAGATTGTCATTAATTTACTCAGTCGCATGCAGATAGCATTATACACTAATTATAGTAATACTAATATTAATGTAATGTTGCTTTGACCTTGCATCACACAATGTAGTATGCACATGATTTGCATAATATTTCTGCATCTTAATTAAATATTAATCTACAGAATTATATGCTGCTGGAGTGGTTAGTTAAAAGAATAACAGAAACAGTCTGAGTTCCGTATTTTAACAGTGCAGCCATTTTCTCAGGGTGGATTTTCACATACGCATGAGCCATATTATGGCTTCCATAACACACTTAAAGGAGCATGAACCAATGTGTCAGTATCTAGATAAGAATTTTATAGGCCATCTATCTCTGTGGATTTGTACTTGTAAAACCATAGATTTAAACTCATGTCTGACCTGACATCACTGTGAAGTAATACGTGGTTTTTATATCCACTTCTTCCATGGAGATGGGTGCAAAGACAGTGCATTCTGCAGGCTGTCACCTCTTCATCTCAGGTCTGTGTCACTACATTACTAGGTGGCATGAAAATGCTTGCATCATCTGTTGCTTCAAGTTCCTTTGTGTGCGGGGTTATTTAGTCATTTCAGGGTAAAAGACTTAACATTTTCCCCCATGCTAAAATACTAACAATACCTTTTCCATGTATCCATAAGTCATACACAGATGCAAAGATGAGTGATGGAGGTGGGACCAAGGATAGAAAGCATTTAACAACACATGTCTAAGAAGTTGGGAAATAGCATCACACCCACAGAGACAGCACCCAAAGGCACAACACAGCTGTGTACTCTATATACTGTATTTTCCACCCCATAAGATACACTTTTTTCCTCCTAAAAAGTAAGGGGAAATGTCTGTGCATCTTATGGAGCGAATGTGTGGTCAGTCGCTGGCTCCCTTTCTGGCCCCGCCCCCTTACCCAGGCCTCCATTGTTGAATGTTCTGCAGGCTGTTTGTTTCCCCAGCGACATGTGACTGGCTGATTAGATTATCTGTCTGGAAACTGTAGAAACGGCTCCCTTTCCTTTCCTAAAGAAGCTGCAGAACTGTGAGTTGAACCCCATAAAAACTTAATTTTTTCCCTTTGCAAAGTAAGCTCAACCACTTTGAGCTGATCCTCAAAAAACCTGGGCTTTTCCCCTTTGCAAAAGAAGCTGCACAACTTTTAGCTGATCCTCAAAAAGTGAGGCTTTTCCCCTTTGCAAAAGAAGCTGCACAACTGAGCTGATCCTCAAAAAAACGGGGCTTTCCCCCATTCCTCCTCTAAAAAATAGGTGCATCTTATGGTCAGGTGCGTCTTATGGAGCTGCCCTGCAACATTTCTGAAAGGACATATAAAACGGTCCTGTTCAGTCCCCTTGGGTACCAAATACGTGAAGGGGCTTCCATGAACCTTCTTGGCCCCTAGAGTTTGGTGCGCACACCAGCCATACTCTCAGCAGAGACACGGCCAGCATCCATCTGGAGCTGCACATGGATGCACATTTGTAAGGCTTCTGCCACTGAGCCACGCCCCTGGCCAATGTGCAGTCTGAGTCGGCCTGAAAGAGCCCTACGCTCTTAGACCCCAAATGAGAAGCGTGAAAGACATTCTGGTGTAATTATTTGAATTTGTGTTGATAGTGTTGAAAATGCATTTTATTGCTACCTAGTGTGTTTTGCTATTTATAGCTTGCTGTTAATGAGGATCTGGAAGTTGTCGTTTAATCAGATTTCGCCTTCAGATCTATGCACACAGTTTCCTTGAAGTGACAGTGTACCAATGGCCAGAACAACAAACCTTTACATTGATTTAACTTCAGTGGGACTGCACAAATGCCCAAGATTAAGCAGTCACATATAGATGTATTTGGCTCTGAGGTTCATGTTGCTTAGCTCTGATAAAGGGTGCAGTTTTACGAAAGCAAATCAGTGCTTTTGAGTGGTGTCATGCACAGCTCTTTAGACCTGCTGCGCCTCCCGTCTCTTTCTTACATAGTGGCAAGAAGTGATAACTTGCCTGTTTTAAACGAGGATAATCTAGAAGGCAGGGGGTTTCAAAGCCATTTAGTGGAGTCCTTTCTGCAGAGCAGGAATATAATTAGTTTCCAAAAATCAGCTATTTCTATATTAAAAAACATTGTTTTCCTGCTTAAAAATGGTGTCAGACTGCGATTTTGAGCAAATGCCAGTCATTTTCAGCTCATTCCTATATCTGCAAAAGAGCTATAGAGCAAAAGATGCGCATAGCGAGTCCCCACTGTTGCGCTCTCTGTCTCTTGCTCACTCACTGATTGGTCAGAGGTTTATTTAAAGTTGAAACTGCACAGATGGGTAACAGTTTGAAAGCACAGATGGAATTCAGGAAACAGCTAGTTCGTTGGCAGAACAGCTCTATCTAATGGAAAAGAGCTGATAAGAAGAATGCAGAAACAGATACCACTAGAGACAAAATATTGACAGCCAACTGGTTACCACAAAATATACTTCTCTTGCAAACATTTTAAATTTTTTTGTAAGTAGCCTTGCACCTAAATTTCATGGTGGCAAATACCTTAATTTTTTTCAGCTCCTAAGACTTGGGACTTAGCAAATAAGAAAAGTGACAATTCTTTAAAATACAGTAATAAGCCATCAGCTTATGTGGGGGTTAAATTCTGGGGATCTCACCTAAGGCAAAATCACGTATAGTCAAAACCTGTTGGGTTCCGTAGCAGGTGGGACTGCAAAAGCTATTTTTCCTGGAATCCTGCACCCTTCCTGCCCCCCTTTTAATTTTTTTGTAATGCATGTGAAGCTGAATGCGCACAAGTTAAAAACGGGTAAGTTGCAGACTTGCTTACTTATTTACTCGGTGACAGCAGTCACAAAATTAAGAGACGCCTGCTTCTTGGGAGAAAAGCGATGACAAACCTAGACAGCATCTTAAAAAGCAGAGACATCACCTTGCCGACAAAGGTCTGTATAGTTAAAGCTATGGTTTCCCCAGTAGTGATGTATGGAAGTGAAAGCTGGACCATAAAGAAGGCTGGTCGCCAAAGAATTGATGCTTTTGAATTATGGTGCTGGAGGAGACTCTTGAGAGTCCTATGGACTGCAAGAAGATCAAACCTATCCATTCTGAAGGAAATCAGCCCTGAGTGCTCACTGGAAGGACAGATCGTGAAGCTGAGGCTCCAGTACTTTGGCCACCTCATGAGAAGAGAAGACTCCCTGGAAAAAACGCCTGATGTTGGGAACGATTGAGGGCACAAGGAGAAGGGGACAACAGAGGACGAGGTGGTTGGACAGTGTTCTCGAAGCTACCAACATGAGTTTGACTAAATCGCGGGAGGTAGTGGAAGCCTGGCGTGCTCTGGTCCATGGGGTCACGAAGAGTCGGACACGACTAAACAACTAAACAACAACAACAAAGTTGCAGGCTTGTTGTATGCTTAATTCATACTGGAGATGTATGCAGCAAACTGTGTGTTTCAGTTTAGAAGCTGATTTTAACACAGACATTATTATTAAACTAACCTAGTGTTATTGCAACATTAACCTCACATCTAAGAAGACACAGTTTTATAAACTACATTGACACTGTGGCCCCACATAAGACATAATGCTAGACCATGGTGTAGCTCTAAGTCGGTGAACCTACACTCCTGCAAGGCTTGCAAATGACTCCTCACTTTCTTCTCCTCCACAGGTGAGAGAAGTTCAGAAACATTTGCTGAACTGTGTCTGTTCTGTTACTGCTAGACCAGGGGTCAGCAACCCGCGGCTCCTGAGCCGCATGTGGCTCTTTTACACCTTTGCTGCGGCTCCGGGGCGGATACTAGCGAGGGGAGGAGGCGCATTGTGCGCCCCGACACTCCCCACTGTGGTAGGCACTGTACTGGCTGTGACGTCGCATGGGGGCGGTGTGTGCGTTAGTCACGCACCGTCCCGACATCACCTTCCCGCCCGCCCGCTACATTGTAAGGGGCATGTACGCTGGTCACTGCATTGAAAGGGGGCATGTACGCTGGTCACTGTTTTGAAGGGGAGTGAAGAACACACACACACACAAAGGTAACTTGTTAATTTAACGTTTATTTCTATGAGGAGGAGTAATTCTGAGGGGTCAAACAAAGAAATAATAATAAAAAGTGACAAAAAAGTTATGACGAGTTTTGCGGCTCCCAGTTTTTTTTCCTTTGGAAACGGGTCCAAGTGGCTCTTTTTGTCTTAAAGGTTGCAGACCCCTGTGCTAGACCATGGTTTCTGGTTTGGACAATACATCAAACTGCAGTTAACAAAAAGCAAAAACAAATACTTCCACATGGGAGGAGGAGAGGCTGAGGGAGACAGCAAACCTGAGAGGAGGCTTAACACATTAACATAGAGCTAAAACATGGCTTAAATCTGCATCTGAATATGGCCTATAAGTAGCAGCTTTCCCTCCTACCACAGTTATGGCGTCTTTAGTAGCTGTGTGGCAGAAATCCTGCATCTTACTCTTTTCTAAGTATGCAGATGAAGAGAGGGGTAATGCTTTACCTACTGAATTTTTGCTTGCATGCATGTGTAAAAATTAAAAGAGCCATGTTAGAAAAAGTTGCCCAGTTGATACCTTCATTACAACTCCATATGCGTTTCCTATTTCTAAAAAAAAACCCCAACATATTCAATTTTACGGAAAGTTTCAGAAGCACCTAAGTGTTCTCTCCATAGTGTTTCTCAAAGATACTGGTTTCTACTCATTTTAGCCGCACATTCAGAAACATTTATGTTCTGACTTGCAATGGTATCCAGTATCTCTCTTTGCGTGGTTCAAATGCTGTAGCACCCCTGAAATTTCATCCCTGAGATATTTTGTGAACTAAGCCAAGACACAAGGTATTTCTCAGCTTTTTACCTAACGCACAGAAAAAGCTTTTTGACCTGTCTTGCTATGTTCTTATAGAACACAATTGTTAAGAAAATAATAATCCGCATTAATTCTCTCAGAGTTAAGAAGCAAGGTCGTGTCTTAATTTGTATCGGCTAGGCAAAGATCTGGTAACTGGCTGGAACAGCTAGCTCTGTTAAAACAAAGTATATTCCAGCTTGCAGGCTTGCATTGATGTGGGGAGGGGTATACAATGCAGAATGCATGAGGAACACCAGTACTTAGCTTAGTGTATTCTGAAAAGCCTTAAGCTTAAGGACTTGGACATGGCTATTCCTGCTTTTGCATTTCTTCAACGGTATCTAAAGTGAAGTTTTACATATCTCTCCCATGGGCATATTTTGTCCCCATTTCAGAGCACATGCACATTCCTTTGGGCTGTCATTTTGTATTATGAAAGCAGTACAAAACTAGTGAGAGTCCATGGCTCTATACGAGCATGATAAAACTGATTTATCATCATGGAAAGAAGGCTAGGAAGAACCTTGGGCTCCTTGTTTTCCCCTCACCTACTCCTAACTGCATGTGGAGGACATCAGAAGCGTTCGCTTCTGTTTTCAGTAACCCTAAACTGTGGCTTATCTTAAGTGTGGTCAATTGGAACATGTTACATTCAGGACCCAAGGTCAGTGTCATGACCACAGAATCCAGTAGTGATCAACAGGTTTGGAGGCTACTGTATCACCAGCTAAGCAGTCAGACCAAGTTGGAGCATGCTGCTGGAGATCAACAGACAACAGACTCTGAGGCAGACAGGAGTCTTCAGGCTTGAGGGTTGCCTCTTACATTTTTTTCAGTTCTCCACAAGGCAGCAGAGTCTGGGGAGAGGTGTTCTGAGGGCAGAGGCTTAAGTCTGGATTGCCTTTGTGCAACAAAAACAGGAACTCCTAAAAAGAACTGGAAGCAGAAGCTTCCCAACCCGTCACTTTTGTAGGTCTTAGTGAGACTCTGGAACTTTTACCAGTACTTTTAATATACAGCTGATTGGAATTAGGGTAGTTAAAGTGGCTATAACTGGCTTCAGCTGATTGATTTCATGCAGCATAACAGGTAACACACCTGAATATTAAATTGGTGTTCTCTGCATAAGTCAACTTTTGAAAACATTTTATACATATGTAGAGTGTTTTCATAAAATTTGGCATTACACTTAACATTGTTGAGTTCATGGTTCCATTAGAAAGCTTTAATTTAAGAGTTCAAGAGCTTTAAGTTTAAGAGACGCAGGTTTTATTTTCCGTAATTTGTTTTGAATGTGGGGAAATAGGGTTTGCTTTAAGGTGGATTGCTTTAAGGTGTGGACTTCTGAGAGTAAGCGAAACAAGGAGACAAAAATGTTACAGAGCAGTTCTCAGTACAGGAATCTGGCAGAACCTATGCCTACTTAAGTGCTAATGGACTGATTGGCTCTGTTTGAACACAGCAATAAACTTTGGTTTATCGTAACAGTAACAAACCTCGGCTTCCTTCTTCTCTGATTTTCCTTTTCTGATATGATGAAAAAGCCCATAGGGCAAGGTATCAAAAGGCAGGTCAGGGAAATCTAAAACACACACACACAAAATATTAAAACTTGATCTCTCACAATAAACAATGTATGTAAACATTGTTACAAACTAAAAAGGAGAGCAATTTGGATTATGGATTATCAAGGTTGCTAGATTGCATTGCATGCCAAATTGTTCTTAGAATCGTCTTTGTTCCCTTTGACTGTCACACCTGGTGACACTTCCCTTAGTCAAGTGTCTGTAGGTAGTAATATTATGTAGCATATCGCTACACACAAATTTCAATTTCAGTTCTAATACAGCATTATCAAAGGGTGGAAAGTGGCAAGACTGCGGGGGTGGGGAGCCTGGTTTGGAGAATCTCATTCATGGACAATTTACATGTCAATAAGAGAATACGGTGTTTCCTCTTGCATTGAGACACACAAAGGAATTATTGAGCATGAAATTATTCTTTTAACTATTTGGAGCTTCAAGAGAAGATTATCTGTTTTGTGACGACAATGGGGAATTAGTAAAATTATTACTCAAGTACGTGCAGCATATAATAAAGATCAGATGCTGTGGTAGAATATTTAATTAACTTTTTGGTATGAATAAAGACAGTAGACACAGGAGAATTTGTGCTCTAAGGTCAGGTTCAATAAAATATCTATCTTTAGCACTGTGCAACCCCTGGAAAATTGATTTTTCTGTCTGTCTGTTTCCAAACCACCCAGCCAAGGTTTGTGCCATCTTCTGTGGCATGGAACTCACTGTGTATGTGTTTTACTGAATCCTTACCAACATATTGTGCTTATCAAAGATATTACAAGATGACTTTCTTCTTATTCTCAAGGAACAACAAATAGGCATGTGTAGCTTTTAAAAAAAAAACAAAAACGGTAGCAATAGTATTTCAGATAATTCTGAGATTGTGATGCATTGTAAAGCATAGTGAGGATTACTGATGTCTTTATACATGGAATATTCATACAAAATTAGTATTTGTGTACAATTCAGTAGAGTGATACATAATGTAATCAATACAGTGGTACCTCGGGTTACATACGCTTCAGGATACATACGCTTCAGGTTACAGACTCTACTAACCCAGAAATAGTACCTTGGGTTAAGAACTTTGCTTCAGGATGAGAACAGAAATCGTGCTCTGGTGGCACGGCAGCAGCAGGAGGCCCCATTAGCTAAAGTGGTGCTTCAGGTTAAGAACAGTTTCAGGTTAAGTACGGACCTCCAGAACGAATTAAGTACTTAACCTGAGGTACCACTGTATAGTAATGCATTAGTTAGCCTTCGGATAATTTACCCAGTTTACTTTTAACTGAATTTCCTGGTTCTGTTATATTAAATATGTAGATGAGAGAGTTTTGCCATTTTCAGTGCATTCATGATGATGTCCAAACCATTATTGCAGCTTGAACCATGCAACTGTACAGGTTCTAATTGGATGGGTCATTTCAGTGTGGGCTACTGACATAACCAAACTAACCATCATCTAAATAACTGTGTTCTTGCTTGGGTCTGCCTGTGGCACCCAGTATCCCCTTGGCTGCTTAGGACCCCCTTCCCACTTTATATGCCATGGCAGCCATGATTTTTGCCTAGTGAATCACTTCCCCAGCCAGTACCTACTCGCCTGCACAGCCTTTCTGTCAGATGCTTAAAATAAATATGTAAAGTTAAGCCACATGCAGCCTTAATTAGTATTTCTGTAATGTTTACATGAATGAACCCTGCACAGTGGCACAGTTGAGTTGTAATGGTAATGAGAGCAAGGCTGCATGAGTCCTGCTCTCACATGCTTCCTCCTTTCAAATGCCTTTTTAAGGGCAGGGGAGAGTATTGTTCCACTTTTGACCAAACCACAGAGTCCTATTATACCAAAACAAAAACAGAAAACCCACCCACCCACCCTTCTTTATACAGTGGTGCCCCGCAAGACGAATGCCTCGCAAGACGGAAAACCCGCTAGACGAAAGGGTTTTCCGTTTTTGAGCTGCTTCGCAAGACGATTTTCCCTATGGGCTTGCTTTGCAAGACGAAAACGTCTTGCGAGTGTTCCGATTTCCCCCCGCTTTCTCCCCTTTTTTCTAAGCCGCTAAGCTGCTAATAGCCTTTTAGCCACTAATCCGCTAAGCCTTTAATAGCCGCTAAACCGCTAATAGCGCTAATCCGCTAATAGGGTTGCTTCGCAAGACGAAAAAACTGCTAGACGAAGAGACTCAAGGAACGGATTAATTTCGTCTTGCGAGGCACCACTGTACTAAGTGTGGTTTGTTCAGACAAACCAGTATCAGTCCAGAGTTTTGTATCCTTGTTTTGCAAACTATGTTTCTTGTCAGGGGCTGGACTGAGGAGGAATGGTGGGGGCCACCGCCCCCTTTGCCTGAAGCTCCCCGAGAACAGGAGGACAGTATAGATTTAGAACAGTGGTTTGCAGAAGGCCATAAGTCAGTGGCTGCAGAGGGGGAAAGCTGGGAAATATTGGGAGAGGAACAGCAGGAAGAAGAAACACCAGGGGAAAGACAGCTGACAGACTCAGTGTCTTTGGAAAGCATTCCTGACCCCCCCCCCCTTTCCCAGGACTAGGCGGGCATTGAGAGTAGTAGAACAGAGAGCTCAGAGGCAGGAAGCTCAGACTGGCCAGTGCAGGACTGACATAGATTAGGGAAGATGAAGGGGGTGGGGGAGACATTACTTGGAGCAATGCCATCATTGCATAGATGCTACATCCATTTACTCTCTGTGAATACTGAATAAATTACATGGTAATAACTCTTCTTGTGTATCTGCTTCCTGGCTGTCACCAGGGGAGGGATCAGATTCCCTGAAGCCTGACAGTTTTGGAGGTGTTGTTAACTATAGTTGACACAGTCAACTAGTCTATAGGCGTCACGTCCAGTATTTACAAACTACAAATCATGGTTCAGATGACTGGGTTTGTGGTGCTTGAAGCAGGCCATAGGATCACATGTGAGGTGGGCTGATTTCCACAGTCTTTTTCTATGTGAATCAAGAGCACTGCATTTGTAGGTGGGTGCAACTGGGTCACAGGTGCTTACGGTGATCTTTTGCCTGGATAGCCTCTGGACTAGCTTCTGTTAGGTCAGGGGTCTGCAACCTTTAAGACATAAAGAGCCACTTGGACCCGTTTCCGAAGAAAAAAAAACTGGGAGCCGCAAAACTTTTTTGTCACTTTTTATTATTTCTTTGTTTGACCCCTCAGAATTTCTCCTCCTCATAGAAATAAACGTTAAATTAACAAGTTACCTTTTTGTGTGTGTGTGTTCTTCACTCCCCTTCAAAACAATGACCAGCGTACATGCCCCCTTTCAATGCAGTGACCAGCGTACATGCCCCTTACAATGTAGCGGGCGGGCGGGAAGGTGACGTCGGGACGGTGCGTGACTAACGCACACACCGCCCCCATGCGACGTCACAGCCAGTACAGCGCCCGCCACAGTGGGGAGTGTCGGGGCGCACAATGCGCCTCCTCCCCTCGCTAGTATTCGCCCCGGAGCCGCGGCAAAGGTGTAAAAGAGCCACATGCGACTCCGGAGCCGTGGGTTGCCGACCCCTGTGTTAGGTTAATGCTCATATAGCACAAAAAGAAGTAAGGTGTTGTAGATATAGCTGTAGGAAACTGGAATCAATCTTGTGATTTATTTGACATAAATAGGATTTCATAAATTTGCTCTCAGAATAAAGCTACCAAAGGAGCTAAGGTTACCTGAAATTGAACATCAAGGGGCAAGTATTCCAACTGTCTTGTGTCACATGGCACACCACAATTTTCCCTTGCACACCCGCAAACAACATTTTTTTCTTTTTTTACATGGCAAGGAGAAAACACAATGGTGGCAGAAGCAGCAGATTAGTGAACAGAACCACCATACAAAAAGCACTTTTTCTGTAGGGAGCAGGTGCTTTCTGGGGTGAGTTTTCATTAACCTGTTCATATGAGAAGGCCTTAACCCCTCTCAAACGTGGGAGGAAAGCCATGTTGAAAACGAAATATTTTGGTTAATGTAAAATGGTTTGCATAGCTACAGGAAGGGCTACTCTTGAATCCCGACGGCAAGAAACACAAAAGTAACTATTAGTTTTAAATGCAGAAAGAAAGAAAGAAAGAAAGAAAGAAAGAAAGAAAGAAAGAAAGAAAAGGTTTCAAGCTTCCATTTGGAGAGCAAATGAAGTGGACAGATTTTTAGAAGCTCTGTGTGTAACTAGCCATTCATGCTTTTATTCATTATTGAGAACAGTAGGAGCTCTTGGCTTCTGAGTGCCTTTATATCTGGCTAGTGGTCAGCTCCTTGAAAGCACAACTCTTTATCACTCGTTTTTGTCTCAATCACTTCTGTGTCTTTAGTAGCTATTTTAAGTAGCCTAAGAATTAAACTCCAGCTGAGGGGGGAAGAAGAGCATTTTTATTATGCAATAATTACCATTTTCTTTTACTAACCTCTTGAAATAATATTTTTTAAAATCCCCCATAGATGTTGGATTTTAGAGCAAATACTTGGGAATATTTGCTGGATAAAATACATACATAATGAATTATTATTAATAATTGGCTTATTTGTTTTAAAACTTCGGTATACTGCTTAATATAAATCTCTAAACATTGTTTTTTTTTAGTATTACTGCCAACCTCCCCTCCCCTTCATGGACCTGCTGTTTAGCCTTATTCTCAGTCAACCTCCCCCCAAAGTCTTGTGCACTTACATAGACTATGTAATAAAATGTTTTCTGTTGTGAAAGATAGGATATCTGTGACCTTCTGGATGTTGTTGGACTCGAGATCCCATCAACTCCAGCCATCATAGTCAGAGATAATGGGAGTTGTAGTCCAACTATACCTGGAAGGTCACAGGTTTCCTGGCCCTGATTTAGTGCATTTGTACTGCATCCTTCAGCAAGTTCCTAGGTTGGCTTACAAAAAGTTACTATCACTTTAAAACAGAAACATTAAGACATCACAACATAAAAGAGTAGTATAAAAGATGTCAGCAGAAACAAACCAAAGCAGCATAAAAGTAATTTGCAGAAGGTCAAGAAAATTTGGAAAATAAAAGTACAGTGGTACCTTGGTTCTCAAACTTAATCCGTTCCGGAAGTCTGTTCCCTAACCAAAGTGTTCCAAAACCAAGGCGCGCTTTCCCATCGATAGTAATGCAAAATGGATTAATCTGTTCCAGATTTTTTAAAACAACCCCTAAAACAGCAATTTTTAACATGAATTTTACTATCTAACGAGACCATTGATCCATAAAATGAAAGCAATAATCAATGTACTGTACTATAAAATAAATAAGACAGTATTGTAGATGATAAAAATTAAAATTAATTTTTTTTTCTTCCCTGCACTGATGATAGTCATTGTTTGGATGGGGGTTTTTTATCCATTTCCGTAGTCACACAATCAATCAATCAATCAATCAGTAGCTGAACTGGGTTCCACACAGTCACAAAAACAAATTAACCGAAAAAGCCTCAAAAACAAAAATACAAAATCAATAGCAGAACAAAAGCACCAAACTTAATCCATTCCGGAAATCTGTTTGACTTCCGAAATGTTCGAAAACCAAGGTGCAGCTTCTGATTGGTGCAGGCACCCCAGAAACAATAGCTAACAGCCGCATTGGATGTTTGGCTTCCGAGTTTTTGGCATTTGTGAACGAAGGCGTTTGAGTACAAGGCGTTTGAGAACCAAGGTACCACTGTGTTCGGCTGGCAATGAAATGAGAACAAGGTAGGAAGCAATCAAGCCTTCCTGGTGGGAGCATTCAGATTTGAGGCATTGCCAACAGCTATCCCTCTCCCTGTAGCCACTGCTACATCCAGGTAGAGGCAGCTGAAGAAGAGACCCACATTAAGTGTTTAATGTATCATCAGCACACATGTGCTCCTTGGGGGTTTCAGGCCAAAGCCAGAACTTTGGATTGAACCTGGAAATGAACAGAGAGCCAGTGCAGGTGGCAAATCACAGGCATGATACAAACACAATGTCAAGTCAGAGATAGCATGCCTAGTTAAACACATTCTCAGCTGTTTTTGAACCATTTCCAAATAATCTTCAAAGACAGTGCCCCAAATAATGTGCGAGAGCAGTCTAATTGGTGGTTCCAGGACATGGGTCAGTGAGGACAGGCTATCTGCTACATGATGATTACAGGTGACCTGCCACCACTTTGGGATGTCTCATGGGAAGTAAAAATGATGAAATAAACATTAAGCCTTTCTGAATAACCAGTCAGTTTTCCACCACTTTCTTGGTAATGGAGACAGTATCATCATCAGTGTGTGTGCTGGTGGTGGGGAAACCCCACTGACAAAACACAGACACATACACACCAGCTTTTCCCCTGCTTCTCTTACGTTTTCCTTCATAAAAGATGGTAGTGGTTCTGATAATAACAGTGGAAAAACCCCAAAGCCCCGAACTAAATCTGTTCTCTTCATAGAAAGTAGTGACTTACAGTGTTCTCATCAGAAGGAGAGGTGGCTCAGAAACCATTGGTAGCACTTGATGAGTATTGGTCATTGGAGGAGATTGGTTTAGCTGCAGATTTTTATAGGTGCAAAGCTTAAACAAGGCCTTTGCATCTTTGATAGTCGGGAATCTGTGGCAATAGTTTCTAAAGCCCTCAAGGCTGAGACATCAACCTAATTTGTTGATTTTATTTTCTGATCCTTTACAAAGCGAAATACTTGAAAGATTTTCACAAATTACTTTTGCATGTGTGTATGCAATTAGGTGTACTGCCGTTTTAGTGCCTAAGGTTTAAAAAAACAAACAAAAAAACCCCACATTCAAAAGCAGGCACTTAAATTACAATTTTGTTACTACGCACATCACAGAAAGCATAATTTGCTAAATAAAGTCACAGCACATCCGCTAAACGGGGGCTAACACGGTCAGGATGACTTGTTTTGCAATCTGAAAGACTACATAATATTGTAAAAGTGTGCGCTGCTCTCAGCTTGTCATGCGATGCACGGCTCTGTTTGTTGCTTTTAATTAGAGTGCCTGGCATGCACATGACAAGTAGAGACGAATGACAATTAGTAGGGGCTGGTTTAGCGGGGGTTGTTCCCCATGTAACCATGACACTCTCAGCACAGAATAAACCTTCCTCTGTTCTAGTGCTGATCTGCCATTGAACATGCTGTCAGTTGTGACAAATTGATGGGAATTTTTCGAAGCTCACAAATTTCCTTTGGATTAGTCAGATGAGAACACCAAGCTTAGCTTCATTTCTGATTCAAGACCTAAGTTCTCAACAGGAAAAGGTCATCACGTTCCCCTACTGAGTTACCCAGTCTCCCTTATGAGTAGCTTTCTGGCAACGTATATGAGCAAGATACTTAATTTCATGCTTCAAAAGGCACTCTCAAGTTAAACCAACTTCATCTTGAGCTCTGAGAAAATCAGGTGAGATTTGTGAACTTGTTTGGATATACAGAAACATGTATTATAAAGGGTTCCCACCAGTCTTGGGACAGGCTGTTTCGAAAAACAATACCGAAAGTCAATCAGCTTTCTCTGAGATCAACGCAGTGCAATATGGAAGATGTCTAGAGAAAGCGATATTTAAAATATATTATGACCTTGTAATTTAAATATGAAATCATCTTCGTTTAATGCGCACTTGATTATATATTAGTGGCTTCATCCAGAGCATGTATGCATTCCTATTGGTTTCCTGTGTGTATGAGCATCCTTGTTTATTTCAAGAGAGGGAGCCAACCTGCACGGTGAAAGGATGGATGCACCTTTATAGGTATTGGGTCCTCTGCTCCCATTCAGAGTCCTGTATACCTGAGCATATAGGGTTGATGTAATATTTGTTGTGGATGTGGGAAGTCCCTGAATTTTACTGTGCTGATTTCACCATAGTCACTAGCGTGTTTCAAGGGGTGTTTCAGCGGGTGGCGCTGTGGTTTAAACCACTGAACATCTTGGGCATGCCGATCAGAGTGAGCTCCCGTTGCTCTGTCCCCAGCTCCTGCCAACCTAGCAGTTCGAAAGCACGTCAGTGCAAGTAGATAAATAGGTACCACTGCGGCGGGAAGGTAAACGGCATTTCCGTGTGCTCTGGCTTCCATCACGGTGTCCTGTTGTGCCAGAAGCGGTTTAGTCATGCTGGCCACATGACCTGGAAAGCTGTCTGTGGACAAATGCCGTCTCCCTTGGCCTGAAAGCAAGATGAGCGCTGCAACCCCATAGTCGCCTTTGACTGGACTTAACCATCCAAGGGTCCTCTACCTTTACCTTCAATGGGTGCAATCTAAGATTCCACAAGCAGTGGCTGCAATTTGAGGTGTGGGCTGGAGAGAGATACAGTTTGTAGAAAGTGTGGCCTTCTTCCATGCTTTCCACTTAATACGAATGACAAAATGCCTGGGGAGCACTTTATGAAGTTTAATAATAACATGCTAGTAAAAGGTCAATCGGTTTTGACAAGTGGGGCAGCTGGGTGGGGATCTTTGCCCTGTTATGTTTCTCTTATTTGCTGTAAGGCTGTGCTGGAAGAGAGAACTAGTGGAACCAAAAGCATGGATGCATGAAATGAGAACATTGGCCCTAGAGAACCGGCCAAGCTGGAATCATTCTCATGCTGATTTTGGCCTGGATGGCACTTCTTGAGTGAATTTGCTTTCAAAGTGGAGCCAGCCAGGCCAGAACTGATTTCAACTTGGATGGCTTCTCCTTTCCAGACCTTGCCAGCTTGGAGCGCTGGAGAAGTGGCAGGCAAGGGCTCGTTTGGCAGGTGTTCCATCCACCTGCTTATTGGTGGTGGTGGTGGGGAGACCTTGCCAAGTCAGAATGTTGCCAGCAGGGCTTTCTCCATTGCTGCGTGACACGGCGGTCATTTGGCTGTGCTGAATGTTCTCATGTGTGCAGTGTCCCATTGTGAATCAAATAGAGGCTTGCAGTTGTCTTTTATTTATACCCCTATGAATGCTTTGTTAAGTTGGTACTTCCCCAGTGGATTCAGTCGGTGCCTGTACAATATGTAAATATTAATTTGAAGGTTGGGAATCTCTCGGCTCAAAACTAAAAGCGAAACCAGAAAAAGCATTGGAAGCTAGTTTGGGTAGTATTTGGAACTAGACAGGGGAAACACAGAAAAAAAGGAGACAAGTTGAAACTACACTCGTAACTGGCTGAAGGCAAATCATTTCGGAGTGCAGGAATCTCTTTCCAGGGATCCAACGTGCAGGTTTAGCTGATATTGGATGTAGCTTTCTTCTGCTATACTCTGCATGGATGTTTGCAAGTAAATATAATATTACAAAGCGAATGTAAGTCTCCAATACTCTTTCATCTAAAGGAAATTAAAGCCTAGAGCACTGCTTTAGGAACATCTCACCCTCTGTGGAAGTGGAGAGAGTGTTTATAGTCATAAAAAGCCCTTCAGTCTGATGGGTGATCTATGTGGAGGTAAGACCTATATATTGCAACAACCCTAATTTGTTTTGTCACCTCAGCTGTGTCCCATATTGCACCACATCCTGATCAGAGGGGGCTGAACCACAGTCAGTGAAGGGAAGGTGTTACCATCCACTTACTTGTGAGAAAGTAAAGTGGTACGTTCATTAAACTGTTGGGATGGGGTCTACATCTGTTTCCTGACCCCTTGTGACTCCTGTGTCTCCTGGGGCAAGTTATATCCCTACTTTGCAGTCCATTTGTTTTGTTCCATAGAATATCATGGGGATTCTTGAGAATGAATTCTGCCCCTGTCTGCATAAACTGTCTTGTCCTCACCCCTATCACACGTCCTAGCTAGATGTTATATTACGGAATGACAGAAACTTGGCAACTGGCATTTATAAGCGTGGATATTTAGATAGCTATTTGTCCTAAAATAAAGAAGCAGCTCATTATCTTTGCTTAACGTGCTATGGTTTACAGAAGACTGCATTCTTATTCTAATGATGATGAGTCAATGAGTAAATGTCAAATTGCAGTTGTTTTGCTTGGGAAATTACTTTTCTCCTTACTCTTAGTAATGACGCTCTATAGGAAATTAAAAGATATACTTTTGATTATCATAATTTCTGCCCTGCCATATGGTTATTAAAATATTGTTACTGAAGGATATTCATTCAACACTGGAACAATTATCTCCTCCTGTGCTCTTAGGAAATCAATATATTGCATGATAAGCAGATAGCGTTGTATTGATTTCTGTTAAGTATCTAGAAAGGTTGCTACATCATAAATCACAACAAGGTATGGATTTATCTCACATTTGTGCATAAAGCACAACCTTGACTAATTTACTATGCTACTATTTTCACAGCTGCTGATAGCATTTAATGCCCTGAAACTGATGGGTAAAATTTGCAGAAGGGGGTAAGAATTTTAACTTGCCTGATAGCAACTTTGAAAAAACTTAGCCTTTCCATTGTGAACCTGCACAACTCTCACTTCTGGGTCACGTAAGCTGCATGGGCAAAGCATTAATTTCTTGCATTGTAATGAAGTTTCAGAATCAAGACTATGCAGTTCTTTTGTTAATGGGGCAAATTTTCACTGCACTGAAAGGAAGAGGTGCTGCAGAAAGTATGCTATTTTGTTCAAAGATGTAGTAAGGATTTATGTGTGGGTGAGGGCTTTTTTTTCCTTGTGAGAAGCTGCTTTTAAAATATTTTCCCCAAGGCCAGCGCCTAAATCTATATTCACCTTTTACTCTGGCCTTCCTTGGCAGAATTCCTACTGACTTAAGGAAGATTGCTACAGGGAAAACTGACTGAAAAAAATCTCTGATTCAGAACACATTTAAGTTAAAGGAATGGTTTCCATTGACTTCAAAAAGATTTGGATCAAGCCCAGAGCAATCAAGGATTTCAATTGAAATTATAATTTGTAGTGTATTGCTAGACTATTTGAGTCTAAAGATTATTTTAAGGGGGATATGATCAGTCAGCGATGTCTTCCAAATTAATTATCATTATGATGAAATGTATGATGATGAATAAAAGGCTTCTTGGCTTTCCTTGAGATTACACTGGAATGGTGAAGTTCAGGGGGAAACCTGTAGAATCTTTCTGCATCCAAAATTGTCGAACGAGCAAATATTGGAATACTATGTCCCTACATACCATTTCATTCATGACACAAAACCATACATTATTATTGCAGGTAAGGTATTATGCATGATTTATTGCTGGAAAACATACCTTTTTCTGATAAAGTACTTATATGCAGTTTCTTAATGGTTAAGGGTTGTGGAACATTAAGCACCAAATAAGGCCTAGAATGAGCCATTCTACCTACTGCAACACGTCAGTGAAGTCACTTATCATACTTTTGTCATCGGGAAGGAAAACAGTGTGTCACGATAAGCCTTTAACTTTGTGCTATGGGCAAGGTAGTAACCTTAAGGACTGTCAGAGCCTGGGACCATCCAGAAGAATGCTGTTAATTGTCCCTCATGCTACAGAGGTCTGACTGGCTTCAGCTAGAAGTTGGGCACTGGTCCCATGCTGCAGAACACCGTTATAGCAGAGATTTGGTAGGCATTTTGACTTTCAGGCAAAATTTTCTTGAGTGGCTTATCATTTCAGTGACAGGTTTTTTTAATGGTTTTTTAAATGTTTTCATTTTCATATTGCTGGGCAGCACTGTGAGAGGACATAATAATAATAATAATAATAATAATAACAATAACAATAATAATAATAATAATAATAATAATAATAATAATAATAATAATAATAATAATAATAATAATTATACCCTGCCCATCTGGCTGGGTTTCCCCAGCCACTCTGGGCAGCTCCCAACAGAATATTAAAAACACAATAAAAGAGCAAACATTAAAAACTTCCCTAAACAGGGATGCTTTCAGCTGTCTTCTAAAAGTCAGATAGTTGTTTATTTCCTTGACATCTGGTGGGAGGCTGTTCCACAGGGCAGGCACTACTACTGAGAAAGCCCTCTGCCTGGTTCCCTGTCACCTCACTTCTCACAGTGAGGGAACCGCCAGAAGGCCTTCGGAGCTGGACCTCAGTGTCTGGGCTGAGTGATGGGGTGGAGACGCTCCTTCAGGTATAGCTTATAAATACTTTCATAAATAATAAAAATTTACATTTGGAGTATGCAGTATTGCACTCTTATGTGAGAAATACATCTGTGAGACCTCTGTGTAACCTTTGTTCTGTGGCAAACTCAAGTTTTCTTCCCACAGGAACTGCAGCAAACGTTCAGCACTGAAAGCTACATGAAATACCAGATTAAGGAAGGGTAAAACAAGCTATTTGTACGTTATGAGAGATAAAACCCCTTTGAAGTAGCTGCCTGTTGCCATTTCTATTCAGTTCTTATAAAAGAAGCAAAAGGTGAGACATGTGGAAGCCGCAGCAGCAGCAACAATGTCTGCAACATCATGAGCTTACGCCCTTCTGCTTTTTACATAGGGCAAACTGGTCAGTCTCTAAGCAACAAATAAATAAACTGGGCTGACGTCAGAAATGGCAAAATATGGAAACCAGCGAGAGAACGTTTCCCCATAATGGAACACTGTGTAACTGACCTTCAGCTGTCTACATTTGAACAGAGGAACTGCAAAGGGAGATTCCAGCATGAAACTGCGGAATTGCAGTTAATCAGGAAATTCAGTTCAATCACCTGCGGCTTGCATTGAGATGGCTGTCTTTTAAAATCAAAAATCTTCCAACACGTTAATTAGCTAACCAATGCCAGATGTTCTTGTTACCGAGAAGGGTGCTTCCATACAGACATGCCCATATACAGTGGTACCTCGCAAGACGAATGCCTCGCAAGACGAAAAACGCGCAAGATGAAAGAGTTTTCCGTTTTTTGAGTCGTTCCGCAAGACGAATTTTCCTATGGGCTTGCTTCGCAAGACGAAACGTCTTGTGAGTTCTTGCGAGTTTGTTTCCTTTTTCTTAAAGCCGCTAAGCCGTTAATAGCCGCTAAGCCGCTAATAGCCGTGCTTCGCAAGATGAAAAAACCGCAAGACGAAGAGACTCGCGGAACGGATTAATTTCGTCTTGCGAGGCACCACTGTAGTCCTGTGTAATTGTTTTTCCACCGAAAGGTACTAGTGCAACAACAACTGACTTCTCACACTGTCAGGGACTATGTTCAGATGAATCTGTCAGTTTTAGTTTATCTCAGTTTCTCAACCAATCTTAAGTTTGCTACATTTTTATACACACACACACACACACACATCCTCGTAAGAATTTGTAAGCATTTTAGTGAGCATGCAATTTCCTCAATATGTTTTCAAAACCATTTCCCATTAATATATGCATTCCTATGTATATCCCCCCTATGTACACATTTTTGTACAGTAGACTTTACACACACACACACAAATTTATGTGTGTGAAAAATGAAAATGGTATTAAAAAAATAAGTAGACATAATAATACTGTATGTAAAATGAGCATATATATAAGTGAGGTGTTTGGAGAAATTGTTGTAACTGTTATACAACAGTGGCTACCGCTCAAGTTTATTATATGCAGCATTGTTTTCTGTACTAATAAATAATTCTCTATGCAATTTTCATTGCTTTTTGAGTTCCTGTGATTTTGTCCTGTATTTTTCGTTGGCTTTTGAGCTTTGACTGAGGTAAATTCCAAACTACAGCAGGCCCAAGACATTTTGATACCTGATACAGAAAATTCAAATGGCAGTTGACCTCATGTTGTAAAAAAACCCCCACCAAAACAAATCAACCTCCTATTTTATGATTTTCAGTGGTGACTAAAACCTGGCACCCAAGGCAGCTCCATAAAACTTTGGCTTTGTAATCTTTAGCACCAATTATTGCAGTACACTGAATGGAATTACTCATGAAAAGTGCCACAGAGTTTTGATCCTGCAGAAAGTAGACCAATCTTACCTCTGTAACCAAAGGAGTTTTCATGTTGAATGGGGAAACAAAAAAAGAAAAAAAAAAAGAAAACGTGAAGTGCCTTTGTAGTGTTTTGGGCTTCTTGGTTTGCCATAGCAGGATGTACCCAAGGCAGCTCTTGGGTACTATCGTTCAGTTATCAGTTTTGTATTGCCAGAAGCAATTGCAGTATGGCTTCCTCTTGTTGTTATGCACCTTTTGAATCATAGAATCATAGAATCCTAGAGTTGGAAGAGACCACAAGGGCCATCGAGTCCAACCCCCTGCCAAGCAGGAAACACCATCAGAGCACTCCTGACATATGGTTGTCAAGCCTCTGCTTAAAGACCTCCAAAGTAGGAGACTCCACCACACTCCTTGGCAGCAAATTCCACTGTCGAACAGCTCTTACTGTCAGGAAGTTCTTCCTAATCTTTAGGTGGAATCTTCTTTCTTGTAGTTTGGATCCATTGCTCCGTGTCCGCTTCTCTGGAGCAGCAGAAAACAACCTTTCTCCCTCCTCTATGTGACATCCTTTTATATATTTGAACATGGCTATCATATCACCCCTTAACCTCCTCTTCTCCAGGCTAAACATGCCCAGCTCCCTTAGCCGTTCCTCATAAGGCATCGTTTCCAGGCCTTTGACCATTTTGGTTGCCCTCCTCTGGACACGTTCCAGTTTGTCAGTGTCCTTCTTGAACTGTGGTGCCCAGAACTGGACACAGTACTTCAGGTGAGGTCTGACCAGAGCAGAATACAGTGGCACTATTGCTTCCCTTGATCTAGATGCTACACTCCTATTGATGAGGCCCAGAATTGCATTGGCTTTTTTAGCTGCCGCGTCACACTGTTGGCTCATGTCAAGTTTGTGGTCAACCAAGACTCCTAGATCCTTTTCACATGTACTGCTCTCAAGCCAGGTGAGTGTGTGGCCTCCCAGTCATATTGATCAATACTGGCATTGAGGATGAGATACTTCTGAAGCAGACAGAGTGGACTTGTTGGTTCCTTGAAGACTAGAGAGATAGGGCGGGGGGAAACCCCACAGCTTAAATCCAGTCTATGGAGGGCTATCACTTCAGGCACTGAGTCCCCCAGAACAGTGTGCACATTGTGTGGAATAAGGCAAGCTGAGGGCATATTGAAGAATTTAACCCTGTGCAACAGTTGTACAGCCAGACAATGTCTTTGGAGAACTTCATGAAATTTAATTATCACTCTTTAATCTATATCGTAATATTAAGTCCACATGACAGGTAGAATTATAGACCCAATGCATTTCTTTAGTGATACACTGGCCAAAAGCACTTATTCCTTCGAATCAACTTACGATACCTCACTGATGTAGGCAGCAACCTCAAAATTCATCTGTACATTAAACTTCAGATTAGTTCTACCCGTTGTTGCTGTTCCTTTTTTTCATTCACATGAATGGCACTGATCAGATAAATTCTGAATTAGTGGATGCAACATGGCCCATTTGCATTTTCCTCCAACTCTAACTACTGTAATTATATATAAATATTTTATATAGAGAGTAAGAGTGCATTTCTTTATAGGCTGCTTTTAAAGTCCTTTTCATAAAAGCTAGCAGTTAATGAAGAGAAATTAGCCTCTTCCTCTTCTTGACGTGAGTCACGCTTCATTATCTGAAAACAGCAACAAAACGGTGTCATTTTAATAAAAACATTCATTACTCCCAAGATTCGTTTTTGGGTTTTTTTTTGCCAAAGATCTGAACAGTGTTGCTAGGTGCTTCATCAGGAATTTTATTTTGAAGATGTGCTTCATCGGTGCATGTCTAATTTGGGTATATTATGATCATAAGCACAGAACATTGTAACCAGGGCTTTTTTTCAGCCGGAGCTCAGCTCTGACACCTCGCAGGTGGGCGCTATTGCCATGATAAGAGAACAAGGCAGAAGTTCATGGTGAGCTCTGACACCTCTTTTTCTAGAAAAATTGCACTGATTGTAACCCCTTCATGCATAGAAAGGGCAGTGAGACTGTGCAGTAGGCCCTCTGCATCAACATCATATAACCTCCCAGCCCTGTTCCAAATTTCCATGTTTTGAGCTTGATCATCTGAATAAGGGAAGCTTTCTTATGTAGACTTCCATGTGACCTGGAACCCTGCATGAACTGAAACTCTACATGCTTCCATGATTAAGTGTCCATGCTCAATGGACACTCCATTGCTTCATCAGGACTAAGGGAAAATAAATAATGAACCCCCTCCTGACACACCCCTATTTTCTCCCTATAGTTGCCTGTGCTCTCCTGTGCTGTGCTTTTTAAATATCTCGCTCTCTCTTTAAAAATACTTTTATCATTTAAAAGCTCTCAAATGGTGTGTTCTGAATGTTTTGGTTTTTTTAAATCTAACCATACATTTCCAAATGCTCTGCTTTATGACTTATGAGATATGGTTATGGGAAGTTTTAGCTGAATTTGTAAAACTCTGTTAAGGGTGGTGGGTATTTATCAATCTGGTGAGTTGTTCCATGGACCCCCAATTATTCGCAGGCTCTGAAGAAGGGGAAGGTCTTCCTGGATTAAAAGATGTGCTCATTTATGGAATTGATGGCCCTCATTGTGGAACCTGTCAAATGTTCCATTTTGAAACCATCCCATAGCTGTAAACCTTTTGATTCTTATTGAAAACTTAGTCCTGTTGGAACTTACCTTCAAGTAAAGATGCACAGGTTTGGCTGTACTGTAGAGATGAAAACAGAAATGTCTTATGCCTAATTATCTTCATATTTTCCATGTTAACAGATGGATGGTTTGGGCCTAGGCCTGTGTCATATAATGCAGCCCTTCTTTAATGTAATTATTCAGTCAGAAAAAAGAAAAGACTAAATACAAGGGTTTAATTTAACATACTAGAGAAGATTACTCTGAAATTAAATCTAGTAGGCACAAAAAGCTAAATAGAACTAATTAATCCTGTACTATTTATTGTTCCATTTCATAAAGCAGTACTTGACAAACAATGATAAATGTGTATGCAGTGTTAGCAAAGCACAAAAGGAAATACAAGTCCTATTAGCATTGAAATGATTTAGATAACTTGCCATGTCAGGTTTTGTTCTCAGTTTTCTAGAGTGTTGCAGTTGATGGCTGTGTTAATCCAGCAAAGGGCACTGTCCCCCACAATCTGTTAATAGTGTCATCTCCATTCATATCAGTATTTGTTGACTGAAACTCAAATACTGAAACCTATATTTTTAAATAATTTTAGAAGATTTCCACTAAAAGATTAGGAAGTCCAGTGAGCCACTCAATGAATGTCCATTATAAATTATTTCCCATGTGAGAGCAATTTTCCAAAATTAAATCACAGAAATCCAGAGTCCATGAACTGAATGCTCATACATCTTCTCAATATCAGGGGTTCTCAGTGGAGGTCCTTTTCTAAATTTTATTTTTATTAAACACACAGTACATAAAAATCCCATACCCCTCCCAGGCTCACCCCAACTCACCTTATCATGAAGAGATCACCAGGTTCAGCACATAAGTTATAGGCTTAGAGAAGGTATAAAACTCAAGATGGGACAGAATCTGGTTGTTTTACCAGAACAGACCCAGGCATCAAAACACATCATAGAAAGGTAATACAAATAAATAGCAATAACAATAATAGATGTCAGGAACTCTTCTTGCCTGTTTGCTTGATCCCTGGTCTGGTAAGGTAAAAGGTAAAGGACCCCTGGATGGTTAAGTCCAGTCAAAGGCGACTATGGGTTGCGCTCATCTCGCTCTTCAGGCTGAGGGAACCAGCATTTGTCCACAGACAGCTTTCCAGGTCATTTGGCCGGCATGACTAAACCACTTCTGCTGCAACGGGACACTGTGACAAGTGCCAGAGCACACAGAAACGCATGGGATACACAAAGTAAAACTTAGAGCATGTAGACTGTGGGCTCTGTATCATAGGGCAGGAGATACCATGTTCAAATAAATGCTGGATCTGTTACTATTAAATTCCCTATGAGGGAGAAAGCATACGCCTGATTTCTGATGTGCAATTCCAGAATTTAAATAGAGCAGGCCCCAGTATCCAGCAGGACTGGCCTATGGCATCAAATATATCAGGGGTGTCCAACTTCCAAGAGACTGCGATCTACTCCCACTGTAAATAAACTGGCAGTGATCTACCCATTGGATTGACCAGAGTTGTTTGTGATTGACCAGTTAGACAGGGCAGTATTAGGTGACTAGAGGTATGTGGTTGTCCTCCTGTTCAACCTGAAAGGGGATTGAAGCTTTTCCTCCTGAACAACTGAAAAAGCCCCTGTGTACCTTTCTTCTTTGCTTCCTTGGACGGCACAAAAACTTACCTTGGGGCAGGTGGAGGTATTAACAGTGAGCGCTTCCGGTCCCCAGCAGAAAGCTGGCACTCCATTCATCCTGCACTCTAACAGACAATACTGTATAGTTATATATCTTCTAGAGTTCAAATGAAATACATTAAAGCAGGGGTCAGCAACCTTTTTCAGCTATGGGCTGGTCCACCGACCCTCAGACCATGTGGTGGGCTGGACTATATTTTTTTTGGAGGGGGAATGAACCAATTCCTATGCCCCACAAATAACCCAGAGATGCATTTTAAATAAAAGGACACATTCTACTCATGTAAAAACACGCTGATTCCCGGACCCTCCACGGGCCGGATTTAGAAGGCGATTGGGCTGGATCCGGTCCCCAGGCCTTAGTTTGCCTACCCATGCATTAAAGAGCTGAATCTTGACAATGAAATTTCGTCTTCAGAATAGCCAGTATTCAGCAAACGTAAGCAAAGAATTAATGATTTCTAGTAATGGATTACATTGACTGCAGATGAGTAAAGACTGTAATCTCCCAACTGTTTCCAGACGTGGGATTAATTCTTAACACCAGCATGTGACAGGGATATTTTACTATTTGGTTGTGTTGAATTATTTCTCTCCATCTTACTTCTCTTTAAATGAGAAAGAGCTGATCTAGATGTTTGTTAATCTTCCACCCAGCCAGACTCTAGTGATTTGTTTCCATCACATTCTGCACAATGGTGCAGAAGCAAAAATGTGGTGTTGCTTTCTTATTTAATGAATTTCTTCGTTCCTAGCAGCCGCCGCCCTTGATTTGGACCATGGCCATGAAAACCTACTATATCACTACATCATATGGTGTTTGCACACACATTATGACAGAGAGTTGGAAACTCATTCTGAGTAGGCAGCTGGGGTGTCTGCCAACTCATAAACACCACCATAATCAAAAATAAAACTATGATGATATCGGTGTTGTGAACCAATTGTGTGTCATCGTTCGCCATTTGAAGACCAGTGACATTGGAGCATTTTCTGAAACCCCATCCTTAATAATAATTGTTAGTAATAGTCATTGTTGTTAATGATCATAATAATGAATTCAAATAATTTGCAGGGATTGCGCCCTCCCCATCAACTGTGCATTTCAATGTATTCACAACTAGGATGCACAATCGCACTGTGGTTAATGCTCCATCCTCAACTTCTCTGCTCAGTGTATACAAAAATAAATCATAAAAAGACAAGGTGGTAGCCAGTGGGAAACTGTTGCCCAGAATCGGTTATACAAAGCTATTAACTTGTTGGTGTGCATTTGTTCATTGCTTCATTAATGAATGTTTTTAGTGCAAGGCAAATAATTCTACCCCCAATATGGCTTACTTTACTGATGAGCAAACAAATTTATACTTAACAAAATAATATTTGGCCGCATATTGTAGGTTCATGTTCAGCATTCACTTAGCAATTATACTGTAGCTAACACAGTGTATGTTAGGCAATGCATTTCTCACATAGCACAGATTGAATGTAGGTATTGTTTGCTCACAGGGTTGTGGCTGAATACTTAATTATGCATGGATTTGCAGCAAGGTGGGAGTTATTAACTGAAAATACAGCATAGCTACCTCGGTCCAGGCTTTCCTCAGCCACCTACAGAGCGACTGGTAAAACAAAACACAGAAGAATTTGTGGGAATGTTCAGGGAGGCAGGAGAGTATATATTGTTTATTAATATCCTTCCTAACTTGTGCTAGCAAGTTCTGTAACTTAGCAGAGTTTTAAACATTCCCCTTTAAACGTACAGCGGTTAGCTTGTTGCAAGCTTGTTTAAGCTTCTAAATATAGTATTCCTGGTAATCCCCTTTACTCCCTCTGAAAAAGAATAAACACGACACAATATTATGTAAAAAGTATAAAAGAAGTTTACCAACACATTCCGTTCACAGATAGATCCCTGAAGGCAGACTTAGGTTACAAAATATATTACACATGGAATCTATCCCATAAGGAGATAGTCCCTTTGTGCTCTGTTGGCTGGAAGCCAACAGGGCATCTCTAGCTAAAGAGATGTTGCTTCTTCGATGAATGGAGTGAGAGAGAGAGAGAGAGAGAGAGAGAGAGAGAGAGAGAGAGAGCTGTGTCCCAGGTGCTTTTGCCACCTGGGCAGGTAAGGTCATACCCACCTCTAGTCACATGCAGAGGAAGTTTATCCCAGTCCAGGAGGAAAGAGGAAGTTTTCTACTGGCAGGTGCAAACATCCCCTTTCATGTCCACTCTAGGAATGTTGTACATGACGGCTATCTGTGTTTCACACCTCACAGAATTATAGGGATGGAACAGGTTTGTGTATTTTTTGTTTCCCGAGTGATTGTCCATTTGTCTTGTGGCCTCTTAAGAAAGAGGCAGGCAGGATGCATTTACTGGGCAGAATCCAGTAAACAAATACTTCCCCTTACTGAGCGTAGCTTCATTCCGCCACTGTGTGGTGTTTTGTACTGTGAAGAAATGTTTTCCAGAGCAGGGGATTTGGCTAGGCTGAACAGGAAACATTTTTGTTGCAAGGAAATTGAATGCCATTGCCAAACTTGGAAAATGTGGCAGCTCTTTGAACTTAATATACAGATTCTCAGATAGGGGTTCTGTAATATGCCCGGAGACGAAGGAACAGGGGACGGGCCCGTCACACACTGAGCTGTTCTTGGACAGAACCATTTACTTAAGAATAAGTGGAGAGCAGTTGCTGTCAGAGTAAACCAGGTGCTGCCATTCTGAGGAAGGGTGAGTACCAGCTCTGCTTCCTTTATTACAATAATGAAGATAAAGACAAGTGGCAGGCCAGTCCTGAAAGCCACTCTGTCTTCTCTACTTGTTCTAACCACAGTGCATGCTCTCTCTCTCAGCTTGTTCTTGCTTGGTGATTTTAAGAATGGTCCTACCATAGCAAGAGGCAGATGTCCAAAGCAGCAGATGTTGGAGGGAGCTGTGTGCACCATGCAGCCTTGTCTTTTACCTCCTAAGCTAAGCTCCTGCCCTCAGGTGCAGTGGAGGATGCTGTTCTGTCATTAGAGTTGGCATAAGATTTCAGCTGCCAGCCTGGGACTCAGCTAGACTGGTAAAGAAAAAGCGGTTTATATGCGTTGTATATGCAATACAACATTGTGCCACCAGATGGAGATGTAGAGTCCCGTTTTTCTCTACCCATTTTCCCTGTTTAAATTTACAGTGCTTTAAACTGAAGCACTTCTTTGATGTGTCTAGATCAGGCATAGGCAAACTCTATATACTGAATCTAGACCAGGCATAGGCAAACTCCCGCCCTCCAGATGTTTTGAGACTACAATTTCCATCATCCCTGACCACTGGTCCTGTTAGCTAGGGATGATAGGAGTTGTAGTTCCAAAACATCTGGAGGCCGGGAGTTTGCCTATGCCTGGTCTAGATTCAGTATATAGAACAGGAGGGAGGGGGCGCTCTCTCTTTTCTTTTCTCTTCATCAACAAAATGTCAATCCCTACATTTAGTTATGTGTGTAGCTGCAGAGTCATTCAAGAAGCCTAGTGGCCTTGGAATGTTCAGTTTTACTGAACTGAAAGTCAAACAAGAAAGAGAATAAAATGGCAAAATGAGATATTTGTTTATTTAGTAACAAACAGGGTAGCTAGCTTACAATCTAAAATATATACAGCAAAACACAGTAAGTAAATAAATAAATCCAGCAGTAAACAATGAATCAACAAGCTGACCAAAATTATTATAAAAAAACAACCAGCAGCAACATAACACAAGGGGCAAGATTTGATGCAAGAGGGCAAGATTGAAAGGAACGGTTTATCACATCGCTTTCCTCCCACGTTTGAACAGCCCCAAGAAAAATCCGAACACATAACACAGTTGAAGACCCCTATTTGGGTCTTCTGCTCTATGTTGTTACTGTGACGGTTGTTAAGAACCTAAGAAGAGTTCTGCTGGGTCAAACCAAGGCCTATCTAGCGCAGAATTCTTTTCTCACCTGTCGTGAGATTCCTTTGTAAAAATAATAATGATAATTCTGTAAAGTAATCCCGGGCATGCTTTTTTGGCCTCAGCTTGGCAGGTGAGATTGTGGTCGTTGAACCTATAATTCACATCTGGGTGTTTTGACAGCTGCGTAGATTTGCATCACTTTAATACAGTATTTGGAAATTTTTATATGTTAGCCATGTTCCGCCTCCAAGAGTGGCTATATGAGTATAGCCACAAACTTGCATTAATCAGCACCTTTGACAGGCTTCGGCGTAGTGATTTACATTTGCCTGAGTGTATGCATCCTGAAAAATTAATTGGTTGCATGGATGTTGCAGTCTGTCTTGAGCATATTTTTTTTTTAGGCACGCAGCTGTCTCTTTGATAGCATCTTGGTACTGTAAGTGCTAGTAAAAGTAACGGGTAATAACTGATGCCATTACCAGGCAGTTAATTTGTAAAAGGCTGTGAATTAACAGTTTTTGCTATTTATGTGGCACACTAATTTTTTTCCCCCGCGAAAGAAAATCTGCACTGATGAATAATTTAAATCCCAGTTTCCCTGCAAGTCTATAATCACGAGCCCTACGGAGGCTAGAGTACATTCTGCTCTGAGTATTGTGCAAAAGATTAGTAGTTCCTCGGTGGCACGGCTGCAGTAGCAATGTGAATTGCACTTTTAATTTGTCTTCCCATCTGACAGGGCATCTAATTATACTTTCTAAAACCTGTTCTAAATTATACTTTTTAAGTCCTTAGTTGAAGGATATTTACATAAAAAAAGGTAAAGATTAAATAAATTGTTTTAAGTCATATCAGCAAATCATTTAAATGAGATTGCCTTTTCTTCTGTGTTTGTAGCTGAACGCTTATTCTATTTCCAGCATGTTCAGTTCCAGTCAGTCAAACCCAGCAGCTAAAACACGTTCAGGCTCCTTTTGTTTTTGTTTTAACAGTGCACTTAGATAGGCTTTACGTTGTACAAGGCAGATATGCAAACTCTTTAACTTGTTGATTATATCAGGGCTGAAAGGCATTTTATCCAGACAATATCCTGCAAAACCCAAACATTTTGTTTCCAGAATAGCACAAATTGACTTTTAATTAACAAAATTTATGTTATAAAAAAGAGCAAAACACACATTTTGAGGGAAATAATAATAATAATAATAATAATAATAATAATAATAATTTGCTTTCTCTTCCTCTGGAAGTGTGTCTTCCCTGCTACATTTTGGTAAAGCATTATAGAATGTAATAGCGTTAATAGTGCACCATTACCATTCCATAAAATAATACACAGTACTCAATTTTCTCTCTATTATTGTGTATGTGGCTCGGAAAGAATTCATAAAATTTATTACAGAAAAGTAGTTTGAGTCTTGGGGACAGGGTGATCTTGCCGAATAATATTGCACTGCCAAAAAAATGACAGAAGCAAGTAGCCGCCTTCCTTGTTGTTGAGAAAATGAAATTGTGTTGTTGTAGTAGTAGCACAAACAGAGACTACTGCCTTAGGATGCATTTGTGATTCGAAAGATTTTTTTTGCCGAAATAAAGGCAAGATAGAGATAATTGCCAGCAGGCTGCTATGTAGTGTTGATTAGTATCCTGTGAACTGTGGCTTGTGGAGGGCGCTGGGGGTTGTTGTTTGGCCTCTGCTGCCCTCATAGGGAGAGCTATACTTCTCTAGGAAGAGGAAGGAACTGTAAACCCACTTTGAGGGGTACAGCTTGGGGGTGGGAAGGGGGTGTCGTTGCAACTCCCGGCATTGCCCAGGATTCGGGGGGGGGGGAGGGGACCATGAATATTTGAAATGGTACAATATTGTGTGAGTGAGGCCCTTCCTCATCTCTGAGGTGTGTATCTAGACCCTCCAAGTATCTCTTATTTTCCAGGGACAGTCCCAGATTTACAGAAGCCATCCCAGTTCCTGATCGGATCCTGCAATGTCCCGCTTTTCCTTAGGACGTCCCTATTTTCATCAGAGAAATGCTGGTGGGTATGGAGTTAATGCAACCTCCAGGCAAGAAGATAAGTAACTATACAACCTTTAGAAGACATCTGAAGGCAGCCCTGTATAGGGAAGTTTTTTTAAAAAAAATATGTTTTTATATATACTGGAAGCAGCCCAGAATGAGTGGGGCAACCTAGTAAGATGGGCGGGGTACAAATATTATTATTATTATTATTATTATTATTATTATTATTATTATTATTCTCCTGCCAACCTAGCAGTTCGAAAGCACACAAGTAGATAAGTAGAAAGTGCAAGCAGATAAATAGGTACCGCTCCAGCGGGAAGGTAAACGGTGTTTCCGTGCACTGCTCTGGTTTTGGTGTTCTGTTGCGCCTGAAGCGGCTTAGTCATGCTGGCCACATGACCCAGAAAAACTGTCTGTGGACAAACGCCAGCTCCCTTGGCCTGTAAAGCGAAATGAGCACTGCAACCCCAGAGTCGTCTGCAACTGGACTTAACTGTCAGGGGTCCTTTACCTTATTAGTATTAGTATTGTGTTGAAGTAGAACTGTCCCTCATATAAATATGGAACACTCCGCCACCCTGTGCTGGCTCCAAATCCTGAGAGGGGTGGGGTGGCGGCAGGGGTGACTTAGGCAGAGCACCTTTGTGGGTCTGAGACATGCAGCTGAGAGATGGAAACTGAAAATTATTATGTCTGATCTGATCAAAGTGGAAATGCTAGCACTTTTAGGGGAGTGGGCCCTCTGCTTGTCTTGGGTCTGTAGCAAATGGCCAACCTTGCTACCCTCTAACACTATATCCCTGCATTCTTTGTGTCATCCAGGGACAAAATGGTCCATAGCACTTGTAAAGCTTAGCTACTTAGTTTGGATTGAAGTTTTATGTGTGCGTGTCTCATCCACGACCACCATGTGCAAGGTGTTTTGCACTGGGAATTAAGTGAAACTCTACAACTGTTGCACTGAAGATTTTTAATAATAATAATAATAATAATAATAATAATAATAATAATAATAACAACATGCTCGATGAACTTTTGATGCGGAGTGCATCATGCTGAAGACGCGTCTGATTAGTTTCAGATGAATGCATGATCACTGTCATGTTGGGAAAAATTGTTCATCTAAGTTGACTCCTCACATGCACTCACATCCATGGGCGTGGCTCTTAGTCCTTGAGAATTGCTTCTGACACGCAGGGCGGGTAGTCACATGCTCAGTACCGTACTAGGAATGGAGGAGTAATCTGGGGAGTTGGAATTCCAGAGTGGACTCACCTGATCCTCACCTCCCTGTGTAGATGGATTAGATCAGGGGACAGCAAGGTTTACCTCACCTGGGCTGATTCACTGCAGCGGAGATCCTTCCGTCGGCCGGAGCGCGCGCGCTCATGAGCACGTGCAGCCGCGATTTCCGGCATCTGTGTCTGTGCAGATACGATTTCCGGCGTCTGCGCAGACGCAATTTCCGGCGTCTGAGCATGCGCAGACACCACTTCCGGCACTGCGGAAGCAAGTCCCCGTGCTGCGCTGCGCTAAGTGGGCGACTCGGTTCGGGGGCAGCTTGTGGGCTGGTTAAACGACCCCCATGGGCTGCTTGTGGCCCACGGGCCATAGGTTGCTGACCCCTGGATTAGATGTAGATCAGCTTTGAAATCTTCAATCTTCCATCATGACAGATTTCCAGGTGCGCCAACAGTCTTCCCCTGGCATAACTGGAGAGTTGTGCTGGGGCGTTGTGCATATCTAGCATGGAAGTGTTGTATTGTGCATTGTGCCAACGTAGTGGAGTTTCATATTCTATGGCTTCTCAACTAGCATAGATTGGACCCTTAACTTTATAACAGGCAGGTGACTAAGTTTCTTAGTTCTTTGATAATACTGATATTTTGAATTATTACTATTATTTAATTGAAATTCCTGTTGGTGGTTATATCCGATAAACATGCAGTTGTTTTGAACACTAAGAACATTTATAGGGATGGCATATTGGAAGTACTGCTTAAAAACAACAAAAACCCCTATACTTGGATTTTCTTGGCACACTTTCTTGAGCAACTATTTGTGGGTGATAGCTTTCAAACTGTGCCTCCCCACCCCTGCAATGGTATTAAAAATTAAACACAACTCTCTTGGTGTATAAAATTTTGCTCAGCCTTGATTGATCTCTTAAATCTGCATGCTTGCTTTGAGCATTGCTGGTCCATTTTTTATTCATCAAAGTGTAACACAATTTGTAAAAATAGGAGAAATTTCCATACAATTTAGCAGGCTTCCTTTGAAAAGGAAATGGCTATAATTTTTGACAGTGGTTAGAGGTGATCTTTCACAGCTTAACATGCTTTGGATAAAAGAGACCTGTTACTCTAAGAACTATACAGCTATATAACCACTCTGTGAAACGTTTCACACGGAAGCAAACCTTGGTTTGTCTCTCACTCAGTGTATACAGTGGTGCCCCGCAAGACGAATGCCTCGCAAGACGAAAAACCCGCTAGATGAAAGGGTTTTCCGTTTTTCGATGCGCTTTGCAAGACGAATTTCCCTATGGGTTTGCTTCGCAAAACGAAAAAGTCTTGCGAGTCTTGCTATTTTTTTCGCTCCCCCCCTTTTCTAAGCCGCTAAGCCAATAATAGCCTTTTAGCTGCTAAGCCACTAAGCCTTTAATAGCCGCTAAACCGCTAATAGCGCTAATCCGCTAAGCCGCTAATAGGGTTGCTTTGCAAGACGAAAAAACCGCTAGACGAAGAGACTCGTGGAACGGATTAATTTCGTCTTGCAAGGCACCACTGTATTTAACAAGGAGCCTCAGTCAATCCTCTCTCTGCTGCCCTGACCACATAATGTGCAGTGTGGAAACTTGCGTTGATGAGGAGACCTATGCAATATATGTGTTAGCAACAAATGTTTGTCTTGTTCATAAATTTATAATTGAAAATTCATATTTCAAAGTTCTTAAATGGATGTATATAAAAAATATAAAGGATGAAGTGGCTTTATGGAAGTTCCTTATGCATAAAGTATGCAGTCAGGGTTCAGCTCTGCTCAGATCCTGAAGCGGAGGTCTCCTCAGATGAAGAGCAGGAGAAGCAGGACCCTCCCACAAATGTCCAAACTGCCAAGGAGTCTGAGAACACATCAGATCTGGACATCCATGCCCCAGAACTAGAAGGTTCCTCGCCAGCAGCCTGGGTTCCATTATATTCCCATTGGACCACAGGAACAGAGGAGCTGGCGAACAAGGAAGACACTTAAGAGCTGCCACTGAAGTGCCTGGCTAGCTGCGTTTGAGGTACTCCCAAGGGGTGGGAAGTACATGGAAACCCATGCTTGAATCAGTGCCTGACCTGGGGGAAATGGACAGATGCAATTCTACAAACAAAAAACTTCTCACAAAAGAACTACATCCTGCATTCAATTGCAAAAAATAAAGTTTATTATTTTATATATTTTTTGCAGCTGAACATGGGATGGAGTTCTTTGATGAACTCTTAAACTTCCAACCATATTAGCAGCAGGTGAATCGGAATCAACGCTTATTTCAGAAAGGTCTCCTTTCAATCTTGTTGCAAGCTGCAGCAGTGCCAGCTTCTGATCAATGTATTCCAGAGGTGTGAAAATGCCCTGGGAGATACCATGGTTGTGGCTTTTTAAAAACATCACAGTAGTTGGTTAAGCTCTCCACTATTACTGTTTCATTGCAAATAGACTTTAGCACTTCTAAATGTGGGGGGTGGGGGGGGGGAGATAACATACCGCTAGTCACTTTGAATGACAACACAGCTTTTAATGGGTAAGAGAAGGTATTAAATCCTTTTCTCATATTCTGTAATTGCTACCTTTGTATAAGAATTCTCAGGTGCAAAGTACTGTGGAGGTTGAGGTAATGACTTGTGCTACCAATGTATTGGCTGTTCAGAACAAAGTTTGATAATTCAAATACGAAACTGTATAAAATCTTCTTGACTACCATTATATCAATTCTTCCTAAGTCTGGTTCAGCTTTTGTTTATTAATATAGCAATCAATATTTTAGCCCATGGCAAGCATTAATATAGTTGCATGAAAAGCTGGCATATATCAGAATTTGCTAGGTTCCAGGATCAATATAATACAGAGTTTTACACCGCATACAATACCAGTGCTAGCAACTTATGAAACTGTAGCTTTTTTTTTTAGCAATTGCTTCATGAAAAATCACGTTTATTTTTTACTGTACCTTCTGTTAATGTAGCATTGGGCGTAAAATAGCACATATTACCTGAAACAATATAGTATTTGAATCATTCGTAGTATAGTTACAATGGACCCTAGAGTTGGCACTGAACTCTGGAATTACCTAGTCCAGCCACTGGATTTAAGAGTGTGGATCATTTTTACTCCACCAAGACCTATTTCAAAATTAGTATGAAATGCCCCACCTATGTAATGGCCCACAAGAGAGACCTGATTTCCCTTTACCTACACAGGCATGCTTCACGTGACACAGTAAATTGAATGATGGATTACTGGGAATGTGCTGGTTCCCAGAGCCGAGAACAAACCTTGGCTAAGCTCTTGTACAAAGAAGAGTGAGAATAACCATGATACCCAATGAAGTCATGCACAGAGTATCCCAATTTAAATTACCGTATTTTTTGCTCTATAAGACTCACTTTTTCCCTCCCAAAAAGTAAGGGGAAATGTGTGTGCGTTTTATGGAGTGAATACAGGCTGCACAGCTATCCCAGAAGCCAGAACAGCAAGAGGGATCGCTGTGCAGCGATCTTGCTTGCTGTTCTGGCTTCTGAGATTCAGAATATTATTTTTTCTTGTTTTCCTCCTCCAAAAACTAGGTGCGTCTTATGGTCTGGTGCGTCTTATAGAGTGAAAAATACGGTAATTGATATAAATCGATTGATTTCTGTATAGTTCCACAATCCTTTGGTTTTCTAAATAACACCTTTCCTTACAAACAAACAAAACTCCAAGACAATACAATATCGATTTCAAAAGAACGATACCCTTCCAGTGTATTCATATCAAACATTACTGTAAGTCTAAAAATGGAATTGCCATTGAAACCGAGACTGCGATACATAAAAATATCAGTGGCGTGTCTACACAAATAGTAATCCAAGAACTAGTATTCTTTTCCCCTTTTAAAAATATATAATTTTTATTAAATTTTCTATTTTACAATTTAGAATACTCATTTGAACATCCTTAAAATATCAATGACTTCCTTTCTTCTCTTTCCATGGTTCATTTTGCATATCACAAATCCCTGCATATTTTACAAAAACTAAACCACCCAGTACAGTGGTACTTCTAGTTGCGGACATGATCCGTTCCAGAGTGCCATTCGTACCCCAAAAAGTCTGCAACCAGAGCGGCGCTTCTGCACAAGCGCAGAGCACAATAGAGCGCTTCTGTGCATGTGCAAAGCGTGCAGAACGCTTATGCGCACGCGCAAAGCGCACAGAACACTTCTGTGCACGCACATGTGGCAAAACCCAGAAGTATACACTTCCGGGTTTGTCGCGTTCGCAAGCCAAAAAGACGCAACATGAACCTAACGCAGCATGAGGTATGACTGTATTCCATTATTACATCCATCAAAACTTATTTACACTGTTGAATTTATCTTAATTCTGCCAACGTTTTCAAGTGTACACAATTTATCCCCATATATTCAATAAACATTTTCCATTCTTCTCTAAACACGTGTTCTTCTTGTTCTCTTATTCTATATGTTAAGTCTGCAAGCTGCACATATTCTGTCAGCTTAAGTTGCCATTCTTCTTTAGTTGGGACGAGCGAGATCCCAACTAAAGCAGTATTTTTTTCCCCTCAGTGTGATTACTTACGCATATATCTCTGAAGAAGGTGCATAGAATTACATGTCTGAAGCATATCTTTCCTAAAATTGGAAAGCAAATAATGTAGATGAAACAGCTCCAGTACAGTGAAATGGGAGAAATGTTTGCACTAATGTAGCTGAGATTTTTTGGTGGCCTGTTGATTTATTTATTACTGCTTCCAGGTGATTTTTACAACTCGCTTGACATGAAAATGGACCACTTTAAAAAGTATTATATCTATTCTATGCAATCATCTGGCAAACAGAACATCCTTTTTCCCCTCTTGGCAACCAATATTGCATGATTTTGCCAAATAACTTCAGCTATACTATCTTGTTCTCCAACACATCCTGCAATGGGATATATGCCATCACATTCTACAGTGGTGTCCTGTGTTCACACAAGCCAGGGACAAAGTCTCCTGTGTTTATGCAAGAGAATGAACAGAACAAACCTGACCTAAGAATGGCAGCATTCAGAAGCAGTGGGAGAACATTTCAGTCTCCCAGGGTGCTACTGCCTACAAAGTTGTTACACTTCAATAAAAAGACATTATAGGGAGACTTCAGTGTGAAGCTGCAATTCACAATTCATTAGCGAATTCTTTTGAATACAGACTCAGTGGGTGCATGGTTCCTACTAGCGAGAATAGTTGTCCCTTTTTACATGATAAATCAGCATAGCAAGAAAGGTGGGAGTAAGAAAAATAAGAGAGAGATTCAATGGCAATGGAAGAAAATAATACGGATAAGCAAGCAAACAGATCTGAATGTATGATTCCAGTTAATTCACTTGAGGACATATTCACAGGACATACTGACATCCTAAGTGAGTTGCAGATAAAAACTGAACGGTTCAACACAAAGTTGGAAGTGTTCTGTGTTCAATTCTCATTTTCTACACATTCTGTGATCCTGTGAAAGTGTTTCAAGAAGAGCTTGTGAATACATACTGTACTGTTAATTTGTTTGGGCTCTAGCCTACAAATGTTTATGCCACAAGTCTCCTGAGTCTGTGATATGGCTGCCTCTCTGGAGTTAATAATATTATGTTTTTCCTTCTTCCCCCATTACATTAACATTCTGCTTGTTAAATTGAAATCTTAGTATTGCTTTTTGGAAACCATGTGTTTCATTCTCGTCTATTGCTTATCTGCATAAATATCTTGGCAATTATAACTTTAAGGTGCTTTGTTGTAAAGCATATTAACTAATTAGAATTCTCATTGAAATACGCTATGATGCCTTGTATATATGTAAAATGGATATTGCTCTGTATTTTTAAGACAGCTGTAAAGCATTCAGTTCAGCTCACACGCTGCCAAATTACAATTCTTACAGAAAATAAAATAGTTGGCTTAGAGCCCAGACTTTGCCAATTAATTGTATTAAATGAAAAACTGAAAAATAATTCTTCCTAATCCTCATACAGCAGGTACTTGACACAGTCCACATTGTTTGAAACAAAGCAGTACAGAATCTCCAGTAGCCTTGTGCCTAGTGTCAGAAATCTTAAATTATATGAAACTCACACAATTCAGTTAAAGTAACTTGCAAATTATATTTTTGTTGCACAGAACATGAGTGTAAAGAGAAACACAACGCTTATTTCAAATGGTTGCTCTTTCATAACCTCTTCAAACATTAGACTGTAAAGATTGGGGAACTCTCCAGAAAAAAAAACCCATTCTGATGTCTTAAAGAAGCACAACTTATCAATTTACAGTGTATCCAAGGAGCTCCAAGACAACGTAATTCGGGCAATATGTTTGCCCTAGGGTTCCTGAACCATATGCCAATTATCCTGTTTTTACTATAGTCCTATAATTGTGCAGTTTTGTTATAGCAGTTTACGTTTCTTTTGTATGGTTGCTGAAGTGTTTTCAAGTGCTCTGAGATTTCAATTATAATTATGGTTTTATATGTAGGGGGAAGGGTAGATGTACAGTCGTACCTTGGCTCCTTGGATGCCTTGAGAGTCAAATGTTTCGATTCCCGAACGATCGAAAACTGGAAATGAGTGTTCAGGTTTTTGAAATGTTCTTTTGGAAGCCGAGCATCCAATGGGGCTTCCGTGGTTTTCTGCAGCCAATCAGAAGCTGGGTTTTAGAAGTCGAATGTTTCGGAAGTCGAACGGACTTCCAGAACAGATTCTGTTCGACTTCTGAGGTACGGCTGTACTGTAATGTCTATGGGAGATGCATCCCATGATTCATGCCAGGGTTCCAGAATGCCCTTGCCTAGGCCTAGATTTTTCTACCCCGGGACTTGCAGAGAACACCAGGGTGTATATACGGTAACTGAGCAAGGAGAGTACAATAAAATTAATATATCCATTTAACTGGCATAACCTCAGACCTCAGGTTCTTATTTTGCACAGCCCCAGGCCTCTAAAATCAACAGCCAGATTGCCAGATGCAGATACAAGTGGGGCGGGGGACTCCTGAACCTTTCAGATTTGGGTGGGGGAAATTGCACCAGATAAGGTTTCTCCACTGTTGTAGATAATTGCTTCTGATATGCTTCAGTTTAACTGGAATGTATGCTATAGGCCATAACAAGTTAAAAAGAACTGTGTTGGATAAGACATGTGTTGGTGAACTACAACTCCAGATGTTGGTGAACTACAACTTGCATTAGCCTCAGCAAGCATGGTCAATGACCAGGGATGATGAGAGTTGCAATTCAGCAACATCTGGATGACCATTTGTTCCCCGCACCTGGGATAGAGTGAAGAGAGTGTTACAAAATTGTACTTCAGTTATTTCTCAAGTCGATTTGCACATCCACAGAACACAATCTCATTTGTCCAGGCACTGATCTGTCACCTAAGAATCATAGTAACCCGTCATCATCTTGTTATTGCTAGAAACAAAAGAAAACAATTTATAGGGCCAGCCCCTTGTTATCTATCTATTCTATATCTTCTGTGCTGTATTGATGAAGCATTTATGATCAAGCGCGAGGGAAGCTCACACAAAGAGCTCATTACAGTCTTGAAGTAACCAGCGCATGAACTGCTATGGCAAGGCTTTTCTGGTCCAGAAATGCCCATTGCTGTCGAAACAGGCACAATTGGTAAAAGGTTTTTCCCTAAAGGGGGAATGTAACCTCAACCAGGGTAGGCAACTGACCAGTTTCTCAGACCCAGGAGCTACTCATCCACAGTACCAGGATTAAGTAGCACCAGGGATACCCCACCAATGCTCCTGTCTGGATTCGATCCTGAAAGTTGGATTGGAACCACTGTAATACAGTGTCCCCCCCAATTCCCATATCCTGGAGCCAGTCCAGGATGATACCATACTCAATGGTAGCAAATGCCAATGAGAGATCAGGAAGCAGGAACAAGCTTGAACAAAGGTAATCCATCAGGGCTACTGAGGTGGACTCAGTTCTGTGGCCAGGCTTGAACCCTGGAGATAAATAATCTGTGTTCTCCAAGAATGCCTGGAGCTGCCGCATCATGTCAAATTAGTTCTAGGGGATGATGACCCTGATTGCTTCACACACCAGCCACCCTCCCCTTCTCCTTACTCTTTGCCCCAACCTACTTACTTTTGGCTTACACTCTTCCTTCCCTAAGGCCCTTCCATTAATTTTTACAAAACCTCCGCAGCTCACCTGCACTACTTATGCCGCCCCTCTCACTCAACCTGCCTCACTGCCACAAGCTCAGCTCGCCCCCTTCTCTGCTTGCCACCCTGCCTTACTCTCACAACCCACCCACCACTGCCAACCCAACTCTCTCTCCTGCTTCATCCTGCTAGAAGCCCAGCTCACTCACCCACTTTCCTCCTCCACAATACCTCTTGCTTGCTTGCTTGCCTGCCAGTTTCAGATATTTATAGCAGTAGTAGTAGCAGCAGCAGTACTCTGTTAGTAGCTGCACTCTGGGCGGCTTCCTTAACCCTGGAGCATGTGCACTCCATTACATGTGCACTCTAGGATGACAGAGTGGTACGAATATAGTATACAGAGATAAAGGATTTTGCATGCAGAAAGTCCCAGCTTCAGTTCTCGGAATCTTACGAAAAGCGAGATGAATGAAGAAAATTTAATCAACCATTTGCGAAAGCTTTATGGAAGCAAATGCTATAGCAGTGATGAATGAGTGGAAAAACAGAGACCTCTTCAACCTTCAACCTCTTAAGTACAGATATTGAGAGAGAATTTGAAGTGACAAAAGTACTGTATGAGATTGTACATGACTTGGAGTGTTAAGGTTTCAGATACTTAGCTATTATTATACAACGGGGGAAATCATTGATTGACTTGATTATTGAATTGTTGAAGGTTTTTAGTATTTTGTAAAGCTATGTGCATACAGTGCTTTCCTCCTAGAAAAATAGGTGCCTGTACTCACCATGAAGTTGTTACAGTAAGTGCCACACTTTTTAACAACAACAAAAAGAGGTGCCGGTACTGCGTACCCTTGATTACCCCAGGGTGGGGGCGGGAAGCACTGTGTACATCTATTTGAAAAATTAAATGTTGAGTAAGTGGTCACGGGATTTAAATCCTCTAAACTGGATGGTATGTTCAGTAAAAGTAATTCAACAACAACAACAAAAGACCCCTCCACTTTTGTATATATAATTAGGCCTTTTTGCATCTAGAATGGATAAACATGAGTTTCCACAACCTACTGAAATGACAACAGAAGAATGAATGAATGAATGAATGAATGAATAAATAAATAAATAAATGGATTGCAATCTGTTGAGCTGTAGTCAGATATGGAAATGCAGCTTCATTTGAAGCTTTTAAAATAGAACTTTCCCAACCTGTTTCTTTCCAGTTGTTTTGGAATACAACTCCAGGCTGTGTTGAACTGAAGAGCAAGGTACCACTCCAACAGCAGGACTGGATATGCCTCAAAACTCCCCAGTTACTTCTCAAAGCCCTACTGCTTTCACTACATTTTGTTGTGTTTGCACTTAACACTAAACCATGGTTTGATGCTACTTGCATGAACAGGAAGGAGCCGCCATGGCCAGCATGAAGACATCTACAAAATTTAGTTCTTTCCCCCACAAAACCTAGCTTGACATTATATATGAATCAGAGATCTTGGTTTAAAAAAAACACTGCTTATTTAAATTGTCCGCTTTATAACACATGGTTTTAGTAGGCTTGTTTAGAAATTGACCAGAGTTTGTTTTAAATGAGGATAGCACTAAACTAAACTCGCTACAAAAGTTCTCATGGTTGTATGGAAACAGAGGGGAGATAATAGCGTAACAGCTCATGCACGTAGCTCTAAATGATGGTTTGGTGTGTGAAAACCAGGCCACTATATCCACTGTTAAATGCGACTAATTCAGCGAGTTATTTCGTGTTGCAGTTTTTTATGAGGAACAAGATATCTCTGGGTTTTTTTTTCTTACTTTGTTTTCTCTATTGCTTTTGTTAGTAGCCTGTCTGAAAATTAACGAAGGTGAAAATTGCAATCAATTGTGTTGCAAAGGAGCTGATGTTAATCTGGGAGCATTGTTGATGAATAATGGCACTGCTTTAGAAAGGACACTATTCATTAGAACCACAGTATTTCTAAAAGGTGTTTCAAGAAAACTTATTTTGTCAGAAAAGAAAGAAATATTTTCCAAGGCATTTAGTTTTAAACATATTAACATTCATGGGGTTGTACAAAAATACAGTTTAATAAATCCAAGCCCTTATACATAATAGTATGTGCATACTATTTTCATTGAGTACATATTGTGGAATAATTAAAGTGTTCTGAAATGGAGAATATTTCCCCAAGTTCTGCATATTTTGCTTATATACAGGTGATATGCATACTTTAATCTTACATGTCTTTTTTGTGTTGTTATGTATGCCTGTTTCAGTAAAGACCGCCCTTTCACAGCCGTGATGAGCTTACACAGTTAGAATGCATTTATACAATAAGTGGAGCTTCTCTGTCGTTCTTCCATGGTTGAGCTTTCCCACAAAGGTCTCACTGTGCGGTTCGATTATCCATTTAAATACGTTCAGCTTATGCTCAAGAACCAGGAGCATTTTACACAATATTTAAAAACCCTTCTTTGAGTATCTTCTGTGGGTACAATTGTGTTGTGTGTGTGAAATCAAAATCGAAGGCGTAAACATGCCAGTTTAGCATTTTAAATTTGCGTTTAGGCTACAAGTGATTTTGCACTGCAAACGGTTTGGAAAAAGAAGCAAAGTGAAGCCTACTCTTAATCTCTTCCAGCATTTTTCAGCTGTACCTTTCCAAAGGCACTGTAGTGGGAGACGGAAGAAAGTTGGATGTACCCCACTGCTGCACACCATGACCTTTCCTGAGCAGCCTATTGGAGCAACCCATTCTCTGCAGAGACTGGATAGTTTAAACCAGTTTGTTTAAATTCTGGTTTCTGGTGTGCCTCCTGTACCCACCAAGTTCTTACGATTTCTAGATTTAGACCACAGATGGAGAACTTGCAGCCTTCCGTGATATATAGGCTAACTCTAGGATATTGTAGAGTCAAAAAATATTCAGAAAAGGACAAAATGATCAAGGGGATGCAGCAATGAGGAAAGGCTGCAGATTTGGGGACTTTTTAGTTTGGAGGAAAGGTGAACAAGAGGTGAACGTTATGGAAGTTTATAAAGGGCTCATCCACATTTACCTTTTGCCCTGCACTTTCTGGGCACAGCCCTGTGCTTTAAAGCACCGTGTCCAAGCGCTTTATTTTTATTTTATTGCTCTGGTGCTTCCTTTGTGAAAACCTGCTTTTTGATGGTGAATTGGAACAAATGGCAATTTGGGTTTTCAGCAGATGGCCGATCCCGCCATAAAGAGCAGTGATTTTGTAGGAAATGTGCTGCCCCCCCCCCAAAGCAGCACTTGGACACAGCTATCTACTTGCACTTTGAAGTGCTTTTGAACAGCTAGGTTGGCAGGAGCTGGGACCGAGCAATTACCGGTAAGTAAATTAAGTAAATTAAGGGACGCGGGTGGCGCTGTGGGTAAAAGCCTCAGTGCCTAGGGCTTGTCGCTCGAATCCCGGCGGTTCGAATCCCTGCAGCAGGGTGCGCTCCCGTCGCTCAGTCCCAGCGCCTGCCAACCTAGCAGTTCGAAAGCGCCCCCGGGTGCAAGTAGATAAATAGGGACCGCTTACTGGCGGGAAGGTAAACGCCGTTTCCGTGTGCTGCGCTGGCTCGCCAGATGCAGCTTTGTCATACTGGCCACGTGACCCGGAAGTGTCTCTGGACAGCGCTGGCCCCCGGCCTCTTGAGTGAGATGGGCGCACCACCCTAGAGTCTGTCAAGACTGGCCCGTATGGGCAGGGGTACCTTTACCTTTAATACAGCAGAGTAAGATGTTGATAGCAGTCAGACTTTCAACTGATACTTTCAAGCATTTTTGCTATTGATGCTGTTCGCAACTCATGTGAAAGACTGGTTGTGTATAATGGAAACTTAGACGAGGAAGGGAGGAATCAAAGTTCATCAGGTACAACAGACAAAGTCCCTTTGTTGCGTATACTGTATTTACGCGAATCTAATGCACCATTGAATCCAATGTGCCCCTCAGTTTTCAAAACCTTGAAACCGATAAAGTATTTGATGGTGCATGTAAATGCGCCATCGTATCTAATGGCACCCTAATTGGGCAAAAAAGAGTGTGCATTACATTCACGTAAGTACAGTACTCAGGTGAAGCTATCAAGTGGTAAACTTTGCTGCCTGAAAACGACACTCTCAGTTGACTGTGTGACTTAAACACATGATTGCAGAGACACACTCAGGCTTCGTTTTGGCTAGCTGTGAGAGGAGTGCTACTCTGATCGGTTGAGTGGATCTCATGGGTCTCTCTCAAAGAGATTCCCAGAAAACTGATCATTGCAGCTTCTCCCCCCCCCACCCCCAACCTCTCAGCTCTTAGTTTCCATTGCGCAACGCAAGTGAGGAAAGGATACCGTGATTCATTTTTACACCTTCGTTGCTTTTCTGTAACATTTGTACCAGCCCTCATGTTAACACTTGTTAGAAAGAATGCTATTAATAATTAGTAATAATTAGGCGGTTCTTGGAAAAGTCATCAGGTCAACATGGTAAGAACATTTTCTCAATTTGCCCCTCTGCATGTCTATTCAGAATCCAGAGCTACTGAGCTTATTAAGTAGTATGTGTATTTAAGATTACAGAATAGACTAAAAGTAGGATGGCAGAGTTTGAGTTTTTCTGTTTATTGCTCTGGCACACAACTATGGATTTTGGGAAGCATCCTGGGAAGCCAGGTACAGTATGTTTGCATAATTAATACAGGAAGCCATCCATGTGGCTCAAAGCTCATCATGCTTTTTCTCTGAGAGGCGGTGGTCATGTGGCCTGGCAGGGGCAGACATTCCCTGCCTGTTTCTCTGTGCTCTGTTTCTGTGCTCTATAGCCACAGAATCAACCCTGTGTAACTAGCTATCTAGGTGTGCTGTTTCAAGTAGTGTGAGGGGTTCTCGCAAAGTACGGTATATCATAGACTGTATCATTGATGGTCTGTGATACACTTTGTGGGCATCTTTTGTGCCAACTTCTAAATGCCTGCTGGAAACTTTTCTTTTCTGCCAGTCCTATGCCAGTCCTTCCACAATGGTTTAATGATATTTGTTTTTAAAGTTTTATGCTTTGCTTGCATTTTTTTAAAACGTTTTTATTGCTGTAAACTGGTTTGAACTATTTTTACGCTGTAGCAGTATATAAACATCTCTTTTTATAAATAAATAATAAACAGATACATTTTAGATAATGTTATATATATAAAGTTGTGTGTGGGTTTTTTTTAAAGGTGGTACCGTAGGATTCTCGTTGCCTGTGATGAATATGTTTTATTTTCTCACTTCTTTGCCTTCTTTGGGTGTAGGAGAAGAGGCTGTGATAAGGTATTAAGAGGCAGTGATAAGCTTTCTCCTAGGAAGGCTTTCCATTGATATTGTGTAGGCATAGTTGTGAAGCTCTCAATGCCTTATTTGAGCTGTACCTTGATTAGCATCAAGGTGAAAGTCGCTCCCCTTGCTCTTTAGAAATTATTGCTACTATGCAGCCTAACACAAGTAGAACCATTATTGTGGTATTTACCTATTGGGCTAAAAGACTAGCTTAAGCAAATGACATGTATTTGATCTGACTAACTTCCTGCCTTCCATGCTGGGTGATTGATATAGAAATGCCTGCCAGGTGTCTTAAGCTGAAATCTTAGGCACATTTAACTGGGATAAAGTCCGACTGAATTTCAATGGTGTTTATTTCTCAGTAGACGCAAATGGGACTGCGTTGTACAAAATGTATTTAACTACTTCTATAAAATTGGGGAAAACATGAATTATACTTACTGAACATTTTTCATTTTGTGTATTTTATTTTTTTCCTCCTAGGATGAATAAAAGATACTTACAGAAAGCCACAAAAGGAAAACTGCTAATAATAATATTTGTTGTAACACTGTGGGGCAGAATAGCATCTGGGGCAAACCACCACAAAGGTAAGAAATTGCACTGTATGGTACAAATATGGCACCTATCTGCAAACTCCTTGCTTCAAGGTGATAACAGTTTAATGGTATTATTATTATTATTATTATTATTATTATTATTTAAATCATGTGATTTTTCTTTGTTCATTGGCTCCTGTGGGTTGTTGTTTTTTGTCAATGTGTTGACAAATCAGTGTTAAGTAATGTTTTCTTTAAGTAATGTTACCTTAGTTTCCTACTGTTGTGTCCTGAAATAATTTCATGTTAATCCTTTTTAATAACTTTCTTTTTTTAATCACCATAATTTTGTTCTTCTTATCTGAAGATGATAAACTTGAAAAATTGAGCAAGCTTATAATAAAGCTGTTTCTCCCATAAAAAAAACGTTCATCAAAGAGTACATAGAAATACTGTAAATGAGTTCATGAAATGAGCCTCGTAAAAAACCATCTTGAGTAACACGTGGGCTGCTGTAGCAGTCCAATTATCCATGCCAATGAACTCTGAAGAGACATTGTGTGCGTGCTGAATAGTCGTGTCTCCATTCTCAATAAGACCTCTGAGTGTTCTTCTCTGGTGTCTACAGAAATAGGGCTTCTCCCTTATTGCAGTGTACTCTTTCAGTTGTCACTATAGAATTATGCTTACAGTTCTGACAGCTTTTAGCATCTTGAAAGTAATACCCTTTTTTATTTTTACTTTTATGACTAGGAACTCTTCTCCAGGGAACAATATCCGTTGATTTATGGATTAATAGGAAACAGCTCTCTTGTTATACCTAATCAAAAACACCTTGAGATGCTAGTAATAGTTTTTGCTCTACAATACAGTCCTAAAGTTTATTTCTCATTTTGAGGCGCCTGTGTACATTCTCAGGATTCAAGCTTTGAAAATTTGGCTATGGTTTAATTAAAGTTATGGAGAATGAAAGGGGAAGGGAAGATTTGGAATTAGTAAGGATTTAGCATCAGTAAGGACCAAAATAAGAAGAAAAAAACCCCATGGAAAATCCATAACCAGATCTCACGTTTCCTCCCCTTTAAAAGCAACTGCTGAAGTGTGGGGATAAATGTGGATAAAGGTTGCAGTACTGGGAAACATTTTATGTTTTCTTCCACCCACCCCACATCAGTTTTCCTTATTTAATTAGCAGCTCTTGGAGCTACTGTTTGACCCACTGCAGAAGACATATATGGCTTCCATATCATGTCACTGCCTTCTTCCCAGCTCAGCAGATTAGAGGTGAAACCACACCAACCAATTTGAGAGAAGGATTTGATTGCTTGCATACATACATACTGTATACATGCCCTTGGCTGGTGCACTCTCATACTCTGAACTTGACTTGTTGAACACATTTCAAATGAGTTGGCTACCATTGTAGGAAGACCTGCAAAGGAATAGGTACGTCTTCGATTTATTTGAAAAGCTGCAGTTGTGATTGAAAGTCAGAAGCCAACCCATGCACAGGTCAGTATGCATTATGTCTGCATACCTTAATGTGACTGGCTCAGCACATAGCAGCATGACTGAAAGCCAGCAATGGCTGACGAAAATCCATAGTTGCCACAGAATCAAACAGGTTGTAAGAAAAACAAGACTATGAAGAAATTATTCCTACAATCCTGCATTAAGACTTTAACACAGCCAAAACTATGGATTAAAAAAACCTCTGGCTTCCAGAGGCTTCAAATACTTTCCATGGCAATGGTCAGCAACAGGCACCCAGTTGTCAGTCATGTGGGCCACTTATATTAATTTTTGCTATGTGGTTAAGGAAAGCAAAAGGCCTTGTTTTACTTACAAGGCAGCCTCATGTTGTGATAAATACTATTATAATACCATTGCTTCAGATACTGCTTTTCTGAACAAACCATGTTGGACTGTACTGTTTTGTTAATAATGCTTGAGAACTTCACAACTGTGCTGAGTGTCTACAATTTCTTAAAAGTATAAAATATATATTCTCTGTTACAGCTCTAATCACATAATATATTATAGGGACTCACAAACTGGAGTTACAGCTGTTTTTTTGGGGGGGGGGTTGGCTATATTGTTGACTTGATAGCAGTTAATGTACATAGCTGCTATATAGCATCACAGCATCCAGCTGTCTTAACAATGCTTTTATCAACAAGGATATTTAAAGAAAATGCTCGTTTATGCTTATGTCCTTTTCTCATTTATGCACTACAGGGGCTGGAATTGGGGTTTATAGCCCTGCTGCTGTCTCTGGCTGCAGACCCTGCCTCTTGGCACACTGAGGGGGGAAAAGGTCAGGGTAAACTGTGCAGTCCAGTATTGAACTCAGCAGCACCTGACACAGAGCTGAATTAATCACATTCATACTGAAAAATTGGAACAGTTTTATTGTGTTCCCTTGCATGGCTGCTGTTTCATTTCACCCAAAATGTCATTTCATCCAAAGCCCAAACCTAGGGTATTCAAACAGCTGTCATCTCAAATGTGCAATAGTGATCTGCTGTCTGGTCTACATCACAGTGTTCCAATGGTGCCCTGCTGATTTCTTCTTCTATATTCTCTCAGATTCTGTTATCTTTGCTCTTCGTATACCTGGCAGATGTTCTGGGGCTAGCCATGTAATTAAGTACCCAAAAGTTTCCTTCTTCCAGGTGCCTTATTTTCCTCAGTAGTCATCCCTTAGAAATGCAAAAGCAACCTTCAGCCTTGTCAATGCCTAATACTTGGACTTACTACTTTTTGTTTTTTTCTGAAACTTCTACTGCAAATGGTTCCCATTTTCATAATGCCTCAGAAGGAAACGTTTTCTGTTGCTAATTTACTTCTTTGGCAATGGGAAGTTTTCAAAAAAAACCCCGGCAAGATTGTCAGTTTCACTGAAGACTTGCTTCATAGCTCAGTTGGTTAGAGTTTGGTGCAGATAGCACCAAGGTTACAGGTTTGATCCCTGTTTGGGACAGCTGCATATTCCTGCATTTTGTAGGGCCTGCCTCCCAACTCTTATAATTCTATGATTCTATTAGGCAGTTTGTGGGAAGGATCTGTCAGGCCTTCCAAGGCTTTTTAGATCCGTCAGCTAAGGGTGAAGACTCAGAGTTGGATCCCTTCTGGACATAGCTGTCAATCTTCCCTTTTTTTGCGGGAAATTCCCTTATTCCAGCGCTGTTTCCCACTGCTATCCCGGATTGTTAGATATCCCGTAGACTGTCCCTGGGACAGGTGAGGCTGCTGATCCCTTATTTTCGAGGCTGCTGTTCCCTTATTTTCAAATCAGAAGGTTGACAGCTATGCTTCTGGAGATGCAGCAAAAAAGAACACCAGACATGTATGTATGTACGTCAATCAACACATGGCATGTCAAGATTGCCCACCTTGCTTGCTTTTCAGTCTGCCTACCTGCATTTTCTTTACTGGTGCTACTGCTATCTCCTCATTTGGTGTGAGAAAAATCCAGGGGGAGGGAGTGCTTCCTCTTGAAGCAGGAAGAGAATGCATCTCTCTGACTGCGTAGATTGTCATAAGACAAAGGTTCTTGAGAGCAGAAGCAGTAAGACCTACAAGGCCTACATAATCACTCAAGCCTGCTAACTGTTAACAGCAAACTGCTAAGTCACTGTGACTCGCGACTCATCTTGAGTGATGACTCATTTTCCCTATACAGTGGTGCCCCGCAAGACGAATGCCTCGCAAGACGAAAAACTCGCTAGACGAAAGGGTTTTGCGGTTTTTGAGCTGCTTTGCAAGACGAATTTCCCTATGGGCTTGCTTCGCAAGACGAAAACGTCTTGCAAGTTTGTTTCCTTTTTCTTAACACCGTTAATACAGTTGCGACTTGACTTCGAGGAGCAACTCATAGAACGCGGTGTGGTAGCCTTTTTTGAGGTTTTTGGTGATTTTTGAAGCTTTTCCAAAACTTTTCCGACACCGTGCTTCGCAAGACGAAAAATTCGCTAGACGAAAAAACTCGCGGAACGAATTAATTTCGTCTTGCGAGGCACCACTGTAAAAGTAGCCAGCCTCTCTGTGGGCCTCAGTCTGTGTGTCTCAGCCAGTGTGTGTGTTGTGTTGTTGCAGACAAAGTGGCTCCAGGACTAGTAAATCAGTAACTAAGACTGTGCCTCTGTGTATGCTCTTTATGCTGTTTATGAACAACTTTGTTTTCTCAAGTAAAAGTTTTATTCTGTTTATGAAGAAAACGCTGCGTTGATTAATTTACTGCTGCGCAACACAGATTGCCTGCTCTTTCCAACCACAAAATGTAGCAGAGGGGTGGGTGGGTGGAAACCCATCCCATCTTAATTTGAAAGGTGGGGTGCCACATTTGGTGGTGGGCTGCTTTGTTAACTTTTATTAGTTGGAGAGAGAGAAGAAAGTGGCTGTGGAAGGCAACAGGCAGGAAAGGCATTTGAATTGCTAGTAGGTCCATTTCTCTTTTCAGCCGAGAAGCCAAAACCACAAAGTGGCTACATAGCACACTAAGTCTTTTGTCTTCCACGTGCTGTTAGCAATGCCTATAGGTATGCTACTGCTTTTGTTTAAATGGTGCAATTTACGTTTAGGCACCGTAGGCAAGACACCACTATTGGTGGCTATCAGGCTTACTTCAGAGAAATAACCAGGACCACAGACTCAGATGTGAATGGCCTGTTTGATTGTTGAGTAACAATATAATAATTAGCTCAAATAACAAACAACTGTTATGATGATCACGACAATAATGATTATGCATTCTCAGAGCCAAATCATGTTTCTAAAGGCAAACATAATAGTTGCAGGACATAAATCTTGCTAAAGATCATGAATGTCACTAAAACCAACAAATTTTTACCTCAGAATTCAAGCATTGGCTCCCTTCTGGCTTATAACTTCAGCCTAATAAGTATACAGTATTGACATTTAGGTCAGCCAGTATGTTTTCTGGTCCTATGTATGGCTTTCAAGGAAATACACACTTAAGGGTAGCTTGACTGGTGGCAAATGGGAGAGATAAAAAATAACCATAAATTTGCTCTTGACTATCAGCAATTCCCAAAGCGCTGTAGCATTTTCTCAGCACAGCTATTTGAGTGACTACAGACTTCTTTTCCTTTTTTAAAAAAGCATTGCTTCACAGTTGAAGGTTACAGCAGGCATACTTTTAAATTACATCAAGGCTGTGATGCAGAGGAAACAAAGTTGAAGCTTGTGTCATTAGTGTTATAGTATTACAGCTAATCTTATACCCCATATGACCTTTTGGGTCTTGCCCTGTGTGAAGAAATGCATATTCTACCTACCCCACATTGACAGAATATGTATCTCCCACAGTGTGCATGTACATCTCTTTCCTTGCATGAGACCTAGAAATGGAAGAAGAAAGTACAGATGTCTTGTGCTTTCCTTCTTGCTGCTTCCTTTGAATATCTGAAGCAGAAGAAACCGTACAAAGTTTTTTTTCCTCTACCTCTCACGCTCTTGCCCTTTTGCTGTGTATTCTGTTTGCTTTTTCTGGGCCAAGAGAGGCATGAAATAGGTCAGCTTCGGCACTGGATAATAATTGAATATTATAAAAATGGCAGAATGGCACAAAGACTGTTGGACCACATTGCATTTAATTCTTTCAGGGTTTTCCGTTTCTGGCCTATATACTTAAGCAAAGGATGTTTTAACATCCAGAGGCGAAAGCTGCCGAGCTAGAGTTTATTGACACTGCCTTTCTTGGTTTAGCAACACTGTCTCTCTTGGTTTGATAAAAAAATAAATGGATCCATCAATTCACAGTTCAAATTGGGCACCAGCCCCCAAAAGGGGTGTGCATACCTGTGCTTATTCACAACCATGTTTATTAGTTCCTTGGTAGATTCAGCTAATTTATCTGTGTATGTTATCTCTGCTGTCAGAGTATTTTCTATTACCTTTTAATCTCACCCTATGAAATAGATATCTCCTCCCCACTGGACATTTGTGAATTTGTACTGTTTGTTAAAGAGAAGGATACCTGTGTGGATAAGCAAAATAGGTGCTTACTTAACAGAGAGAATTCACCAAACTCTTGAGAGGGAGCCTCCTGCAAGCTTGCCCTAGGATAATCAGATTTTTAAAAAATCGCCCAAAATTTAAGAGCCTAAGGATACACATCTTTAAATGTGCCTGTCAGAAGTATCTTTGTTAACGCCTTCTTTCAATAAAGTTGTGTCATGTATGATGACATGCAGAGAGGCAGGAACTGAGAGAGATGAGATTATGAAGATGGAAGGAGAACAGTCTGAATTAGTTCCACAATAAGGAGCTTTTTCATTCAGGGGGAAAACAAAAACCCTCATTTGTTTTCTAAGAATTCTTTTCTGGCTAATAATGTTATGTGAACTCATGGTGCTGCATGCATCTTCCTGACTGAGAATGTAGAAATGGTAGTTCCTAATACAAGCCATGGTGGACACCGCTTGGAAATTGAAATTCACCACTCCCCAGGCTAACCCACCTGGGAGCAAGAAACGTGTGTGTGTGTGTGTGTGTGTGTGTGTGTGTGTGTGTGTATCTGGGAAACAATAACCACTGAAAAGCCATATTGGCAATTAAGCAGCCTATAAATAACTAATAAATCATTGGAAAGTATAATTATCAAGAGAGCTGACTGAAAAGGTACCAAACAAAAAGCTGCCTTGGTTGGATGTACTGATCATGTAGTTTATAGCAATCGGCAAGAGGAAGAGGTTTGACCTAGTAAATAAATAATTGTATATAAGCCCCCCAACTTTCCTAAGATGCAAAATAACTTGCTTGCTATCTAGCTAGCTAGCCAGCTGGGGAATAACAAAGAAAGGATAGAGATCCCTGCCCTTTCTCCAGCAAACCAGCATTTCTGTACTGCATAATAGCTCCACCAACCTGCTTGGTTGCTTGTATGTATGCACTTCTCTGTTCCCTCTACCTATCATGCAAGTAGGAAAATATGAAGAGCCCTCCCTGCTGGATCAATGCAAAGACCTATCTAGTTCAGAAGAATCGAGATCAACACTGCGATTCCCAGCAACTGGTATTCAGAGGCGTACCTCTTGCAACAGTGAACACAGCCATCACGACAGCCTTGCGTTTCAGTAAAGCACTGCATTAAAACCATTTGCACATATGCATACAAAGCACCTGCTGTTCATGCCTGGACTGCTGAGCGCTGGCTGCACATGGACAGAATTTCACAGCATCTCATTTTACATTCTGAGCCTGGGAAGAACTTTTGGAGAAAGCACCTGTCAGGGAACTGCCAGCGGCTCAAAGGGGGGAGATAGAAGGGCAGTTGTGTTACAGGGAGTCTCCGAAAATCTTGTGAAGCAGTTCCTCTTCCGGCGAGGAAGAAAGCCCCACCTCCAGTGGAGAAGAGGTGCAAGGACCAGAGGATGCTAGGAAGAGCCTTAACACTGAGCCTAAGCAAGTCGGAGAGGCAGGGAGCACGCCCCTGCCATCACCCATCCTTCGCAGTAGTCTGAGGCGCAGGGAGGAGCGGAAAAGGCTGGGGGTGATGAGACTTTTATGTTGCGGGAGGTACAAAAACAGACCACTCCCGGATTCTGCTAGCGATTGAGCCAGACATGAACTTATGACGCTCTTCGCTGTAAATAGTTTGCACCAAAATAAAGCCTGAAAAAGACAGGTGGGAGTCTTGCCTGGTTACTCTTGAGCAACCGCAACAGCACCTAACGGCGCCATTCATAATATATCAGAGCATTTACAAGCTGGGCAAGTTTGTTATCCAAAGCAGCTAATTTCAAACTTTGGGGACATCAGCTGAGGAGGACATCTATACAGTGGTACCTCGGGTTAAGTACTTAATTCGTTCCGGAGGTCTGTTCTTAACCTGAAACTGTTCTTAACCTGAAGCACCACTTTAGCTAATGGGGCCTCCTGCTGCTGCCACGCCGCCGGAGCACGATTTCTGTTCTCATCCTGAAGCAAAGTTCTTAACCCGATGTACTACTTCTGGGTTAGCGGAGTCTGTAACCTGAAGCGTATGTAACCCAAGGTACCACTGTATCCTGTATTGTATGGAAGATATAAGTGCTTTAAGGAACACAGCTTCCATCACAGTAAGAGGCACTAGCTCTGTCACAGTGTGGCAAGTTGTTACACATCAGGATATAACTGTATTTCATGTTAGAAAGAAGTTCCATATTTTCAGTCGAGTTTTAGGAACCTTTTAAAACAGAGCTCTTGGGGTTAGGATAGAACCTATCCACAAACAAAACCCATGATAGCAGGAGGCTGTTTGGTGCCTTCTGCAAGCATATACGGTGTGTGTGTGTGTGTGTGTGTGTGTGTGTGTGTGTGTGTGTGTGCAACCATAACCTGTCTCCCTGCTCAGGCCACTTTAGTTCTTTGACTTTATTTAGGTATGCTATTGATTCATCAGGCCTATGACTTAAGAGACTCAGTATTTATATGGGATCGATAATACGGAGGGAAGGTGATACCAAGGGAGATCGCTTTAAAAGAGAGGATTTCACAAGACTAGTGGTGTGTCTTGTTAGCCCCCTTCCCCCCCCCGAAGGTCTGAGTAGAGCTATTCCCCTGACTATGCTCATCAAACAGCTTTGCCCGAGGCCTGCTGAATGAAGTTGAACTTTAAAAATTAAGACTTTTCCCCCCAGTGAGCAAGCTGAGGTGTAGGATAGCCTACGAAGCTTTTTCAAAACTCCGTTGAGTTAGGCAAGTCTTCTGAAATGTCTGAAATTATGCAGAAACAGCTGAAAAGTAAAATATTAAAAATGAGTGCAGTATTTATAAGGGGGTTGTTTATACTTTGTAGGAGGTGTATTTAAATATGGAGAGGGAGGGTTATTCTAGTTTAATGGAGGGCTTATAAACACTTCTAATTTTCCTGTGCTTTCCAAGCACAGGTTTAAGAGGTCTTTTGTCTCACCGTTTCCCCCAGGAAAATGTGCTGTTTACCACTGAATCAGAACAAATGTCAATGGGATTTTCTGCAGATAGACTTGTGTTCCAACTCAGCGGTAAAAGAATGGATGAGCCCTGACCACACTTGCTTTACATCATTTCCAAAAATGCAGTTGCAGCTACTTTAAGTGAAATGGTATGGACCAGAAGAGGGCATCCATACTTTTAAAGATTACAGGAGTGAAAGAGATGACCAGACAAATCATGCAGTTGTACACATATAACAGAGCAACTTAAACTCGATCTGAAACCACAAGTAAGAGGCGAATGGAGTTTATTTACTAATAATTAAATTTCTTAGATCCCAGTAGCTATTACTCGGTGTGCATCCTACAAAAAATATTTAAACAAAGCAAAAACAAAAAGAACAATAAGAAACATGGAAATGTTACATTTCATCTCGGTCATTTGAAATGTTACATTTCATCTCAATCAAGCGTGTCTGCAAGTATTGGATAAGTGCCTGGAGGCAGCAAAGGGCCAATAAGGGCCAATAAACAAAATGGAGGCACTGTTGATAGGTGTTTTCTGTGGCAACCTGTTCTGGATCAGATTGCACTCCTTTAGAAGGAACAGCTAGCGGAGGGAAAGAATATTTATTTGTACTTAAGTCTAAGGGCTCATGCTGCCTTTCACTACTTTTTTTGTTTTTTCGAAGAGGGTGCAGATATGCAAATATGCAGGAAGTGGGCTTCATGTTCACATGTCTCTAGAACTTTGAGGAAGTCTTCGCCCAGATTAAATTCAGCTTATCTGCACTATCATTTGCTACTGAGCTGTTGCCATTATGTTCCTATGACACGGAGCCCATTGAAGCCTAGTTCGCTCTAATAGCCTCTGGACAGGACTTGGTTGTAAACATGGATGAGAAGTGTTATATTTCGCTTTAAATTTAATTTTCTGATCAATATTGAAAGAGTGGTTAATATGAGCATATGCAACATGTTTATGATGGTTTAGTGCCTGATGTTAATCTGATGTGATTCTCTGTTTGGCCTATACAGCCCCGTGGATGATTCCAACAAATTTAATTGTGGTGTTATATTTTTCATGCAAGGACTGTGTTAACTGAATTTTGACACAGGCTGATGTTAGAAAGTGTTCCTGCTTAATGCTCAAAAATTACCATGTAAACTGAGGTGGTACAGTCCTCCATATGAGGACTGCATCAAGCATTTCTAATTTCCAATAGGCTTGTCTCTCATGTTTTTACTTGAAATGTGCCTCAGTTCAGTGTAGGTATTAGTTTTTTGTAATACAAAGCTGAGCGATGATCCAGAATGATATACTTCTGTTGTATTTGTATTCGATGATATTTGCTGTTTACATTTAGGCAATTGAAAACAACAACACATAAAACATGATCCATACTGCCAATAAAATAATGTGGTTTGTCCCATAAAGCCACCGCCTGTCTGCTGGAGTACTAATGAAAATACAAACTATTTCTGCCAGTTTATTTTCAATACTCCTTCAAACCTGAAGGTGGCTTCTTCTTGCTGAGCTCAGACTTTGATGGGCACATGGCCCATCAAGAGAGAGAGAGAAAACAATGAACATTGTATGTGGTAAGCATTACTTTTATGTCTCAAGGTGAGATTTGCAACTTTCACCATTTACATTTCATTTGAAACGGAATCAGACTATTGGTCCACCTAACTCACAAATGTCCACACTGCCTGGCTGTGGCTTTGCACAGTTTCTGCCAACCCTACCTGGAGATGTATGGGATTAAACTTGGGACCTTTTTCATGGAAAGCAGAGATGTTCTAGAACTGGATTATGGGCTCCCACCCCACACCCTGTAGCAGCCTTCCCCAACCTACTGCCTATCAGGCATCAGGGAATCCAATCTCCGCCCCCTGCCCATGGTAGGCTGCCAGGAATAGATAGACAAGGAAAGCTCTTAACAATATCTTTTATTCAATATTCACAGAGAGAGGCTTAGAAATGCAACCTCTTGGAGCAATGGCGTTGCTCCAAGTAATCTACACCCCTTCTCTCCTCAACATCATCATCAGCACCCACCTTACGGTGGCCACTTAGAGCCACTTGCCTCCGAGCCCTTTGCTCTCCTACTTTCAATGCTTGCCAGGTTCTTAGAGAAGGGAGGTCTGGAATGCTGTCTAGTGATAATGTGTCAGCCAGCTGCTCCAGCTCTGCTTTCCCCTCCTCTTTCCCATCATTTCCCAACTTTGCCCCCCATCTACCTCTGGCCGTGACCTTCCGCAAACCACTGCTTATAAATCTATACCATCTTCCTCTTCTCTGGAAGGTTCAGGAGAGGGAGGCAGTCTCCATCTTTCCTCCTCTGTCCAGTCCCTGACACTGCCCTTCCAATGTTTTGGCCTACAATTCACTAGGTTTGGGAAGTCAGCGCCATATGAATTCCGTTGATTTTAAATGTGTGAGTGTATGTTTCTTCTCGCAGAATGATTCCCCATCTTTGGAGCACCTTTCATTGGCAGATTTGTGAGGTACCTGTATTATTTTCATTGCAGCGATACCTTTATTACTCACCAAAGTGGTCAAATTATTCTCTTCTAATACAATACCTTTTTTGTTTTTTGTTTTAGTATTTATTGACTACTGATTATTGCTGCTACTTGTCCTTGTTTTATTTATGTGTTTTTTTAAAATGTAATGTTTTGATTTTCTCATGTATGTAGGTTGGTTGTTTTATAATTATATGTTGCTTTTGAGACTATTAGTCGAAATTCATAAGTGAAACAAATCCATTTTAAGGTTTCTAGGTGAGGCAAAAAATTAAGATATTCATACTAAAGGAGATTTGAAAATTAAGTATTTTGACAAATGCGTTTTGGAAGAGACATCCACATTTGCTATAAACGTTGATGCTATTTTTGGATTCCCAGGGCTCACATTATTTATACTGCCCAGCAAATTATGATTTGTAACCTCCACCATGAAAGGTAGCCATAACCCTTAAAAGGAGAAGTGACAGGATTCTGCCAGCAACATTTACTGACCAATACTGAAAGTGTGCATGAATGAAATTATCTTTGCTAAGCCAAAATGGATAAAATCAGATGGCTGAAAATGCTGGTCCAAAAGATTCTACATGAAGTGCTCCGTCTGGTTGATTGATTTTTTCCTAAAGTTTGGGTGCCCAGATGAATCTGAGCCAGCTATTTCTATTAATCCAGTGCATTTCCCTCCTTACCACTTAACTGAGATAACTGACCACAAAGTCAAGTTCTGCATATCTTTGGTGCACATTGGATATCTCAATCTTTTCTGTTGACCGTTAGGGAGCTTTCTTCCTGAGAATGCAATTACAATACAGTTATCCTTGATTTTTTGCCAAGGGGGCAAAAGTCTTTGTGTGCAGATGGCAGTAACTGGTGGTTGGCAGCGAAGATGATGAATGAGATTTATTCCTGGCACAGTGCAGCAGGTTTGGCAACATCACCATGGCAAACTATTCATTAGCTGGTTGTTTTTCTTCTTCTAAAGGTTGAAAAGGCACTTTTTTCTGCAGTGTGTTGTCATAAGAACTCTCTTTGCCATCCTCCAGCCACCTGGACTAAGTAGGCTAATTGTGTTGCAGAGGCAGCTCTTCCAGCCTCAACATCTTCGAGTTTAACACATACCAAGACCCACTTTGGGGCTTCTAAAACTGCTTTCCATTAATATACCAGGCGGTATTTGTAGAGGCGTTGGGTGCCTGCAGTTAGAAATATGCATATTTGCTAAATCTTCCCATTGCCACACTTCTAACCCTGTTGGAGCAATGCTGTGAAAATTCATATAGCACAAAAGCAACCCCCCATGTTACCGTTATGTGGTATTGTTGCCTATTTATTGTTGCAGCACTTAGCCAAAAATGCCTTCCTAGTTATGCAGCCTTGCTTGCAAGCTGCAAAAGTGGGGTGGCATTTTCAGGGTTTTTAAAGTTAGTTGCTCTAGTATCAGAAGCAGTGATGGAGCTATGATCAGCAGCCTTGTGGACTGCCATATCCCTGCACGATGCCTCTGATTCATCATAATGTAGCATTATTTTAGTGATATTGGGATGAAGAGAAGATGGTGACCGCTGTCTTTTCTTCCCTCAATGCTAATAGAATGACAAAAAAAGGTTGGTGAAGCTTTGAAAAGCATCTATGTAAAACAATTTATGATAATAGTTTTTCTTTTAATCTGTAAGTTGCCTTTTCTGCCAAGCAATTAACAAAATAAAAGTAATTTCCCACAGTTAATAAATTTCTTTTAAAATGTGCTGAATCTTGTATATCTATATCTATCTATCTATCTATCTATCTATCATCTATCTATCTATCTATCTATCTATCTATCTATCTATCTATCTATCTATCTATCTATCTATCATCTGTCTATCATCTATCTATGAGAAATGGAAGCTGTCTTTATATGTGAAATATACTTATTGAGGTAGCTGTTCCATGGAAGCATTGTACAACATCTTGCTGCATGAATCAGAGTTATCACATGAAGATTTACTGTACCATTTGAAGTGACCCCTAGAAGCTGCTTGCTGTGTTGTTGGATTTTCTCCACTCAGTCGTAGAAATCCATATGGTAGACTGCTCACATTTTACATCTATTTTTCATGCATAATGGGGTAGGCACAAAAGCCTGGAATGCTGGAGACTATTTGAAGTGGCTTCTGTACAAGATCCATAAGCTCTAAGGCCTCGTTCCCATTCCTCAACTGGCATTGATTGCTCCCCCTGCCCCAAATATATTCCAAACCCACTTTTTAAATGTTCAGTTTTGTTCTCAGATGGGGGCACACCTCTGCACACATTAACTGCAGTTTTGCCAGTACAACCAAGTCTTGAAGCTGGCAAGGCAACATTAGCCACAACCACACCAGAAATGGTAAGAAAGCTTCAGAAGAAGGAGCACAACAAACCACATTTGAAGAACAAAATGATGAAGTGCATCCAGTCATTTTGACAGAACTTCAGAGTTTGCTCATGGATGATCCCATTACCCTACATTTTTTGGGGTGGGGATCAGGATGCCAAAAATTAACTCATTACCGTTGCCACGGTGAGTGTCCCTTCACTCTATAGCTTAAATCTGGATGTGAGAGGGGTCAAAGGATGAAAATGGCATCTTGTCCCTGCAATTGCCTCCAAAGCTGAGCAGGAACCCTGCTGCTTCCCAGGTGCAAAGTCAATGGCAAGCACAAATTTTGGCTGACCCCCTGCTTGTAACATGCCCATAACACGTAGAAGCCAACGCGCTAGTTCTAGAATCCAGGGTAATTGGTTGGTACTTTGCTTTAAAGAGAATTGGTTGTAGCCCATTCCCAGGGGAAGTGGCAGGATGAAAGAAAAACCTCTTGGACCCATGCTTAGATGAAGTGTGGATAAGCCCAGAATATATTTGTTCCTAAAATGTAAGCCTCAATCTTCAGTGATCAATGAAATTCCCAGAGTGGCTTACGAGAGAGAGAGAGAGAGAGAGAGAGAGAGAGAGAGAGAGAGAGAGAGAGAGAGAGAGATGCAGCAGTAGCATATATTGTAAAATAAATACATGTATTTGACTTCTTCTTTTTTTTTACATTTACCAAAGAAAACTTATTTCAATTTTTTATCTGGAGTACCTATGTCCACTGGATTTTGTAGTCCACCAGAACCATGGTGAGTGACTAGAACAACCGCAAACATTTAAAGATTATGCAGCAAGGCTATAAAAAACTGCATGGTCTTGCTTTTTGGAGTGACACATTGAGACAGAAGTGACACATCGAAATTGCTGAAGTGTAGAGGAAAGATAGCCTACATTTGCTTTCCGTGTCAATCAGTATGAACTAAGCAAACATTCATTGTGTTTTTGGGGAAAACCAACCTGCCACAATCTGGTTACGAAATAATAACATGCTGATTCGGGCTGTGAGTTGAAAAAACATTTTAGTCACACTAGTTTTTTTATTATTATTGTACAGTCCATAAAATGTCGGCATTTTTATTTTAAAGTGTGTGTAATAGTGAACTGATGGGAAGCCATATTAAGGCAGATAGAGACAGACACCTGCCTTATAATTAATCGGTGTGGAAATTACTGTCATCATAGTGTAACCTTAAGCTTGTATGGATATCATTGTTAACAATTGTGTATGGGTTCTCCAAAATCCATAGAACTTATTATTATTTTATTTTATTTTATATACCCCTTCCATGCCAAAATGGCTTCTAAGTGGTTTCATTACTTCTCTGTTTGGGATTTTAGATACTTTGGATGACTAATACGAATCGTTATTTAATTATTGTCAGCTAATGATTGTTAAAACAGTGAGAAGAGTTGCAGAACTTGGGTTGTGGTTTGAGCTAAATTAATAATAGGGAATTATCTGGAGTGCAGGGTGGAGAGAAATATATCTAATAGGCCCATATTTTCCATGAATGCATGGTTCCTAACTTCCATGAGAAGAGATGGATCCCTGGAACATGGCTTTCTTAGCTTCCCGCTTAACCTGATGTTCCTCCCCCAGTTCTGTTTGTGAACTTTCCAGAACAGCAAAGGAGTTTGAAGCAGGAAGGTGAAATAGGCAAAAGTCACAGAACCCCTTCACTTTCTTGAGTGAGTTGAAATGCTTTCTGGTTTGTGCAAGATGCTGTTGGGTCCACACATAAGATAGTGGCCTGTGCATTAGTGACTTAATAGGTTTCTTTTCATCCTATCAGTTTATCTTTTGAAGTCCAGGACATTTAGAATATACAATATTTTTTTGTTTGTGAGAAGAAATGCCCCTCTTCCCTAATTTCTCCTTGGATACTACTTAATGCAGTATCAAACTAAGCAAACTTTTGAACTTTATTGAATTTTATTGCATTGAAATGTAGGCATTTCTTATATGGAAAGTTGTTGTTTGTCTTCATTAAAAATCGAATGAAAGTTACATTTCTGTTTTGCACTTTATTGGGAAAGCTGGTTATTCACTGGTCTAATCTGTTGTTTAGATTATTCACTGATCTAATCTAATCTATTGAAATGCACTTCCGCACCATCATCCTTTGAAATGCATTCATAAATTTAATTGACCATTCTGTTTAATTTGATTACGTTGGCATGAAAACCTAAAGACGTCCCATTCATTCTCACTAATGGCTAAAGAATGAGAAATCTGCAGCCTTTAAAGTTTTTGTTTCAGCACTAATTTGTTTTCAAAGTGTTTTACAACAAACTAAATATATTAAATAGCTTGCATTTCAGGTGCCCGTTGGTGCATATAGGTGGTGCTTGATTTCTGCTTAGAAGGTGGAATGTGGCATCTCTAGGGAGCCAGTTGAGCTGTGTAAAAACTATTAAATAGAATTGTGTGGAAGCAAACGAAGTCTTAAGAATCAGTGAGACAACCCAGAATGTAAATAAGAATTTCAGAGAGAAGGGGAAGTAGGGCCAAAGCTCACTGAGGTTTACATGCTTACCAGGGAATAAGCGTCTGAATATAGAGTTGTACTATAAGAGTAGAAAGGGACCAAAATTTACATTTCTGCTAATTCTTTGCTGTCCTGTTTGCTGAGATTTATTGTTTGACAACATAAATTTCCAGGCTTGTGAGTTAGTGCACATGAATGAGCATCCAACTTGATGGCTGCATTTGTTTCTATTTGTACCTATGAATACATGAAGTTTCCTTATACGTTTAGTCTGTCTACTCCAGTACTTTGACAGGCCGTTGCTCTGTAAGGCTGAGCTAGAGGTGTTTCCAGCCCCACAGCCCATAATCTTTTTAAGTGGGGATGTGGGGAACTGAACATAGAACCTTTGCTCTACCAATCATGTTGTGTCTATTGAGCTATCGATCTTTCTCTGATTCACAGCCTCTCCCCAAAAGCCAGCAACTTGTGGTCATCACACAGTTTTCTAAAAGTGATAAATTAATGACCAGCCATAGCAATAGAAAGCACTGCATGATCTACGCATAAAACAAGGCTGAGATTAAGGAGACCTGCTTGTTAGTAACTGAAATATGAAGGCCAGTATCCTTGACTATTCCTTTCAGTCTCAAGAGTTAAGTTTCGTTCTACCTTATTGTAATTCTGCCTTCCAGAAGAATAAGAGTTGCAATTTGCCTGAGTTTTCTGCAGCACAGTTTTTGTGGTAATTATTAACCACACAGCTTATACAACAGGGTTGCCTTTTTGTGGCAAATGCTAATCCATTGAAAGCTCCAAAGCACTCCATCCGTCCGCAGCTCAGTTCATGACCACCAAAGTCCATTTGAAAGCCCATGTTCTGTATGGAGGTTGTCCTTCAGTTTTTTATTAGCAAGTGTAATGGGGCAGAGTGGTGCGGGAGAAGAAAAACTTGTGGTTGTTGTCGTCATCATCATTTAAACAAGAATCAATAGCAGGCTGACATTATCAATAAGAATATTCCATCAATCCTGTTTTAAATTAATGGTCCAAATTGGTGTCTAGACGAAAGTTCAAATGAAGAAAGGTCAGTGAGATCATAAAGCCTTGTGTTATGTACTGAAGTTCTCACCCTGGGCCAGCAGGGGATACTGTAGATAGTTTTACTCAGGTCCACATATGCAAATAAGGGATCGAAAGTGATGTTCAATGATTGGATAGTTACAGAAAGTTGTTACAGTTACGTTGTACTGGAGCTCTATATAAGCAGGCTGGCTGAACCCTTCAGTTCTGTTCTGCTCTGACCTGTGAATAAACAAGAGCTGTTTGGAGAATCGCTGTGTCGTCTGATATGTTCACCCACAACTTAACACCTTGCAATATAAATCTTTTTGCCACCATAATGTCAGGGACTGGGCAGAGGAGGAATGGTGGAGACTGCCTCCACAACCTGACCCTTTCAGGGAGGAGCAAGAGGAAGACAGTATAGATTCACAACAGTGGTTTGCAGGAGGTCACAGCTCATGGGCAAATGAGGGGGAAAGTTGGGAAATAATAGGAGAGGAGGAGGAAGCGAGGCGACTGCTGATAGACACAGTGTCATTGGAAAGCTTTCCAGACCCCACCCCCAGAACCTGGCGAGCCTTGAAAGTCGGAGAGCAAAGAGCTCCAAGACAGAGGGCATGTAGCAGCACCCGCAGAGATGATTAAAATGACAAATAAGGAAGTGGGAGAGAAGGGGGGTGGAATTCACTTAGGACAACGCCATTACCCAAGAGGCTGGGTTCTATAGTCTCTCTCTGTAAACACTGAATTAAAAAAAGGACAGTAAGAAACCTTTCCTTGTCTTTATACTTTTCTGGGCAACCAGCTGGGAGCTGCTGACAGCATCCTGACACATAAGGGCTCTCAGGATCCACTTAAGTTGCCCATCTGTTTGTCCCCACCACAGGTATATAGTTTAAGAGTGCATGGACATCCATGCAAGGGTGTGTGTGTGTGTGTATCTGGGGCACCTTAAGGATGCTGTTAGGTGTGTGCTTTTGGCAGTAGAATATTACTATCAGGCATGTGCCTACTTTGGCTGGGGTGTGTGAGAGAACAGGATGCTGGACTAGATGGGTCATTGGCCTGATCCAGCAGGCTCTTCATATGTTCTGGAATAGGCATTTTCAACATTACATTACCAACATCTTTGTGAATCAAACAATACCTTCTTGTTGAGGTGCCATGAAGTATAGTATACTCTAAACCAGCCATTTCCCAACCTTGGGCCTCAAGCTGTTTTTGGACTACAACTCCCATAATCCTCAGCTAGCAAGACCAGTGGTCAGGGATGATGGGAATTGTAGTTCGAAAACAGCTGGAGGCCCAAGGTTGGGAAACACTGCTCTAAACATCCGCTTTTGTTGGGTCAATCTCATTTTTAAATTTAAAGAAACCCTGCATATGGATGCTAAAGGAACTTTCCATTGATGGAGATAAATGGAACACTCTAACTCTCTGTTTCCATTCACCTCTAAGTTCCTGAACATTCAATTTACAGCATTCCAATAAACATTTATAAACAGCTATTAATGGGTTTAGTTTTCTGCGAATATCCATTTATTTCCTCCAGCAGCACAGGAGATGCTGAGGCACTCAAAGCTAACAGTCCAAAAATAGACTCTAAAACTGCTCTAGTTGAAGACGCTAGCATTCAGCAGTAGTGGATAAGTGGTACCTAAACTGCAAAACTGCAAATGGCAAAAATTCTCCATCTGATCCTATTAACTGATCTAATGTATAAATCCCACCATCAACCCATGTCTTCCACAAAAAGGACTGTGCCTCTATTTTCAGGTCTTGATTACTCAATAAAGTTAATTTATCATGAGCATGTTAATCAAAATGTAACTGACAAGACATTATATGTCAAGTCCGTGTTGCGGAAACAAAATGTTAGTATATTCTATTTTAGAAATGTTGTTAGCTGGACTTCAAATTCAAGTTCTGGGGCTGTCCAAGTCTTTCTAAGCACTTAGGGGCCAAGTCCTAAACTCTGCCAGTCTATTGGAATAAATAATGTTGTTTTCAGGTCCTTCCATAATGATATTCCATCCTGAATATTCTGCATCCATCACACTTCCCAAGAAACTGGCTGTCCTGCTTCCTTATATTGTTTAAAAGAGAAGTTAGCATCTGTTAGTTTGTTTGTTTTGCAGAAATACTGGATCCCTGAACTGGAAGCTTTTTCCTGTAAGCTACCAATTCCTTTCAGTTGGTATATCATGGTATTACGTGTCATTAACATTCACCTTGAACTAGAGACAATATTGATACTGTCTGAATATGTTTGATTTTCCACTCTCGGCATTGTTCATCATATTGAGCGTGCATCCCATAAGTCTAATACAGAACAAAATAATACTTGGCCTAGCAAAGCATCATCTGCAACAAAATATTTCAAAACTGTTATTGGGAGAAAACATTTTTTTTTTTAATCGATGGATAGCAAACAGAGGTTTTACATCTCTCCAGCAAGAAGCTTATTGGCATGTGAAGAATTTGCAATGCCTCCCCTCTCATTTCCCAAAATACGTGGTCAGTTGAGTGAGGAAGAAACACAGATGATAAATTTTCACATGAAAGATGGTAAACATGTAAAAGTAACAGGATTGGTGGGACTGCACCAGAGAGCCTTATTGCGTAGTGTGATTAGACTGCCCAGGGAGGCCTGTCTTATTACAGTGGTACCTTGGTATTCGAACTGCTTAGTTGTCGAACAAATCGGTTCCCAAACTTCACAAACCCGGAAGTGAGTGATCCGGTTTAAGAATGTTCTTTGGAAGCCGAACATCTGGCGCTGCTTCCGCACCTTGGTTTTCGAACCGTTCCTTGTACCTGATGATGATGATGATGAACTTTCTGTTTCAGAAAGCTTTGGGGTTGCTTGGTTGACTTCTCACTGCCTTTATTCTGTTTTGGTTTACAGCTTTTAGTTTTTGCGGCCTGCTGTTTTTAATCTCATCCTTTTTGTTGTCCGTTATATGTTATTTTGTGTATTGTTAGTTGCCTTGAGCAAAATGCATTTGGAAAGCTGGGTTATATTTTAAATTATATTTTAAGAAATTAAATGTTTCTTTACCGGCTGACACACTTATCCCCTCCCCCCTTTGAAAAACACATGTGCCGACATTTTCCAGAATGAAATGTTTTCTGTGGTACTTCTTGAAATAACTCCAGTTCTTACACTATCAGGAAATATGTTTGCAGTACATTCATCTGCATTAGAGCTGAAATTTTCAGCTAAGACGGGGCCACCAATAATAAGATGGTATCAGTATGCCTGGGGGAACCCCAAATGTTACAAAGTACAAGAAATCTGTAAGGTGGGGGGGAACCCTAAGGCAGAGCTTTCCAAACTTTTCGAGTTGGTGACATACTTTTTGGACATGCATCATTTTGTGACACAGTAATTCAGTTTTACTAGCAAACCGGAGGTTAAATTAACCCCTTTGCACCCCTAGGAGGAATGCGAGGAGTGTTCACGTGACACACCTACACACTGCAGCTGGCACACTAACGTGTCACAACACATAGTTTGGAAAGCTCTGCCCTAAGGGAAACCCTACCCACCACACACACACACACACACACACACACACACACACACCTCAATCGAATGAAGACTGACGAATGGACACAGAATGCTGAGTGTCTTTTGGGGGGGTTGGGGGTTGGAATGGAGTTGCTTGGAAAAGGGCATGGCTGGCTGTCTAGAACCCTAAGCAGGAGCACTCCATACTGCCAACTTCCTTCTGCAGGTAACACTATTCTCTGAATGCTGTTCTTCTGATCATATTGTCTTCGCTGCCTGCAGCCAGCCACATGAGGCCAAACATACAATGTTCCTTCCCCCAAATAGCTGTTGTGTTCTGAGCAATAAGGAATTATAAGGTATCTCAGCCTAGGAAGCAAGATAAGTCCTTCCCTTAGCACAGAAGACCTTTCCGACGACACCTACAGTGCAGACGGCCTCTTAAGTTGATGCGTTTCTGCTTTTAAAGAAATTGTGCAAAGTAAATAAATGAATGTCATTACCGCTGTCAACATCTTGTTTCCACAGCTCATCATGTTAAAACTGGAACTTGTGAAGTGGTGGCTCTCCACCGATGTTGTAATAAGAACAAGATAGAAGAAAGATCGCAGACCGTCAAGTGCTCCTGCTTCCCCGGGCAGGTAGCAGGTACCACACGAGCAGCTCCTTCTTGCGTTGATGGTGCGGCACATTCTGTGGTTTGTTCTTCCCTCTCGAGTCATGCTCTGCCGAGTTCTTTAAGCGATTGCCTTTCATTTAATCCTGCCAATATTTATAGTGATAAGGAGGATATTGAGAGTTCTTTGGAGGTGTATATATATATATATATATATATATATATATATATATATATACCCAAGGTGAACAATAGCTGGAGATTTGAAAGTGAATTACCAAGCCTGGCTGTGAAATGAAACCTCTAGGGAAACACAACTTGATGTAAAACTCCGAGCGCCCATACGGCTGTATCAAGTTCGCTCATTTTAATATCTGCTGCTAAAGCTACATCAGCGTATTTGCTCCATGAGCTGCTGTTTCACATTTCCTTTATATTATTTTTGCACAAAGAAGAAAAATCAAGGCAAAGAGTGATGCCAGCTCTCTCTCTTTTTTTTAAGGAAGTCATTTTAACATGAGAGCAGCACAAATAAATAAATGCTTTCTTTACATTCAGTAGAGAGATTTTTAGATGGTCCATGTTCCTTTGCCTGCTCTGCAAAAAGCTTGTGTTTTCGTGGTGCTGCGATGTCAGCTATCACAGAAACAGTAACTATATCATCTTTTGAGAATACATTTATTCCAGACACATTAGACCTGAATGTTCAAGTGTTAAGAAATATAGGCCGAAAACATAGAATATAATGAATCTTTTAACATGAGAGCAGCTCAATGAACCTGAGAAATGCGAATTCTGAAAGACATTTAAATAGATGTGAGAGGCTTTTAAGCCATTCCAAAGAGAGGCATGTTGAAAATAAGCCAAACATTTCATAATACCGGGTCAGTTTTCTGCCCCGTTGTTGGTTAATGTCATTCTGATTGCTGTTCAAATTCACATATATGCAATTTTCATTTTGATTTCGTTATGCAGATATTTATTTATTGTTAAAACAATGCAGATCATAGTTGACATTTATGACTTGGCTAATATTGCCCTGACAATATTTCCATGGAATAAGTTAAAAATAGCACCAATATATAAAAAACAACAGCATGCCTTTCGTCTTCTTCTTCTTCTTCTTCTTCTTCTTCTTCTTCTTCTTCTTCTTCTTCTTCTTCTTCTTCTTCTTCTTCTTCTTCTCTAGCTTCAATAGTGGAACAAAAATGGTGGTGCCACATGCAGCCATGTCTTGAAGGGGAAGAATGCAAAGTTCTTCCAGATCGAAAAGGATGGAGTTGTTCTTCCGGCAATAAAGTGAAAACAACAAGGGTAAGTACATTGACACCTGTCTGGCAGCTGTTGCATTACCAGTAAGGAGGGCAGAGATCTGCATATAAAATGCATCTGTAACCTGACTTCAACTCAATCCAAGTCAGTATGTCTCAGGGTCAGGAATGATGGGAGCTGTAGTCTTAATAGCTTATGGCAGGCACCATTTTGGCTGCGCCTGATATATATGCATTTAGAATTAATGATGAATTTAAATACGAGCACCATATTTGGGAAGACCAGGTGAGACTTGTCCACCTGCTCAGTCAGCTGTCCAGTTGTCAACTTTTGATGGGCAACTTCAACACCCCTGCTCTCACTTCTTACAGTTCTTATGTTACCTGTCTGAAATTAAGCCCAGAACTCTGCAAATCCTAAAAGGCATTCTGTTTTAATATCAGCTCAATTTCCACAGATTAATCCATATCACTAACTTTTTTTAGAAAAAGTTTTTTCAAGAGATTCCTGTTTCTCATCTCCCCTGCCACGTCAGTTCAAATTAAACTGTGGGGGGGTGGAAGAAGTAAACCATGCCTTTCATGTATGTATGACTAGAACAGCTTATGATAGAAATTCCTTTGTCTCTATTCAATTAATTTATCAATTGCAAATCTATTCAAGACTTCTTCCGCAATAAATAGCATATAAAACATATAGATCCTCTAGATTTTTAAAATAACTTCACCCACAATCTTCAGAAATCCTAATTCAAACCCAGAACAAGTGATTTGGAAACTGCACTAAGAGTCAGCAATATATCAAATATGAATAACCTGTTTTGGCTTGTAAGAAGAAGATAATCCATAGATATTCATGTATAACATAAGAATAACTCTAGTCAAAGGACCTGTTTGTCCTTGGTTCCATAGTCCCCAAAGAGCTAAAGTTCATAAATATATTTTAAGATCTTGTTGATCTCATGCTTCAAATCTGAAAGAATTTAATAGGGATGTGCATAAAGAATCAATACTGTAGTACAAGAATAGTGCCTTAATCCTTTTGATTAGAGTCTGTTTTGTTTCACAGATGTTTTGGTGTTGTGCGACAAAATAGCAGTATTCAAAGGCAATGGACATTTAGACTGATTTAAATGCAGATCTGCTTCTGTGAAAGACTTATCAAAAGAAATAGAAAGGACTAGATCAAAGGCGCCCCAGCCTCTCCGAAAGACATTCCTGTGCTGTGGCATTTGAAAGCATTGCTCAGATTTTACTACAGCTAATACATCTTGCGCATCTGGTTTTCATACGACAGGCAGCACCCAGAATTAAGTTGCTGGCCAACATAAGATGCACTCCACCATGTCTACTAGCCCCATTTTATTTGTGTCCTTATTTTTAGCTATTTTTTTAATGAGAGGGAGAAGAAGGGGCAAGTCAGAAAGATGGCATTGACAGTGGCCAGAGATAAGGGAAAGCTGGAGGCAAAGACAGTGGTCAAGCAAGAGAAGCAGGAAAACAGACGTACAGTAAATAGTTAAAGAAAAATGAAGAACACCCCGTTGCAGTTAAAGGCTGGCCCCTATCTAAAAAGTTGGGTCCTGTGCTTTCTAAGCAGCTGCTTTAGAACACCTCCCCGACAGCAGTTTACAAGAGCATTTACTTGTTAATCATTCCAGTGCTTCTGTTTGGACATGGGGATGTGCTACCAATTTAAAAAGTGACAACTCACGGGCCAGGTAACAAAGTACAGTTAAACTTAACAATGCACTGTAAATGGTTGCCTCTGTTATATGAAACTGAAACCACAGCGGCACTTACAAACCAATATCGCACTTTGGAAAGCATGTCAGATGTTTCAAAAGTGCTAAGCAGCAAGGAGGTCTCATTCTCTGAATGCAGTGATAACTCCCCAAAATGCTTATTTGCTCTTGGCCACAAGGTTTACAAAAGTACAAAAAATATATATGTAGGGAAACCCCACTCACAAGTTGGGTCAATTGGAGGATCCTAGCCTGGTAAGGACTAAGAACGCTCAGTGTCCATGGAACGCTGATTGGCAGTTGGAAGGAGGGAATGGAAAACTCTGGAGGGGGAACGGAATCGAGTATGGTATAGAAGGGTACAGCTGAGTGACAGAAACAGTGAGTGGGAGCATTCCACATTGTTCCATTTTGTAGATCTTGGACGATTTCCTAGTTTTCTAGTACTAGTTTTCTAGTTATTCTAGTCTTCTGCACACATCTAGGGAATACGTTCTATTGAACTCAGTCAACTTTGAATTTTGGCACAACTTGCTAAGGAAGAATTTACATATCAGAATCATCTAGTAAGGCCAACCACTGCAAGCACTTGATTTCTCACTTGACTGTAGCATTGTCTTGGGAAACAACGTTCATAATACCCCTTTACCATTGAGACTGTATAAGTGTATAAGCTAGAGCCAGGGGAAATCAGCAAGTCATAATCACAATTAGTTGATCCTCCTCAACTAATTAGGGTGGGGTTTTTCCCTTTTGTAAATAGGAAACATATCAGCATAGGCTGAGGAGATGTCATGCAGGCTGTTATTTTATGGTGCATGTATATGCATGTTAAACCAGTGCACATGACAATCTATATGTGGGTTTCATACATTTTCATACATGTGTAGGTTTCATACATTTGTTTCATGGAGAGGCCTTTATATTTCTTAGATCAGTTGTCCCGTAGTTTCTGTCCTGATTCACAGCAGGTTTCCAAGACAGTCAAAGATGAGGTTCTTTACCTGAAAATGCCAGGGATCATCCTAAGAATGCCTATATGTAAGTGAGCACTCTACCCTGAGTGATGGTTTTTCTTCTGTGGGAAAATCCCAAGATGGCGGAACAGAGACACATTGCTCAGTGCCTAAATCTGTACGTTCATTTCTACATACTGCATCTAATGGTTAGTTCCATACAAGATTCGTTTAATGAACGGAACCAATGCAAGATGCCTACTTATATATTGTGAGGACCATGGAGTTCATAATACCTTATACATTTCCAGACAAGAAGCTTTAGATACCATACTACCAAATTATTTCAAAAGTTACTGTAGCCCAGGGAGGGAAATACCCAAGCACTTTTCACACGCTAAAGGATGTTACTTATCATTCTTCTGCCCCGTCTCACGTATCCTAAAACCTTTTGGATATTGATATTCAGCCAACAGAAAGAGCCAGGAGATTTGATGCGATACCTGGCCTTTCTCCAATAGCTGGAGATTGGACAATGAAAGTAGAGCTCTGTGCACCTGTGTCCAAAAGGGAACCTTTTGGAACTGTTTGTCAAAATGGTTCTGAACTGATACATCTTTAAAAAGACCATTACAGAGATGAAAATAATTGGTAAGATTAATGTATTCATCAGGTGCTGACAGTTGTTTCTATAGCCCTCACGATGCTGATTTGTTCTGCTAGGACTGCTTCTGTTTAGTTGACTGCCCACTGAGCAGAAAAAAATAAGGATGGATAAGGAGGAACAATAAATACAGAAGGGTTGAAAATGAGTCCCTGGACTTAGGAGTGGAATTTATCTTGAAACCAAGGCTGATATTAGTGTCAATGAAACAGCTATGTCAGATGATGATCTTGTCCTCCTCTGAATTACAACAGATGTATGTGCACTTTAAGGTAAAGGTAAAGGTACCCCTGCCCGTACGGGCCAGTCGTGTCTGACTCTAGGGTTGTGCACCCATCTTACTTAAGAGGCCGGGGGCCAGCGCTGTCCGGAGACACTTCCGGGTCACGTGGCCAACGTGACGAAGCTGCCCTGGCGAGCCGGCACCAGCGCAGCACACGGAAACACCGTTTACCTTCCCGCTATAAAGCGGTACCTATTTATCTACTTGCACTTAGGGGTGCTTTCGAACTGCTAGGTGGGCAGGAGCTGGGACCGAAGGATGGGAGCTCACCCCGCCGCGGGGATTCGAACCGCCGACCATGCGATCGGCAAGCCCTAGGCGCTGAGGTTTTACCCACAGTGCCACCTGTGTCTTTAGGCAGCTGCAAAGAAGGATGGGAGGTGGACAGAGTAGAACTGCTGTTTGTGCCAGTAAAAAATGCCAGAAATACAGTTCTCTTGTCTCCTTCCCTTTGCAACTGCTTGCTTTCTCAACTTCTTCTCAAAAAAATAGGTCTGTAGTTCTGATTAAGATAAGATTTATCACAGTGAATCATTTATCTAGAACTCTAGTATGCAGGGTGTTCATTGCAGTGTTCCTGATAGATCCTGCAGCCCAACTGTGATCAGCACACTAGAAGAGCAATGAAATATTTCTCACATTCAGGGTGCAATTCTCAGCTCACTTAATCTGGAATAGTAGTTCTTAACTTCAAGGCAGAACACACCGGTAAGAGTAAGTTGAAGATTACTAAAGGTTTTATTTGTAGAATGTTGTTTAAGACTGCAGTTTCATGTGCATTTATTGGGGGTTGACCTCAATACATTTATTTACACTAGTGGCCAAAATTGTGGAAACCTTTTGGAAAAAGTGTGTTTCCGAGGTTTGGTGGCTCATAGCACCACTTCTTTATGGAGTAATTGATATATAATGTCATGACATTATATATCAGTGGAAATAAAATTTGATGAAGAATGTAATGCAACAAAGTTTGTTCAATTATTTGTATTCTATAAAAAGTTATAGCCAAATAACCAGAAAAAGGAAGCACAACTTGCTTAGGTTGATATGCAGTAGATTTCCTTCATTTGAATGTAGCCAATGAGCATGAGTGTTTTTAGAGAGCCAATCAGGTGTTATGAGCCATCAAACCTCGGAAATTCACTTTCCCCAAAAGTTTTCCACAATTTTGGCCACTAGTGTACTGTATTGACGTCAATGGGACTTAATTCCAAGCAGACATGATAGGATTTTGCTGATACAATGATTTTTCCCCATTCCGTTTTTTTTTTTTTTTTTTTCCTCCTAAAGATGCTCAAGAGTCAGATGCAACTAGGGGTGGAAACAAAATTATATTAAAGCCAAAGATTCAAACAGAGACAAAGCATGTGCAAGACGAACAGGGATTTGGAGGTAGTCAGAATCTGTAGCAGCAATTTGTAGATAATATTCTGTTGCACAAGTGGTAGGTCTGGGGGCAGGACAAAAAACTGTCGAATGTGGGAGTGCAGTACAGCCAGTTTAGAGTTGCTAGCTGGAGCTGGAGCCATAATAAGGCTATAGGAGCTTTCTGGAATGAATAGCTGTTCAATCTGCCAGAGTAGTTCTATGGTTGAGCAGGCAGGATTCCTGCCTAATCCGCAAGGGGATCTAGTTTCTTGGCCGGCCTCAGCCTTCCTGAAAGTCTGCCATGCCACTTGAACAAGCAGCTCGCTAGAACACGAATGGGTTAGGAAAAACTTGATTCATCCAAATCTCATGCTTTAAAAAACAAATTTAATTTTCAAATTACAAAAAAACCTAATACATTAAGCAACATTTCATTATCCAGTGCTACCTTAAGCACTCATTTAAAACATAACTAATCACTGTACATATACATGTGTATGAATGATTGATTTTTACCAGGGCTTCTACTTACTTGCTTTTTAAGGTCAGCATATTTCAAAGAAAAATATGCATGGAAAGCTTGTCTGATAGCTGTCCTTTCCTTCATTATTTTTTTAAAAAATGCAATTCTTTGTCATCACTTATGCATCAACATCTGCTGATCTGTAGAAATAAACGCTCAGGAAGATATTACTCACAATAACTAGGTTTAATATAAACCCCAATATGAAGAATGTTTCATTTCCCCCAGTGGTCAGTCCAGAATTGTGACATTTTCATTAGTCCTAATATTGATGTATCATGAGTTTCGTAAATAGGACAGTTTAGAAATGTTTTCGCCTTTCAGTGTAGGACCAGCCTTTCATTCATTTTTGTTTTCCCCCAATTATATTTTGTTAAATTTTAACATTTTTAACATACACAGTCAAAATACAAAATTTTCTTTCTTTTTTTGACTTCCCACTCCTTTTTTCGTGCAGTTGTTGTTTCTCCCCTTCTGCTACACCCTATCTTCTATCTTATCAAATCATAATCACAATACTACGATCTAATTACTTCTGTTGTTCATAGCTCAAATCCTGCTTGCGACCCGACCCCCACGAATGTGAAATGAATGCACAAGGACACATGATATTAGGTTAATGGGCATGGAAAGGCCACAACTTTATTGATTACAGCAGTGAAAAGGTATTGGCTTAGGCATTGGATCTCTAAAACAAGTGGGTTTATTCACCAGTAGGTGGAGCCTGTTGATGCTAATCCAACTATAGGCTCCCCCCCCCCGATGTCACCGAGGGTCGTGCTATGGCTTCCCGCCAAGCAGGCATCGGACAGAACACACAACCGCCAGATTCCTTTAACGGAATACCCAAAAAATTGAAGGCATAGGCCACAAAAACCGATTTGCACCTGAATCCTTACAACCAACCCAAAGAGCAAAACAGCTTCCAGGTGTTCTGGCTCTCCGCATTGCTTCATGGCCCTTATCCTTTCACGATTTATCTGCTCTATATAGCATGCTTGTGATCTGTCACAATCTTTCCTACTTACATCTGTGAGTTAGGGCCACTGAGTGCTATTTATTTAGCACTAAAGCATGTGAATGGCTCTACAAGACCTAGATAAGGCCCAATTATTTCTCCAAAGCACTTACATAAAACAAGAATTAATCACAGGCCTGGGAATGATCAGAGGGCAAGAAAGCGGGCTTGTGATTAAAGTTGTAGAGCTACTTGTTTATACTCCTGCACACCATGGCAGGTTTTTAATGTCCGATTATTTAACATTATAGTACACTTCAAGTCAAATCTAATTCAAAATGCAAGGCATACATATTTCTTCCTGGTAGGCTAGGGATATGCACCGATTCTGATTAAAACATATGAGTTTCCCTTCAGCAATTTGGTTTTCATCTGTTATTTTACCAGAACTATGCGCTTGCAAGATGATAAGAGAATGGAAAAGGCTGACAGTAGTAAGTGAAACAGCAACATGGAATGCTTCATTCAAGGCTATGGAACACGTACCAGTTTTGAATGCACCTTGGCAATATTCTCAAATATCATATTGATGGCTCTTCAGCACTATTCCTTGGGAAATCACTGTATAGTACATAGAACCCTTTGTGAAAATTAGTGTCTTCCTACATCACAGTTACACTTTTGGTAACTAATAACCCACACAGTAAAAATTATACTTCAGTTCATTTCAGAAAGGGCATTTTCATTAAGCACAAATTCATCCAGCCTTCCATTATGAAGTCTGGTATTAGCATCTAATGAACCTAAACATCATAATGTTTTCCTGGAAGGCAAAGGCAAATATTTCTATAGCAGATAATTAAATGGAAATATAGTCATACATCTCCTTACACATATCTTTATTTTTTTTGCAAGTGAACTATTTCACCATTTTAGCATGGAAGGATTGGGAGTCTGAGGAGATTTCTCCTATGGTGTTTTCCTACAGTGATGTCTGCCATTATGTCCCACATGTTGCTTCCTAAAAGTGTAATGGTCCCATTTTAAAGAGTGTAGAAATCTCGACTGCTGTCTCTAGGTCAGTGGTTCTCAAAGCGTGTGGAGATGTGGGAAGAGAGGGTGGCAAGTGTGGCAGGAAGGTTCAAGGGCAACCAAAATAACTCTTAAATATTTCAGTGTAGTATAGTATCAAAACATTTTTTTCAAAAATGGGGGGAGAAATGGGGAATCTGGAGCCTAATCTGGTTTATTGTGGACTGACATTAGTTCTTTTGAGGTTGTTTTTTTTAGTCACGCCCAAATTTACATAATAAACAATGGCATCAGATATTTCTAACATTTTCTTATAAGGACTGTTACTCTATCTGGAGTTCATCTGAAAGATATCTGTGCACATAGCGGCCACAATCTGGAAAGCTATATGCGCAGATGGGCCCCTTCGTTAGTTCACGAAGGCCAGGTATTGTGAGCAGAGTCCCTTCCATTTTGGACAATTGGAAAATCCCAGCTGTGGTTGTAGCGCTTGCACACTGGATCTCAGCCATTCTGTTTTTGAAGCATTTATCCTGTGGTCGTGAATTGCAGGTGTTGCATTAAGAGACAAAGCAAGAGGTGTGTCACAGAGGCAGAAGTTTCGTTTTGTTGTGCGTGCGAGAGAGAAGGGGGGTAGATTCTTGCTTAACTCCATTGATATTTCTAGCCATTATTTACAGGTTAGTTTCAGCTACTTAGAAGTAAATGCAGACTTTCCTTTTCGGTATGCTAAAGCATAAAAGACACCTGAAATTATGTGTTATGCCTATCGGTGTGGTTGCTTGAGAGCAATCAGGCAAGATCCCTCACTGGTCTTTTCAAAGGCTTTATTATTGGTGCAAAAACATTTACAATGCAGAACGCCTCTATTCCATGTCTTGCTCAATCACTAGCAGAATCTGAGAGTGGGCGGTCCTTAAACTTTCCCCAGCAGAGTAGTTTCTTGACCCCTAGCTGACGCCTCCCCTCTATGCTCGAAAGCCTACTGTGCAAGGAAGGCTTGGGTAAAGGGGGACCTCTCTCCTCCCCGCTTTGCTCAGGCAAGGTGTCCTGGCACCGCCTTGCATCCTCCAAGCCCTGCAGCTCTTCCCCACTAGAGGCGTGCCTTCCTTCCTCTGCTAAGGAAGTGCTGCTTCCCACGATCTTTGGAGGCTCTCTGTAATCCAGCTGCCCTCCCCCCTCTTGCCCCTCAGCCGATGGCAGTTCCCTGACATCCTGTGTCCACAATAATGCAGATTGGGCCCCTCAATGGAACCAAACAAAGCAGCCCAAATGTACATGAAATATGGGAGCGTGTCAGAGACGGGGATGACCCTTAAACAAAGTGAGGCAGCAGATGCTTCCTCTGCTACCCTACAGCCCTCAGGTAGGGGCAGGGAGATGCTCTCCTGCAACCAGTAACTAATGTGCATGGAACAGATGAGGTGCTATCTTGTCTCCGGGCAGCAAAGTGTCTTGGGGCCACCCTGATCTGAGTCCTTATAGATTTCTGTATGAAGGTGAATAGTGGGGGATGGGGCATGATACTAAAATTTAATTAAGCTTTTTTTTGTTATATACTAATTTAATTGCAAACAATGTAGTGATTGCAGGTAATGTCATCAGTGCAGTTACATTACATTCCACCAACAGCTAATTGTAACTGACAGTGCCCATGTCGACCCTTAAGTAGTTCTCATTCAGTTGCATCCAACATCGCACAAGTGTATTTCTTTTCATCCAGAGTGGGATTTCCTCTTCCTTCCTGCCCCTGTATGCTCCCCACATCTGCAGAGCAGATATTGGGGGTGCAAGGGGAGAAGAGAGGAAAGAGAAGTCCTATTACAGCTGTGAAAATCTGTTCTGCTAGCAGCTGGTGGGCAGCCACAATTGGGTATCACTCACTGAGCTCAATGGGTAATACTCCCAGGTAAGTATAGGGTTACTGCTCAGATCCATTTATTTAGGCAGTTATTTAACTTTCCAGTTTAATTTTTTTTACTGTTTTATCAGCTGCTTCTGTCTGTACTTATTATTGTTGTATTGGGGGTTTTCATTTGATTTTAATATAGTTGTAAGCCACCCTGAACATTGTGTGCACAGTGAAAGGACAGGATATAAATTTTCAGAAATATATTCCATTGCTTTCACTGGGACTTATCCACGACTAACGCTTGCTGGGTTGAATCCTGAGTCCTCTGTCCTTGCAGAAAAAGTAACATTCATGTGGCCTTTCCCCCTCTTTTAAATAAACGTTGTCTTCAAACAAACTTACATTTGTTCGTTGGTCAGAATTACTACAATTTAATAAATTACTTCCTTGATTTACTTCAATTTAAAGAATGTTGATCTGCCTTAGGATAATTATATTGACAATATATTTCATTAACTTGGAACATTTCTCTTTTATTCTGTAAGAAAGAAGCTATATTTTTCTACAGCATTTAAAGACACTTTATCTTTTCCTTAAAAGCAAAATGCTTTGCCACTAATCCCAGTTTTTGTCTCATACAACTCATTCTACTGCCTGACATGTGTTTGTTTCTTAGGCAAACGTGTAAAACCCTTCAAGAACAAGGAGATTTCTGCTGTGCCTGGTGACAATTTTTGTTTATTCCACATACACACACACACAATATTCTGGCTCCACGTTTGGGGCAATAGTTGTCATGAATCCTACTATTGGTCGGATTCTCAGGAAGGGCCAGAAGGTTCGTTGAGGAGTAAAGAGTCAAAACCTCTCCCGAAAGATGTTCCAGCCTTGCTTTGTTACTCACAGAGCAGCAGGTGTGTACAAATACAGGTTTTCATAGTTGTAGTGGTATTTAATGTATTGTACTGTTTCTCAAACTCACAGAGCACCATTTAATCACAACATTACCATTAGAAAAATTAAACATATTTTTTTTTTGCAAAGTATTATGTGGCTGTTTGTACGGACAATAACTTTAAAAATAGCATTGTAGATTCGTTATTGACTACAGTAGCCAGATCCTTTGTGTATTTGTGTCCTCATGTGTCTGGTCAAACAAGTGTGGCTTTTGTAGAGCTTTAGGTTATCCCCTAGTGAAGCCTTGTTTTCATCTGTGTTCTGTAATAAACCTGTATTGCAGGCACCTAAACACAGGATTACCACCCTAAATGTACAAAAAACATAGCACAACATATTCGAATATTTAAATCCCAATAATATTGAAAGCATGATGTTCTTAATCTCCCAGGATTATCCAGGCCTATAAGGATAAAAGCCAAAGCAAAAACATGGTTTTTTAAAAGTGTATTATGGTAAATGCTGCAATTACAGTGTTATGTGATAGATTGAAATAAGAAATGTAACTTTTGTAACTTGATTATTTTTCAGGTTTAGGCTTTAACAGTGGTACCTTGGTTCCTGAACGCCCCCATTGTTGTACATTTCGGTTCTCAAAGGCTGAAAACCCGGAAGTAAATGCTTCCGTTTTTGAACATTTTTCGGAACCCGAACATGCGACGCGGCTTCCGCCAAGTGCAAGAAGCTCTTGCAACCAATGGGAAGCTGCACCTCGGTTTTCAAACGTTCCGGAACGGATTACGTTCGAGAACCAAGGTACCACTGTACATATTAAATCATTAGACCAACGTAAAATTCCATCCACTGTAGCCAGCAATATAGCATATTCCAAAATGGTGTTTAGCAGTCAGCAAAGGCTTTCACAAACAGGTACTGAAAGCTCATCATAATCTGTGCCAGCCTTGTTTTAGAGAGGAGTTCCATAGAGCTCTATAGTAAAGGACTTCTCTCAGGTTACTGCACACTATGTCTCAGCTCATGGTGGCCCCACCAGGAGAATCATCTCTAATTATGTTAGCAGACAGTCAGTTATATTTGGGAGCAGGTGTCCCTTTGTATATCCAGACTTGCAGAGTTGCACAGAGTTTAATATGTAAGCATGTGCACCTTAAATTTGGCTTTGTATCAAATTGGCAGCCAGTCTGAGCAGGATTGCCCTAGTTGTTCTTATTATTTATTACCGTATTTTTCACTCTATAAGACGCACCAGACCATAAGGCGCACCTAGTTTTTGGAGGAGGAAAACAAGGGGAAAAAATATTCTGACTCTCAGAAGGCAGAACAGCAAGAGGGATTGCTGCGCAGTGAAAGCAGCAATCCCTCTTGCTGTTCTGGCTTCTAGGATAGCTGCGCAGCCTGCATTCGCTCCATAAGATTCACACACATTTCCCCTTACTTTTTAGGAGGGAAAAAGTTAGTCTTATAGAGCAAAAAATACGGTAATTTTTTAATACCTGGCCATTTTCCCTGACAGGGACTCAAGGCGGCTTACAGATAAAAAGAACAACAGTTACCAAACAATAGTCCATGTCTTCCTTACTTGCAATTTTACCTACAAGTTTAGAATTTTGTCTTTCATCAGATTTATATCCATGCTCATCTGTTATTTGTTCAGGTGTTTTCAAATTTCAAATTTATTGGATATGTGACAGTCAGGTCAATAGATCGTGCATATATATTTACTGGATTTACTTATCTTCCCACTTTTACTTCTTGTATATTTTTGACATTTTGGGTTTAAGCGGTTCTAAATCTTGGACAAACAGCAAGGAGCACAGCCAACTTTTGGTCAATCCGAAAGAGGAGGGAGACATAAAAGTAAAATAAGAAAAGCATGTAATAGCAGACAGGGCACCCAACAACTGACATCGCAGTGTACATTGTTATGAAGCTCTACCTGCAGTTTTTAGTTTATAATGCACTTATGTCTTATAAGGAACTTTGTGTGTCCCAGTCAGTACTAAACACTGAGCCAAAAAACACCTCTGCCTTTTATGTTTTCACATCTTCCCTTTGGTTGCAACCCTTTAACTTGTTCATAACAAGAGTTGAGGTGAGCAGTAAGGTGCCATGTTTGCTGATAGCACCGAATATTTTAGGATTGTTAAAGCAAAAAGGGATAGCAAAGAGCTCCAAAAGATTCTCTCCAGGCTGAGTAAGGAACATTAAAATGGCAAGTGCAATTAAGTTTCGGCAAGTATAACGTGATGCAAATTAGAAAGCAAATAGGCCAACACTACATTCATGCAGATGGCATCTGTGACAGACTAGAAAGGGATCTTTTCGTTGCAGTAGATGAAAACATCAACCCAGTGCTTGACTGCTGTGATGAAGGTAAACTCCATGTTAAGGATCCTTAGGAAAGAGATGGTTACCTTACAGCTTTTGCCACCTGTTATCAATAATATTCATAGATTAAAATATCTTTTGGGGGGTCTCTGCTGTTTAAGAGCTTTAATTGGCTCATGCTGTTGGTTTACAGTTTTTAAATAATTTGAATGGGCAAGAGGAAAATTCAGTAGTTAACAACAACGTTAAAGACAATCCTTTCAAAATCAAGTTTTACTTACTGTATTTTTCGCTCTATAAGACGCACCAGACCATAAGACGCACCTAGTTTTTGGAGGAGGAAAACAAGAAAAAAAAATATTCTGAATCCCAGAAGCCAGAACAGTAAGAGTGATCTGGCTTCTGGGATAGGCGTGTGAAGCCTCTTCAGGGCAGCGGGATGAAGGCTCCCCTGCCCTCAAGAGGCTTCGCACGGCTAAGCCAGAAGCCAGGACAGCAAGTGGGATCGCTGCGCAGTGATCCCTCTTGCTGTCCTGGCTTATGGGATAGCCGCGCGAAGCCTCTTGAGGGCAGCGGGAGGAAGGTTCCTCCAAGAGCCGTGCTCCCTTTAAAGAGCGGGGGGAAAGCCCCCGACAGCCGCACACACGGAGCGCTGAGCAGAGCCTCCCGCCTGCATTTGCTCCGTAAGACACACACACATCTCCCCTTACTTTTTAGGAGGGGAAAGGTGCATCTTATAGAGCGAAAAATACAGTATCTCTTTGACGTTAAACAGACTTCCCTTCAAAGTTAAAGGGATTAAGCTGCCAGGAAGCTAGGTCAGTTGCATTGAACCATTCTGTTCCTAGTTAATAACAGAGAAGCTTGGGTTGACCCACGTGAAGAAATTGAGGCAGGAATCAGTGAAGATGGAAACGCCAGGCCAGGGCTGTTACTGTTTGTGGCAATAAGTAGAAAAGACACAAAACAAGAAGCACTGAGTGCATAGAGCTGACATAAATAGTGCTTAAACAGTAGGTTATGGACAACTCCAAATTTGTGAGATCACAGGTGTTTTTGAGTAGATTATTGCAGTTATCACATGATAGCCTAGCTATTTGGAACTTCTCTTATAAGACTCTTTTCAGCAAGACAGTATATTTGTGGGAAACTCTTTGCCCATTCAGCCTTGCGAATTGGATGTCAGCTGCTCATCTGAATCTACCCTAGTCTGTAAGAACTAATAAGCATCAACTGATAGCATCACAAGACATAAATGGTTTAGACATTAAATTGCTGCTGGGCCACTTGGAAAGCTACTGAAAGTAAAAATGTTCAGGGCACTCAGTGATAGGCAGCAACATCTACATTTACTTCAAACAGCTAATTGTGTAACATGATTTTACAGAAGTACAGAATATTGTTTTTACCCATGAGGATGAAACACTTAGCAATTAAGGTGAAATCAGAAATAAATTCAGAGTTGCAGGACTGCAGTTTATTTGCTTTGTTTTACTTGCAGTTCACATAATGCCAGTTGTTTAGAATAACGTTGCAGATGACAAGAAAAAGGCACAGTACATTTGTACTGATTTTATAATATTCCTATTCTGGGATTGTTAACTCCAAATATATGTTGGAAATGAATCAAGTTGTTGTTGTTGTTGTTGTTCTTCTTCTTCTTCTTCTTCTTCTTCTTCTTCTTCTTCTTCTTCTTCTTCTTCTTCTTCTTCTTCTTCTTCTTCTTCTTCTTCTAGAAACACCTTATAAATAAGATTCATGGGGAAATGTAATAATTTGGGACTTGTTTTCTGACTTTTAAGCCACTAATGTCTGTCACTGGATAAAGAACTTCATGTTCACCTAGTCTTTTTAAATAACTGATGGAGTCCGTTATTCTCACAATTTTTCAATCTGTGCTTTAACTTGTAAGGGTGGTATGAGGTACTTGAGTGTATTTATGTTGCTTTTGATTTATTTGGTTTTATATCTTCTGTATATTCTAATTGTTTTCTTATTTATTGCAAACCACACTAAGAACTTTATGTTATGCCACCAGTCAGTCAATCAGTCTTTGTTTCCATCATGTTTTCAAGCTTATTTCTGCAGCCATGGAAGTATTCATGGCAGGATGTTCCACATTTTGATTTTTTGACGTGGAAAGCTTGATAGAAAATATAATGACAATAAAAAACAAGATGATGAATGATGCCCAAACCAATAAGTTGGTTTTTTCTCAGAATGCACAACTCTGAACTATGTTACCACAATCTCCTTTGCTTAGACAAATCACATACTGTTGATGATTTGATGAAAACATACAGCACAGTTTCCAAAATCCTTATAACAAGTGCCTTCCCATCTGTTCAAAAATGTGTTTTCAGACAAACTCTGCTTTCCACAAAGTACAGAAATCATAAACTACCTCCATTCCACTTGCCTGGCTGTAGACGTCTACTGTAATCTATTACAACAGTCACACAGGAGACTTGATATTATTTGTTTTCAGGCCATGCATACATGTGTCACAGACTCAGGAGAGGCATTCCCCATTCCTTCCCATGTAGGAGGGAATATCTCTTCTTATGTGACATTTCTAAGTATTTATGGCAAAAAATTATATACACACACACACACACTATTAATTTTATTTATTTATTAGATTTATTTCCTGCTCTTCACCATAATACCCCAGGAATAGCTCAGTTGGAAGAGCATGAGACTCTTAATCTCAGGGTTGTGGGTTTGAACCCCACATTGGGTAAAAGATTCCCGTATTGCAGGGGGTTGGACTAGATGACCCTCGTGGTCCCAACTCTACAATTCTACGAATAAACAGTTATTTAAAAAAAAACACCCCAGATATAACCGTTACAATTATCAAACAAGTAAAACTATTCAAAATAGAAGAGAACACGAAGAAGGTAAGAAATAATAAGAAAAAACTGACAAAACTTAAAACTTATGGGGGTATGGTATAAAGGGGAGGCCACAAGAGTATGATTACTACACAAAAAAGTGTGGGACAGGAGGAGAATGAAATGCCCTTCCATTACCTTTCCTTGCTAAACTCCCCGGTTTTAAGGAATTTTCTCCCTGCTCTACTATGAGAGGGCAATTGTGGTGGCAGGGGTGGGGGAGGCTGCTTAAAAACAGTCTTCACAAGTTGGGGGGGTGTCCACTGCCCCCACCATTTGTGTGACAAGTATATGACCAGTCCCCCTTTATATATGACACAGAGGCGCACACATGCTTGAGACACATGTGGCTGCAAGTTTGGCCTTTACCAAAATACATACAAAGGGTTTGATCCAGGGCTGTCCTTCTGTAAGCAGAAAGGCATTTCCTGAGTCAGTGCAACAGCTTTATGTTAGAAACAGAACTAAAACCCAGCAGTGTGCTTCTGTTAGTACAAAGCGGTGTATGATTCTGTTGCAGGAGGTCTGCTCCTGCAACAGCCATTGCACGTTCTCAAGAGATATGGTCTTGCTCAGTGTCTCAAGATGCATGCTCATACCAAATTTGTGCTCTGCAAAATCTTCCACTTGCTCTTGCGCAAGTGATCCTAACGGAGCCAACACCATATTTCTGGATCCTGCACACTGTTACAAAATAAAATTCCATATAGTAGTACCCTGTGATTTAAAAAGCCCTTTGCAAAAGCGTTCTAGCTCAGTGTAGAGCCCATGCTTCTCCATGCAAAGTCTCCCTGGTTCATTCCCTGCCATCTCTCGGTGGAACAGACTCCTGTTTGAAACCCTGGAGATCTGTTTCCGGTCAGCATAGTTGAAACTGAGCTAAATGGAGGAATAGCCCAACTTGATATAAGGCAGCATTCGGTCTTTCTGCCCATGCTCCACCTGTGCTTTGGAATAATGACATGTGCACACATATGCAACACATCTCAGCATTACCCATTCCACCTTAACTCGGTCTTAGGAATGATTTGGAGAAATCATTTTGGAGTACTTGGCAATCCCTCTTTCTTACCGCCCTGAAGAGTTTGGTGTCATCAGTAAATGTGGCCACTTTATAAACAAGTAGGAAAGCAAATAATGGTCCGTGACAGAAGCATCCCTCTGCTGAATGTCTGGGAAACCTTTCTGGAACAGCAGGCTAGATTTTCATCACCCTATGGGGCAACTTTGGAAGATGGGTGGGGTTGCAGTTCAGTAAAAGCTAGAGGGACACATATTAGCCATTCTTCTAACATCAGAACGGATTCTTCTTCATTCACCCCCTTTCTGTTTCTGAGCGGAAGACACCAATGAAGAAATGAGAAAGGCCCTCTCATTTGCTGCTACATTATAAATACCACCCAACCCCAGCAAAATCCTGTGTTGAGGATTTTACCTAGTGGTACAGCTTATTATGTTCCTATATGTCTTTGTATCAGAAAGGCACCTGGTCAGTTCGGTTGGCAATAAATATTGCTGCAAACATTCCTGAGATCATGGTCTTTCCAACAAGTGGCTCTTGTCCAGGTTTTTTAACTGTCTTACTTTAAATGTTGTGAGGAACCTATGCCCTTTTAAAATGTGTTTTTTTTGGGGGGGGTTATTGGGTTGTTTTTATTTTGATTATGTATTTTGTGGTTTTATATTTTGGTTTTATTCTGTGAACTGCCCTGAGACCTCCAGGTATAGAGCGGTATATAAATTCAATAAATAATAGTAAAACAATAATATGTGCTATTCAATATGTACCTAGCCATGATAACAGCATGTCCCTACCAAATATATAGAAAGCAGATTAGGGCTGTATGTGTGTGTGTGCCCAAGACCAGCACTGGTGAGCAAAAACAGCCAAGCTGAATCTTTCCCTCTACACTGACCTCTCCAAAGTTAGTTCCTCTGTGGGCGATTGCTTCATGTCACAGAGACTCGCAGGAGGAAAATTATTGGTGAAGTGCAATTTTGGAATGGAAATTGGAGATGGTAAAGAGTTTAGGTCCTTCCTCCCATGCTCATTGCACACATGCTATACTTTAAAATCTCTCTTCCCCACATCGTCCCTGTGCTCAACAACAACCCAATTCTGATGCCCAGGTCTATTTCCGTCATTTCCACCCTGCCTGCCAGTTTGGACCACTTCAGAAGTCGCCACAGTTTTGTAATGCAGTGGTTAATAGGCAGATTTTATCCTTCAGAGGACCTTCTGAGTTATTCCTGTGGTAAGTGATGCCACACGAGCCGAACATGCGCTCATCGAACTTCATCTGAGGTGTAAAATTCTTTTAGATTTAATTATCCATTGTTGTTTTAATATAGAAGCGGCGAGTTCACATGCAATTACGCTTGGCTCACAGCAGCCATTCACCAATTCAAATTAAAAAGTCTTGAAACAGCAGAGTAATTATACCGTAATTGCACACTGAGCACAGAGAAAATGAAGAGAGCCTAATTCTTTGTATTTATAACATAACAACCTATGTGGAAAAAAAGACATTAGCATAAAGGGAGCCATAACTCGCCAAGTATGAACAAATTAATTCAAATAAATATTTAGGGTGTTATATCCTTTTCCATCTGTAGTACTGAGCAACAGCAAAAGTTAATTTTCAGATGTATTAATAATTAATTGAAAAGTTGATTGGAATTGATTGGAACACATTTGGAATGTTACTGTTCTCCTAGGATGTTTAAGATCGGCTTGGTGCCGCTCTCAAATTCTGTTTTTCTATTTATATATATATATAAAAACCTGGCACAAGACTCTACCTTCCAGCTGCTCTGTTGCAAACCTTACAGTCTTTCCAAAAAGGGAAGCTTCCTGTAAATAACATGGATGGATATTAGCTAAAATTTAACTGCATTTTTATGAAATTGACTTCCACATCTGAAGAGTAATGTGTAAGTGGATAGATGCCATTAACACTAATAGCTGGTGTGTGCTTCCCTTGTATTGGGATTTATATTCTCAGATAGTGGCACATTTGGACTATTCCAAGTATTACTCAGAGTAACGGCGTGTGACCTACAAGCATAAAATTAAAAAGGAGAAGGAGAAAGGACAGGTGGAGCAGCAGGAGTGCTGGCAACAGAAATCCATTAGAGGCTCCAGTGAAACAACAATAGTAATGATAATGGTGATAATAACAATAAGAAACTAAAATAAAATGCACCCAGTGAAGCATGAATTCGTCTTCTAAATAAACAGGGATGGTGCTATAGATACATATATATTTATGATCATGCACCACGCATGGCTAAGTTCTGCAGCTGCACATGAATTATTTTGCTGGCACATTCTGAAGATGGAATTGAGAATTATTCTGCCTGCTAGGATACTAACATGCTATGTGAGTTGTATGACACATCCTTAACTGCAAAGCAGAGGAGTCTCTTTTCGAACTGGACTGTTTTATGGGCTTTTGCAGAGTCACCAAAGGATGATAAAAGCCTAAGGATGATGCCAAATTTGACATTTCAAATTTCAGTTTGTTAACCCTGCCCTTGCTAACCTCAAGCTGTTAGGTAAAGAAGGGAAATATATTAACCCAGTCTTGCAAAGGACCGTGTTACATTTCTTTTGACTGCATAGAAAGGAAGATCCTGTACAGGCATCATGGTTTGGAAGAGAGTTCAAGCCCCTGTCTGAAGTGCAAATGATAATTGCCTAGCCATAGTTATGATGAAGCATCAGAACAACACAGAAAACAAAGGTGTTGATTAATCTGTGTCAGTTCAGCCAGTTTCACTGTAGGGTTAAAAAATAATGAATGCATTGATAATTCTAAACCCCACATCTCAACAGTAGTTTTCAAAGTGTCTCCCAAGGATGAAACGTTGTTTAGTTGTTTAGTCGTGTCTGACTCTTTGTGACCCCATGGACAAGAGCACACCAGGCACTCCTGTCTTTCACTGCCTCCCGCAGTTTGGTCAAACTCATGTTGGTAGCTTCGAAAACACTGTCCAACCATCTCATCCTCTGTCATCCCCTTCTCCTTGTGCCTTCCATCTTTCCCAGCATCAGGTTCTTTTCCAGGGAGTCTTCTCTTCTCATGAGGTGGCCAAAGTATTGGAGTCTCAGCTTCATGATCTGTCCTTCCAGTGAGCACTCAGGGCTGATTTCCTTAAGAATGGAGAGGTTTGATCTTCTTGCAGTCCATGGGACTCTCAAGAGTCTCCTCCAGCACCATAATTCAAAAGCATCAATTCTTCGGCGATCAGCCTTCTTTATGGTCAGCTCTCACTTCCATACATCACCACTGGGAAAGCCATAGCTTTAACTATACAGGCCTTTGTTGGCAAGGTGATGTCTCTGGGAGGGGTAGGGGGAAAACCCTAGCTCATAAAAGAAGTGTCATATCTAGTGTGAGGTACTTGTTCTGTTTAGAAGTTAAAATTATTTTATTATTATATTTTGTCAGAGTAACCAGAAGTAAAATAACCAATCAAGGCAATATAGAGGTATTGCTTCAGGAATCTCAGACAACATGTGAGGTCCTGTCAAATTATGGTGACGAGATGCAAGAGGACAGGGCTCGTACACCTTTAATAATTAAAGGAACTGCAAAAATTCTGCCTTCTACACAACCCCTGTCCACTTTTTTCTCCCGGCCTCCCTGTGTCAGATGCAAGCCATGCAGGGTATCCAAATTCAATTTTTAAATGTTCCTAAAAGCATTCTTATTATCAATTATACCGATCATAGATGGCAAAAATGGCAAAACTCAAAAAGCCATGTAGAAAACAAATAATCTGGCCAAGATCCTAGTTAATACAGCTTGGTGGTAGACAACGTGGCTTCCATGCAGGAGATTCTGGCTTCAAACTATGGTTTCTCAAGGTAAAAAGAGTAGATGGTCTGAGAAAAATCCCTTCTTCCGGCCTTGAAGGTCTGTTGCTAGTCACAGCAGACAATAATAGGTTAGTCTGGCCCTTAGTTATGTCTACTGCTTTTCTTTGCCTACCTCCTTTGCATAAAATGTAAGCTTGTTTTCTCCTGCTCTGGGGGGTAGGACTTGAACCAATGGCTTCAAGCTACAAGAAAGAAGAACTTTCTGACAGTAAGAGCAGTGGAACAGACTCCCTCGGGAGGTTGTGGACGCCCCTTCATGGGATGTTTTTTAGTAGAAGTTGAATGGTTATCTGTTGGAGTCCCTTCCATCTCTACAATTCTATGATTCTATTATAATCAGAGAGCATAGTTACGCTGTGTATGTGTACACATGCACATACACACACACATGTTTAAGCTAGTACTAGAATCCTAGAGCAAACATTTCAGTTTTCGTCGTGCTCCTACTCTCCAGAGTTGATAAAAGACTCCTATGCAGATGCTTTTGCTGAAGGCAAAGGAATGTTTCATCATTAAGGAGCAAGGCCCTTCAAAATCAGATGTACCCCTTGATGAACTGTTACCATGGTCAGTCCAGTGAGTCAGCCCACCAGAGAAAGGAGTGCATTGTTTAATGAAGTTTTAATACAAAAAAGCAACATGATTATTAATTGCATCCACTGATGCAGCAGAAAGAGTCCTTAAAGATGTTCTTTTTGATATGACAGTGATCTTGTTTTCTTCCCTCTTCATGTTTTAAATGCAAGTCAGGCATAGGGAAAAAATCCAATTACTGTGAAATTTTCTGTCTTATGCATTCTTTCTATGTGATCCTTTTATTTTTATGTTGGCTCAGATGAAAGTGCTCCAGTGAAGTTTTGAGAGCTCCTTTATGTACAAGGGATTGGAGGATGAATATATCTTGTGTACAGAAATGTCCCATCCCCCGTCTCCAGTGTTGCTGCTTCTGTCTCCCACCAAATTATTTCTGCTTTTTGACTTGAGTTTGAGACAGCAAAGATTGAGAAGTACATTTTGAAAATTGCTCGAATTCTCAACAATAGGTTTGTTTCCAAAGCAGAACTGGTTTAATTCATTCTTCCTGTGGCTGTTGCTGCTGCTATTTTTTAAAAGCGCTCCCGAAAACTTTTTTTCTAAAGTTATGGCTCCAACCAAGAGGTGAAAATCCCCATGAGAGCTTTCTTTATAAAAGTATACTCAAGTTCTCCCAAAACAAGATCCTTCTCAGGTTTTGGTAGAATCTCAGAAATGGCCTTTAAAGTAGCAACATGAGTTCATTATTTGGGGAAGGGAGGAATTTTGCACAAATGCTGGCCAGGGACTGTTATTTAGGTGTCCATGATGACAGTCCTAATATATTCTTTAAGGAGTATTATGCACTTTTCATTATTTAGCATTATCTGCAAACTAATATTTAGGCTTTCTATGTGTTCTGCTTTTTTTTTTAAAAAAGGCTCAAATTTGTTTTACAGCCAGAGTCCTTCAGTTTTAGAGAAAAACGTTCCAGTTACTACCATGTTGTAGAGAGCCACTTGGATTGACTATCTCACAAATTGCTTTTAAACTCCTGTAGGATCTACCTTCCTATAGCTTAATACTTTTTCTTTTCTTTTTTTAAGTCTAGCCCTTTTACTTTTTCACCACTACCATTTAATTCCAACTTGGTTTTTTAGCCATCTTTTATCACACATCCAGGCACCGGATGAATAGAGACTTGTTTCAAACAAATGTGTTATTAAAGTTTATCACATTTATTATATACTACATGTGACAGAATGAAATGCAGTAGTGCATGTACACATATACATTGGTCATCTAACAATATTTGGCTTTATATTTGCTTAAATCTGTCACAGTTACTCTTTAAGACTTTGCCTCAAAGGAGGGAGCCCTGGTATTCACCCCTGTGGAAAGCTAATAGTCAAAATCCCCCTTTTGTTCCCCTCCAAAGTTCACTCAGAGGCGCTGCTGTCTTCCTGATAGATTTGCCTCAGCTGCTCTCTGAAGTCTTCCTTCTGGTCAGATATTTGAAGACCAGGACTCTTCCACAAAGATGCCATAGTGGCCTTCCCTGGAGTCGTCCTGCAGCCAGCTTCCTGCTGCTACCACTTTACCCAGACATAATCCTCTCTTGGCTGGCTTCTCTCGACTTACGCCTCCTCTGATTCCCAGGCTTACCTTCTGCTTCTTCCCAGTCCCTTAAGTGACTGACCGACTGACACCCCAAACAGTGGACCTGCCCTAATTTTCATCACTGGGAGAACTCTCCCAGCAAACATCTTGGAAATCTGAATCCTTATAGGCCTATAACTAAGGGCCGATGGTTTTGAATAAGTAGCCACTATCACAACTGATCCTTTTCATTTCTCCTGACCAATATAAAATATAGATGCTGCTGTTAACTGTCATAAACACCTCTTTTGAAACTAACTGCATAGCCGCTGCTGGGCAGAGAATTGAAGCACCATATACTGTATTGCAGGGGTGGCCAACTCCCAAGAGACTGCGATCTACTCACAGAGTTAAAAACTGGCAGTGATCTACCCCCTTTTTGGGGGTTCAGGTCAAAGTTGTTGAGCTTCTTTTAGGGAGGGGGAAAGCCATGTTTTTGGGGGGTGCAGGAAAAAATGTTTAGCCTTTTTTAGGGGAGCCAAACTTGTTGAGCTTCTTTGGGGGGAGCCAGTGATCTACCAGAGACGTCCAGTGATCTACCAGTAGTTCACAATCTACCTGTTGGATGTGCCTGCTGTATTGTATCTCATCCTGACTTCAGTCGGAAGTGAACGGTCCATTCCCCCTCACTATGTAACCCATTCCCCCACAGGATGGAGCACAGTCGTACCTTGGATCCCAAATGCCTTGGTACTCAGAAGTTTTGGCTCCTGGATGCTGCAAACCCGGAAGTGAGTCTTCCGGTTTGCGAACGTTCTTTGGAACCCAAACATCTGGTGGGGCTTCTGTGGCTTCCGATTGGCTGCAGGAGTTTCCTGCAGCCAATCAGAAGCCACGCTTTGGTTTCCGAACGTTTTGGAAGTCGAACAGACTTCCGGAACAGATTCCATTCGACTTCCAAGATACGAGTGTATTGTATGTGACTGGGGAATACCAGATTTCACCACAAGAGGGTGTACTCAAATGGAGATCTTGTGACTTCCTCTTGTTAGTACGGAACAGTCAGGTCTCGGACTAGCTCAAAGCCACATTTCCCTTGAGGTAACCTGTTTTTATCGTTCATTTCCATTCCAGCTTAAGCTTGGTTACAATAGGACCCAGGCAAGTAGTTCATTTTGTCACACACAAACCTAATTGCAGTTCTATTGCTATGTGCATGTTTAGAAAGGCCTTCTCCACAGAGGGGCTTAGTAAATGGATTTGTGCCATTATAAACCTAATGTTCAACATACCTCAATTTGATATTTTCTTCTCTTTATATTCTTTTGTTTTTGCAGGTAACTCGATAGCAAAAGACAAATCAGATCACACTCGAGGCTGATAACATTAAATACAGCCAAGTAGGAAGTTTTAATATCCAACTTAACAATCCTCGAGGTCAGGCTTGAGACTGCTGGGGCATACTAATTATTTCAAAAAGAACATTCGCTGTAATCAGCAGCCACTTGAGATCAAAATGGCTGGAAAGTCACAAACACGAGATTTTGACGGAGTGAACTGTGTACATTTGTAAAAAATAGCAAAAACATGAAGGGATATACGACCGAAGAAGTGATACTTAAAGGACGCCGAAGAAATAGCAATCCTTTGGATCCTTGCATTGAGACTTGTGACGTTTCACCTCGATGAAAGCAGTATACTTTGAAATGTACTGATCCATTTCCTCCGAAACTTTCCTGGTCCTCCATGCAAATTATTGGTGGGACTGTGCACTGCTGTAATCAAACCACTGTTCCAGAAATTGTCCTCTGACACAGCACAGTTTTAGACACTTTTAATTTGTATTCTAATCCTGAAGCTCCAAGGCTACATATTTCAACATGTCGAAGTTGCTTTTCTTATAGGAATGGAAATACTATATATCCATCGTTAATCATTATTGTTGGCAAGTAGTAGTTATCTGAATACGTCACCCACATACGAATGTATCATTAGTCAGACATGTTTCCCTATGACTAACCAACTACCGCAATTCCTTTCGGACAAATAAAGGGTGATCGAGACAGAATGTTCAAGCCCTTCCAATAACATGCTATTAAAATAATCAGTTCCGTATAATTTCAAGAAGATGGGTGTTTTCTGCATACACTTTGGTTTATTATCATTAGGTCCTACAAAGATTACGGTAAAGAATAAATGGCGCTAGCTAGTCCCTTCATGAAAATAGACAGGTGCATGTTAATTTTTCCATTCTGAGGTTCAATGGTATTCATTCAGATACGTTTTTTAGGTTTTTGGTTTTCGTTGCTTGAAAAAAATATTACTATCTGGATGCTTAAGTAGATGTCTGTTTCTTGATAGGACGAAATAGGTTTCTTCAAATCTGGAATCCATTGAAGATTTCCTTGGCCACTCCAGGTACATTGGGTTCATTCTGAAGTTATTTTGTTAAATCAGAAGTTCTTTTCTATCTCCTATTTCAGTATCTATTTTTTAATCTTGGTGATCTACTGTTTCATGAAAAATCTTAATGTTTAAATGCCTTAAGCAGCTGTAAACCTTTTTTTCTAAGTTATTACAGAATGTATAATTTTATATTCCATTTAATATATTTACCATGCTATGTGGAAATATGAAGACAAAATGAATGGTTTCTTTTGCATTCCATACTGATGTTGTAAGTTAGTCTTAGAGAAGGCAAAGAGAGAAATTTCTACTCCATTTGTTTTGGGAGGTAATATGAAAACTACACAAACTCAATCCTAACAGAAAGAATTATGCCCAGAACCTCAAGTTGTTTCAAGTGGTTACTAATATTTGTGGGGAAAGGGAACTCTTTCCCATTGTAACAAATATTTGGCGTGGCTAATTATAAATAAATTGGGTTCTATGATGAATGAACACCCTGAGGTACTTTTTCCTGTCATATGATACAAGATTGTTCCACAACAATTTCATTACCTCTGTTGTATTACGGCACTGGATGAAAGAAAACGAACGATAGCTGAAAATCAATCTGAAATGTATAGTATATAATTCTGCTACAGAGTAATCCAACTTTTTGCAGAAGGGGTATCCTTGTTAATTAAATTTTAATTAGGATAAATTGATTGTAGCATCAGTTAGCAGTCTTGATATTTTAACAGGATTAATATTGTATGCATTTGTTTTTTAAAGGTATGTGTAACGGAGAAACACAGAATTCAAAAAATATGATTAATTCCTTTGCTTGGGATAGTAAAAAGTATAAATGTGTAATTTTGTAGCAGTTATGAGTTTGGCTTTAATTTAGCCAAAAAATCTACAACATGCTTCTCAACATTTTTTCCCCTTTGTGTTTATTCTTAAAACCAACACTGAAAATATTGTATTATATACAAGTGTAAGACATGCATATCAATAGGTGAAAAATAAATGGATTTTCGAATATACTGAACTGAGTTTCTGCAGTGGGTTAATGTTGTGATAACTGATAACCGGTGAATAAATTTGTGCTATAAAACGAACATCTCAGAATGCATATGCAGTTGGAAGCTCTTTTATATATATTTAAAAGCCTCTTTAAAAATAGATAAGGGACATTTCAAGATACAGACTCCAGTCTAGGAATTCCTGTTCCCTTCTTTGCCGTCTTCCTTTTATGCCTTGCTGAGCACGTCACCTTGTTTTTCTTCCTGGTTATCATTTCAGCAAACAGAGGTAGTAACTTTGGTGGTGGAGGATACTATAATGTTATTAACATTAGTGAGGCATGAATGTTCCTTTGGCATCAGAGGCTCCCCTTCAGTTAACACAGTTTCAGTGGCAAGAAAAGGGGAAAAAATAGTCATTGAGGTTGAATTGGGTGAAGAGAGAGTTGTTCTGTTCAAATAAAATTAACTGATACCTGTTCAACAAGCTAAAAATGGAGCCCCTGTAGCCGCTGAATTCTTTCAAGGATTGGCTCCGGGTTCCTTCACTCTGTGAAGCAATGACATCATCAGTAGGGGAGGAACAAGAGGGAAGATATGAACAAGAAATCTCAGATTCCCAACTTTTTTTTAAAAAAAGAATATATATCTAGCTTTCTTAGAACCGGAAATAAAAGGCAACATGTACAAGTAATATTCTAAATAAAAAATGGTGATGAATTAGCCTGTATTCTCCTGGTGTCAGGGACTGGGCAGAGGAGAAATGGTGGAGACCACCTCCCCAGCCTGACCCTTCCAGAGAAGGAGGAGACAGTTCAGAATTACAGCAGGGGTTTGAGGGAGGTCACAGCTCAGAGGAAGATGAGGGGGAAAGCTGGGAAATAATGGGAGTGGAGGAAGAAGAAGCGCCAGAGGGGCGACAGCTGATAGACACAGTGTCTTTAGAAAGCATTCCAGACCTCCCCTCCCCCAGAATCTGGTGGTCATTGAAAGTAGGAGAGCAGAGAGCCCAGAGGCAAAGGGCACTTCTCAGCACCTGTAGTGATGACGCATGAAGAGGAGAGAGGGAGGCGGTGGAGATTCACTCGGGGCAACGTCACTACTCGAAGAGGCTGCATTTCTAAGCCTCTCTCTGTGAATATTGAATAAAAAACATTGGTAAGAACTTTCCTTGTCTTATCTGTTGCTGGCAACCTACCATTGGGGTTGGCTCCTCTGTCGCCTGACACCTGGTGTTTTCCTTTGCCCACCACTCCAAAAGGAATTGCTGTGTACATGCAGCTGAGAACATTTATCTTAGCCCTTAGGGAAGAAAATGAAACCTTTGTTTTTTGTGTAAGTGTTGGGAAAGATTGAGGGCACAAGGAGAAGGGGACGACAGAGGATGAGATGGTTGGACAGTGTTCTCGAAGCTATCAACATGAGTTTGACCAAACTGCGGGAGGCAGTGGAAGACAGGAGTGCCTTGCGTTCTTTGGTCCATGGGGTCACGAAGATTCGGACATGACTAAACAACTAAACAACAACAACAAGGTCCAGGTTTCATTATTTAGCAATATTTTAAGGTCTTAGGAAGCTGCTGTCTACTGAGTTCATCTAGTTCAGTGATGGCCAAACTTGGTACTCAGCTAAGATGGCTAACTCATCTTAGTTAACTTGGTACTCAGCTTGGTACTCATCATCCCTAGCTAACAGGACCATTGGTCAGGGATGATGGGAATTGTAGTCCTAAAACAGCTGGAGGGCCAAGCTTGGCCATCACTGAACTAGTTGGTCTGTACTAAACTGGCAGTGGCTGTCCCAAGGTTTCAGCTATTTGAATAGGATGCCCACCTTTACAGTAGTTCTGCTTCCGGTTTCCTGCTGTGACCTAAGATGAGTATTGTTCTGCTCATCCATTTGATTTACACCTGAATGATCCCGATGCATCTACAAGTCAAAGACGCAAGGTCTTTTGCAGCCAGTTATTTAGTACCACGGTTGTTACACCTGTGAACCGGTGTGGTGTAGTGGTTAAGAGCGGTGGACTCGTAATCTGGTGAACCAGGTTTGCGTCCCCGCTCCTCCACATGCAGCTGCTGGATGACCTTGGGCTAGTCACACTTCTCTGAAGTCTTACAGCCCCATTCACCTCCCAGAGTGTTTGTTGTGGGGGAGGAAGGGAAAGGAGAATGTTACCCACTCTGAGACTCCTTTGGGTAGTGATAAAGCGGGATATCAAATCCAAACTCTACTTCTACTCTACCTCTGCTCTCCATAGATTCCTGTCACGCCTGCCCAGTACATAACGTAAAAATCAAAAAGGCAGTTACTGCACTGGCAGCTCTTTGGTTATGCTAACATAGTTGTGACCCAAAGTGCAGGCTTCACCAAGAGTATCATGGTGACAACATTTTGCTTGGTGCACTTCCATAAAGTCATCTGGAGCGGTGTGGTCAGCAGAAAGCCTTTCTCCAGTGTGCCTACTCATTGATTATTAGACCTTAGTTGTGGATCCCAGAACTGGATCCCATAGGTGGAAGGAATACATCTGTGGCAAGTTGTTTACATCAGATGGTCTGCTGGCCCTGCCTTGACTTCTAAATAATTTGATATTATTGTCGTTATCTCTCCTTGTTGATTGACTCTTCTATCTTTCATGTCTAGAATCACAGCACATCCACTGCAAGCCAAGATAGTGGCAAATAGGACATGCTTTTGATTTTTCAGTGCAAATGTCATCCTAATCTTTTTGTCGTTGCTGTTTGTTTTCTTGCTGATAGTTAAATCGACTGAGCTGTGCACTGAGAAGATGACACAGCTGAACAATCTGATGGAATTAAATAGTTTCTCATAATTTCTATGCTGTTAAGTGGCACAAAGAGCATTACCTAATCACTGCTTGTCAGCCTTTGCTGTTTAATTCCCATCCTAGAGATCTTTCATGTTTACTCTTCTGTGCCACTGGAAAATGCTCCCAGATGATATATTTTAAACATTTAAATACTTGATCGTACAAACCTGTCTGCTCCCACTGCACAGTCTGTCAATGTAAAGACTTAGTAAAAATTTCAACTGTGAACTCTGTGTGTGCCACCATCATAAATAAATACCTTATGCTGTAAATAAAAAAAATAGACTTTCTGCCACATCAGTCTCTTCTAATGAAGACATTGCTAATTTGAAAGAAACCTACTAACTGCCAATAAAAATATACCAGTACTCATCTCGTCTCTCTGTTTCTCTTAGACGCTTGGTTTCCACAATAAACAAGGGATGGTGAGAGTTAATGTTATACTTACATTAGCAGAGTTTAACCCAGATTCAAGTCTTTGCTCAGCTATGAAGCAGTAGACTACATGGCCTTGGGGCATGTCACTATGTTTCTGCCTTACATACCTCACAATGTTACAAAGAAAATATAAAGGAGATGGAACTGTGTATTATTATTATTATTATTAATTATTATTATTATTATTATTATTATTATTATTATTATTATTATTATTATTATTATTATTATTATTATTTTATATATTGCCCTATACCAAGAGGTCTCAGGGCGATTCACAGAATAAAATTTGTTACGACAGGCACAGCCAACACCCAATTGGAGTGGGAGACAAATTTTGCCCCCAAACACTCTCTCTCTCTCTCTCTCTCTCTCTCTCTCTCTCTCTCTCTCACACACACACACACACACCCTGATTTATCTACAGTGAGGAACCTTCTCGTTCTTGGGATCCAATTTCACTTCTTGAAAGGAGGGGATACAGACTTGGTCCACCCTCCTGTTTACTCTGCATCCAGTGTGCAGCTGCTGCTCGTTCAGGAACGGCTACACACATAACATAACCACAATCCGCATCTATCCTGTCATTTCTTATGAAATGCTGTGTTTTGATGCTTTTGCCTCCAAGCCAGCTTCAACCAAATTGAGAAAAAGAACGACCTAGCTGCATTTAAGCCAATAAGATGTGCGCAGCCCTAGTTATCCTGGATTCGAGTGACATCTGAAGTGATGCTCCGGAGACTTCTGTGTTTACTACATAAGGAAATAAGAAGAACAACAACATCATAAGAAGAGCCCATTGGATCAGGACAATGGCCCATCTAGTCAATCAATCAACCTTTATTGTTATGATCTCAGATCAGCCACCCCCATCTAGTCCAGTATCATCTTCTCCCTGTGGTCCACCAGAGGCCTGTGTGGGTAACCCACAAAGCAGCATTCGAACACAAGGGCACTCTTGGCATTCAGAAGTGTCGCTACACCCAACTGCGGAGGGCAGAGCATAGCCATCATGGCTGGTAACCTTCCATAGCTTTCTCCATGCGCTTGTCCAATCCTCTTTTAAAGCCATCTAGGTTGGTGGTTGTCACTGCCTCCTGTGGGAGTGACGTCCACAGTTCAACTACGGTAATTAACAAACGATATGCCACACTATACTGCATTGTCTTGGAAGATTTAATATTGTGCTCAAAACATCTATAGACCATATACAGTGGTACCTTGGGTTAAGAACTTAATTCGTTCTGGAGGCCCGTTCTTAACCTGAAACTGTTCTTAACCTGAGACAGTACTTTAGCTAATGAGGCCTCCCGCTGCCGCCGCCATGCAATTTCTGTGCTCATCCTGAAGCAAAGTTCTTAACCCAAGGTACTATTTCTGGGTTAGCGGAGTCTGTAACCTGAAGCGTCAGCAACCTGAAGCATCTGTAACCTGAGGTACCATTGTAGTCAGAGGATTCCCGAAGTACCACTGTAGTCAGAGGATTCTGATTCCCACCCTCTCCCTCCAAAGCTTTGCCACCGTTTTATGGGGAAAGTGAATTCATACATTTTTATGCACCATAATTAACTGTTGTTGTTTCTCAGACATAGTCCCTTGATATCTTTCACATGAAGAGCTCATTAGATTCCTAGTGGGAGAGCATATGGAAATGCAAGATGATGGAAAACGTTGAAGAATGAATATTTGCTGTTACGTTACAAAATACCTTTGTGTTCATACCAAGTGTGAATAAAACAAGGCATACTCCCAAATAGTATTTTCCCAGGTTGAGGCATCGCTTTGTTTTTTGTGTAATGCAAGCGTTACCTCTGTTCTGCATATTCCTTTATGTAGTTCACTTGCTATTCATGGGGCGTTCAAGGTGAACTATGCCACAAACTATGATTGCACATTATAAGGGTGCTATTCCTGGAATGTATAGAATGTCTGTAGGCTCTTCACTGGTTTAGAATGGGTTTCTTTTATTATTTATTTATTTCAGGTATTTATACTGTATATGGTTTAATTTTCCATTTTTAGCTCCTGCACTATTATCATAATTATATATGTACCAATTGATACGTTAGAGTCTTATTGTTTGTCTTCTGTTCTCGTTCCCCCAAACTGTCGTGAATATATAGCATCTTCAGTACAGTAATTTACTTTTACATGCAAGATTTGAACGCATTCAACTCTTTCTTCCAACGTGAAACCCAAAACGGTGTGTGCCTGTGGTTTCCAGGTAGTCTCCATTCTAGGCACTAATGAGACCCAGACCTGCAGACCTCAAGCAAGGTGCTGAGGTCATTGGGATAGCTGCCATGCCGATAAATCTAGTATCCAATAACTTACTGAGCGATTGTCAAATCTTTCATATCCCAGAAAGATGACTGGATCTAGCAGTTTCTCAGTATTCCTTCAGAGGTTCAGACCCACTATGAGAGCGCCCTGCCCCTAGGCAGACGCTGTCACTCTGACGTGTACTCTAATTGCCTAACTAGGATCTGCTCTGAGTCGCATGTAGTTATTGCATGTTCTACCCATATGCTTTCAGTTACAGTGCTGTAAGAGAGCCCCAGGCAACTACCTTGTTTGCATTGTGCTTCCTTTGAGCATCACTAGTCATGCCTACCAGATTTTTTTTATTAAAAAAAACTAAATACCCACCAGATTTGACAATAGAAAAGACAGATTTGGGAATAGCCCGAATTTGGGACAGGCACTATTAGCAATACCTGCACTACCCCTGCTTTTGACCCCACAACAAATTAAAAAGATGATGACTCGGTTTGAAGGACTTTCCTAGGCAGCCGATAGAGACTGGAAGACAATGGGAACTGATTCAAACTTTTCACAGAAGCAGAAGAAAACATATCTTGTGAAAAATGTACACGTCCCACTTTGGTTCTCTTTGGGATTCAGCTCTTTGCACTTTCTTTCCAAGTGTCTCCAGCGAAAATATTTGAGCGTGTCCTCATCCCCCATCTTTACTCTCCGTATCACGCAGGCTGTCTGGGTTGGTCTGAAATCTCTTTAAGGGCATTTTAATTCTCTGCAGAAACTCCAGACAGGCTGTGGAGGCTTTGTGTCACAACTTTAAAATTATTTAAATGTACTTTGTCTGTGCACAGACATAAACTCTTGTCAACTCATTCACAATAAAAAGCCATGGTGCCTTAAGCTACTTTTTAAAAACCAGCCACAGGACCGCCAAGGTGACCTTTCCTGCTGTTTCAATTACAGAGTGTTGCCATCATTTAACTATTAGAATGATGGAATGTGTGCACTTTGATATCTGAGTGGCAACATTTCAGGCCAGGGAGATCTCTATGAGTGGGCAGATTATAGATCTAAAGACTCGCATCAAGGAATTAAAGGTAAGCAGCCATAAGTATGATGAAGATGCCTTCTGAGGCTGGAATCTAAAAATCTTTTTTGAAAGCTGCAGGGAAATCACAATATTTCTAATTGATTTTAATAATCAATACTGACAATTTTGTTCTTGCTTGCATCTAGCCCAGGGTACAAGGAAACTGCCTTCTGCCTGGCTTTGTGGGAGGAAAATTTCATATGCCCTTCAAAATAAGAAAGTAATGGACCTTTATAGGGCTTCTTTTCATGCAGTTTAAGCTGAAATACAATACAACGTTATATGACATTTGAAACGAGCTTCTATATTTTATTCAATAAGCTTTATAAGCTTCATTACCAAATTCCTCAGCATCATTTGGCTCTACTGTTTTGACCATCAGTCACCACTGAAACAGGTAGGAAAACACCCACTCAGAAATGAACATGCTCCTATCAAATTGAAATGCAAAAGAGCTAAGATTGTCAAGCTGGATCAAATATCTACAAGAGAAAACTCCAGTTAGAGGCCAAAATATACTGTAATTCTTTGAGCACGTATCTCTGGCTAGCTATACTTTTGTGTCTTTTCGAATATAATAAATAAACCCACTGGCATTCATTTCGGCAAATAAAAATGCAGCGGTAATAGATATGTAAATCTAGGCAAGTAAACTGAACGCGTTTCACTCATGAATAATTATATAAAGGGGGGAGGGAAAGGAAAAGGCAGCATGAATATTCAAAGCTGTGCACCAAGTCTGATAACGAGCAAAAATTATTGCTGAGTAACCATTCAAAATAATGTAGGGAATTTTGCAGGGATTATAAATTTTCAGTGAATGGTTAGATATCCGGTTAGATATTCCGATATTCTGCTACTGTGACAGCAATGACAACACATCTCACAATATTCATAATTTCACAGTGGGACTTAACAGTTGCTTTACATTCTATTTTTCCTTTCTGCACAGACAAAATGTTGCATGTGAGCCCGACAACTACGTGTTTATGCAGTAATACATGCAACAGTATATGAACCAAGGAAAGAGATATGCCATGTCAAGGAGCAGCAATTGGCTATAGATCCATGACAGAAAACACGTACTGTATTTTTCGCTCTATAAGACGCACCAGACCACAAGACGCACCTAGTTTTTGGAGGAGGAAAACAAGAAAAAAAAAAATTCTGAATCTCAGAAGCCAGAACAGCAAGAGGGATTGCTACACAGTGAAAGCAGCAATCCCTCTTGCTGTTCTGGCTTCTGGGATAGCTGTGCAGCCTGCATTCGCTCTATAAGATGCATACACATTTCCCCTTACTTTTTAGGAGGGGAAAAGTGAGTCTTATAGAGCAAAAAATACGGTATTTACCATTTTGTGTTCATGTGGTCAAGGGCTTAGGCCAAATCTGGCTCCCAGGTATGAGTTACTCTATGATAGGCTTGCCGTATTTCAAAAAGTGAAATTACAGGCAGTTGTTCAGGATGTTGTTGTTTTTTAAGTTTTGCCCAAAGAAATGAAGTTTTTAAAAGCTATTTTTAAGGAGATTCACCAAAATCTAGACTTCTGACATCAGTTGCCATATGTCTGGATTTTCCCAGACATTTCAGCGATTTCCGCCTGGACACTGCTTCTGACTGCAGTATTCCGGCTATGTCTGGGAAAATTTGGACGTATGGCAACCCTACTCTATGATAAAATGAAGAGGTAAACACATAGTCGTTGTACATATGTACCTTTAGAACACATTGTAGGTATACATAAACATCACCAATCCCTTATGTGGTACAATAATTATTGACTGGATGGCCACAAGGAGATATAACGTACTAGTGAATACACACCATGGTAGGGTAAAGTGGAAGACTGGAACATTATTTTAGGACCACACATTTAAGGGTTCATGTGCACAACTTCCTTTAAGAGAGGAGAAAATGTATACTGGAGTGCGAGTTAAGCATGAATCTCTGGAGCTTCTTTTTTTGCTGAAACTGAAAAAAATAAGAGTTTGTGCTGCAAAGAAGGACTAGAGGTTAAGAGAACATTTAGAATCAGAACCGACAGGGAAGAAAGGGGGGAAGAAGGTTAAGCTCTTACGTTCTGCGTTATATTTCTGGGGAGGGAAGTGTAACCATATTTCTGGTTCCCAAAAGGCTATGATACAAAGCAGGGGACATAAATAAAAATAAAAATGTGATGTGCTCACATCTAGGAAAGTCCAAATGCAGAACCTCAGAGAGGTTGTTCTGAGATCATAAATAAGTGAGGCAATGCTCTCAAACAGTGCCAAATTTATGTATAAGCTAAACAAGCTATAGCTTAGGGCCCCACTCTCTTGGGGGCCTCAAAAAAATTAAAGGGAAAAAACTGGATGTACATTACCAAAATATAAGATAAAAAAACAAATAAAATGGCTTTAGATACCTATTAGGTCCCTAAATTACCATATAGCATATATTCAACACAAAAAAACAGTGACAATTTGACAAAGGACAGCTGGACATAAAAAGGGCCCCATTCCCTTCAGTAGCTTGGGGCTCATCAAACCTAAATCCAGCCCTGCTCTCAAACTTCAGAAATCAGAGTCTGTGGCTGTAATTGTTCTGAAAACATAGTCATCATCATCATCATCATCATTAAGATTTTGGATCCCCCCTTCACCATGAGGTTCCTGGGTGGGTTACAGAAATATAAAAATACAATATTAAAATCATTTAAAACAAATTGCAGTCAATAGAATAGGATGGCAAAAAGATTCACATATACAACATGAATGCATTCAACTGCAAAACCCAAATGAATGTCCCATTATGCACTGGGGTATAAAATGATACCGTTTCTGGACTAGGGGCTCCAATATAATTTCCCCCACTCTTTGTCCTGTGTAAGTGAAAATTGGCATAATGGAGGTAGTGAGCTGCACCTATTGAATCATGGAAAGTTAAGTAGCATAAAGTGGGAAAGCAGTGACTGGGCACCCTGATATTCAGCTTTTAGGGATATTCTTCTGAACCACCTTAGAGAAATACATCATTTCTCTTTCCTTGGTTCATATACTTTTCATTCATAATTGCTTGGTCAACCCTTTCATCTGTCTTAATTAACACAGCTATGATTTAAATGGAAAGGACATCCCTGGTTTCAGTAGCTTAAAAATAAATAAATGCAAATGAGGCTCTCTCTTTTTTCAGATGGCTACTCTTCCAATGCTTTTCAGAGAGAAAACAACAAACACCATCTCTTGATTGCCAGATTGCTTGGCTTAGCACTATATTGATATGCATCTGGATGTAAAAGTTGTGTTATAGAGCTGAGAGAATGGTTTGTTGCTAGACTACATAGGTACACAATTTGAAGTGTCTGGTATGCAACCTCTATGCAAAATTTGTGGGGGTTTTTAAAGCATTTCTTTAATTGCTTTCATGTGACATATACCTTTTTTCTTTTTTTTTAAAGCCAGCTTGTTATAGCTTTTCATAAGAATGCTTAGAGTAGAGGAAATAATCCTGAGGAAATTGACTTGACAGATCTTCCTTCTCCTGTTGCTCGGAATGTCCACTTTTATTACTGTTTCTTTTTGTACACTTCCCTTTTATGAAGTCTTCCCAATGTTGAGGTAAATAGGAGTTACCTGGCATGCACATCTGGTAAGCCCACGGTGAAAACTCTGACACATATCTAGAGCTGTTATTCTCAGGTGATTTTTAGATGCCCAAGATATGGATGGGGGAACCAGTCTGTTCTCTGTTGGTATGTGCTCCTTCTTATGCCCATTCTGTCCCTTTCTTCAAAAAATATACATTTCTAACTTCTTTTCCTTGGTATAATTTCACACATTTGAAATGCATACTCAGCTTCCTGAAGGATCCCATCCCTCTTTGCTACAGACTCCCTCGGGTGTTAAGGTCAGAAAGGGAAGCATATTTGTTGTTCCACTGCCTCTGTAGTTCAAAAAAAGATACAATCTTTTTACCCTGGCATTTTACACCCAAGTTGTATATTTTAGGAACCACCTTATTTCTGTGATTGTACTGTAAGTTGCTTTAATCTGTTTTTAACATTGTGTTTGAATTGCTGCACTCCACCCTAGGACCTTAGGGGGATGGGTGAGATCATCATCATCATCATCATCATCATCATCACAGCAATTAATAGTAAGATAATTTTAGAACAGGGGTCAGCTAACTTTTTCAGCAGGGGGCTGGTCCATTCTCCCTCAGACCTTGTGGGGGGCAGACTATATTTTGAAGGGGAAAAAATGAACGAATTCCTATGCCCCACAAATAACCCAGAGATGCATTTTAAACAAAAGCACACATTCTACTCATGTAAAAACACCAGACAGGCCCCTCAAATAACCTAGAGATGCATTTTAAATAAAAGGACACGTTCTACTCATGTAAAAACATGCTCATTCCCGGACCGTCCGCGGGCTGGATTGAGAAGGCGATTGGGCCGCATCCGGTCCCTGGGCCTTAGGTTGATTACTCATGTTTTAGAAGCTGAGAATCGCTTCAATACAATTGGGAAGTGGATAACTAAGTTCCCTCCTGCATGTCAGCAGGTGCTGTGCGAAACAGGTCAGTTTTTATCAGAATCTGCAAAAATGTAATTCCTTAAGTATCCCCAGCCCAAACTTAGCATACCCTGAAGCAGGGCTTTTCTTCAACCGGAACTCGACGGAACTCAGTTCCTGTCCCTCTCAGGTGGGCGCCATTGCCATTCTAAGAGAATGAGGGAGGCATTCATGGTGAGTTTGAGCACCTCTTTTTCTAGAAAAACAGCAGTGCCCTGAAGCATTATAGTTTTAAAGGGTTGGAAAAATTAGAGCAGGGATTGACTTTTTTTTTTGAGCCAGTGAACACCTTCTGGGATTTTGAGAAAGTGTTGTGAGTGCCAGTCACAAAATGGCTGCCATAGGGATGTGGCATAGCACAAATATGGCTGCCATGGAGGTGTGTAAGAGAGGCCAAGCCAGTGGAAACAGGACGTGACTAGGAAGATCAAACAGTTTCTCATGCATAGTGGATTTTTGGGGAGATATTTATGGAAACCTTTTGCAGATGTCATAGGAGGTACTGGCAGGTATATTCATGCCCATAGGCACCATGTTGGTGAACCCTGAGTTAGACGCTTCTATTACAACCCAGTCACTACTTACTCTCACTACTTTCTTACAGGTGAGGGCAGGTGAACAGGCCGCAGCAGCAACAGCAAAGAGGAGGGGAATCAGAGTCAGGAGGCTGCAGCTATTAGTAGGGGGTCCCCTACTATGGCATAGCCCTTGGCAGCTGCCCGACAACAGCAACTCCTGGTAGCCCCAATAGTAGCAGCAGGAGCAGGAGCATTAAAATAATGTGTGTGATCCAGCTGGAATCAAATCTGATATGACACCATCAGCTGAAATGAGCCTGTACTTCTAGTGGCTGCTGATTTTCACTTTTAAACATAAATAATATAAGACTGCTTGGATAGCAGCCTAGTGAGCATCATAAGTATATATTATTTAATGGGTACCAATTACAAGTAGAAGCATTACCATGGCGGAAATGTATCAGTAAACACCATCATGCCTGTCTGAGTCTTGGCTAGTGTGTGTATTTTTATCCCCAGAAATGGAAAAAGCTAGCAAACTTTACAGCAGACGAGGAATTAAGCCATTTCAAATTGTTTTGACTGTATATTTTGATTCTTTAAGACAGCATTTATGAGCTGCCAGAAAAATTATAAGACACACAATTTGCAGCTCCACTACTCCAGATAACTTTATATAGTCAGTCTGATTCTCTCCCTCTCCCCCCGCTCTCTCTCACACACAACACACACACACACACACACACACACACACACACACACACACACACTCCGTTACAGCACACCCTCTGATCTTGGATGTTCAACATATAGAAAAACAGGATATAGGTGTGAGGCAGTTGGCTCCAAAAACATATTTATTCCCTTCAATGACATTGCTATAATTCACTCACCATGGTCATTCCTGTTAGTGATTAAAATTAGCCAATTTGAACACAAACTTTTTTGTGTTCTTTCTTGTGAATTATTGTGTAGCATCTTGTACAACTGAAAAAATAGCATTTGACGGTGATTTGGATGCATTAAAAGAGCAGTGTCAAATGCTTATTCCCAGAGTTTTTAGCATATGCTGGTGGTCTCTTGAGAGTCATATATTTGTAATTCTGTAGTCACAACCATCTGGGGAAGTTCAGTCTCCCTGGCTTTCCATTAGTAGACACTTGTGGTTAGTAACATTAGTAAGAACCATGGATATTGTAGCCCCATGAGGATGTTGTAGCCCTATGCATATTTACATAGAGTCCCCACTGGACTCTGTGAAGCATTATGCAAAGTAAATATGTATAGAATCAGGATAAACAATTTATCTTTTAGCATCTTCTAAGGAGCTGCAGTATACATTTGTCTACTTTCCCACCTCTTTCAGTTTCACTTTAAAAGATCCTGCTACATAAACCTGTGAAAAAGAAACTGAAAGCACAATCTGTTGGAGCAGAAGGGACACTGCTCAATGGTAGAGCAACAGCTTTCCATTTCGAAGATTCCATTTCGACATCTCCAGCTAGGGCTGAGAAGAAATCCTGATAGGATCCTGCAGAGCCACTGTCAGTGCAGACAGTGTAGACAGAGTTGGTCTGGCTCAGCATAAGGCACTTTTGTGTTCCTAGCTCTATGCCTTCCAACTCACAAGTGAAGACCCACTCGGTCTAATGGGTCTTAGTCCCAAGTATGTGAGCACAGGACTGCAGCCTTGTTTCCCTTGCCTGTTTTTAATCAAGTTGCAAACATATATTACATATTTTACACACAAATTTTCCCGAGTTATCTCCGAGATGATAATAAGCAGGCGACAGTATCTGTGCTATCGTACATTCTTGGTATGCAAGTCATTTCTCTGAAAAATGATAGTATAATCTAACAAAGCACAGAACAATCTATCATCTCCTCTCACTGTATAAAAGAGCACAACAACCTCAGAATACATTAATTGTACAGATCATACCCAAGCCCTGTTTTCTAGGAGAGATGATACTTTCTACATCTACTTGTGTCCTCAACTGTCACACAGATCACAAACCAGCTCTTCTATCTCTGTCTACCAAAGGATGTGTTCCCCATGTCCTATTTCAATTAGCTTAAGTACCCTGTCTGTTCTATGACAGGATGCTTTAAGTCATCCTCATTTCCTTTCCCCCCACCAGCCATGGCTCTTCCTTTGGCATTTAGTCCTAATCATCCATTCTGTGGTCTATCTCAGATGATCCTCCGAGCCTTGGTTTTGAGGATTAAGAATGTGGTGTGGCTTTTGCAATCCACCCTCCTGTCTTGCATGCTGATTTCTTCCTCTGTTTCTGGGTTTCTCTAATCATATTCCCCATATTAAGCAACCATGCCAACCTTAACTAAACCACAATTTGCAAACCAACCTTGAAGTCAATGCCAATTGCAGTTGCTCGGTGCAAACCTCATGGCAAACTGGATAGAGCAAGTCGGAAATGGTAGAAGAACCTCACATGCAAGAGGGGTGTGTGGGAACAAGGTGCTCGGAAGCCGTAAGAGGAACATTCCAGATTATCCCAACCATGGAAGATGATGTCTAAACTGGGCCCATGTGTTTCACATCTCAGCTAATTGAAATTGGTTGAAATTGATGAAACCTTCCATTAGGAGAGCTACTGTAGATCAGTAGAGCATATGTGTTGCATCTCCAGTTTAAAAGGATTTAGCAGTATCCTGACATCCTGGATAGCTTCTGTCAAAGTAGATAATACAATGGTACCTTGGTTCTCGAACTTAATCCATTCCGGGAGTCCTTTCGACTCTTGAAACCATTCAAAAACCAAGGCACAGTTTCCAGTTGGCTGCAGGAGCTTCCTGCACTCAAGCGGAAGCTGCATTGGAAGTTCAGCTTCTGAAAAATGTTCGCAAACTGGAACACTTACTTCTGGGTTTGCGATGTTCGGGAGTTGATTTGTTCGGGAGCCAAGCCGTTCGAGTACCAAGGTACCACTGTACTGAGTTAGATGGACACATTACTGTTGTGTCCGCATTACTGGACACATTACTGCTTATGTACACATTAATGTTTACCGTGGCTCTGGTTCATTCCCACTCTTGGTGTTTAAGCTGAGTACATGTGATGTTAGCCACAATCAGTGCCAGATTTATGTATAAACTAAGCAAGCTATAGCTTAAGGTGTAGTGAAACAAATCAGGTAATGTGCATTGGGTGAAGAGATCCCAACCCCCTCTCTGGTGTCTATAAAGGTAAAGGTACCCCTGCCCGTACGGGCCAGTCGTGTCTGACTCTAGGGTTGTGTGCCCATCTCACTTAAGAGGCCGGGGGCCAGCGCTGTCCGGAGACACTTCCGGGTCACGTGGCCAGCGTGACGAAGCTGCTCTGGTGAGCCAGCACCAGCGCAGCACACGGAAACGCCGTTTACCTTCCCGCTATAAAGCGGTACCTATTTATCTACTTGCACTTAAGGGTGCTTTCAAACTGCTAGGTGGGCAGGAGCTGGGACCGAAAGATGGGAGCTCACTCCGCCGCGGGGATTTGAACTGCCAACCATGCGATTGGCAAGCCGTAGGCACTGAGGTTTTACCCACAGCGCCACCCGTGTCCCTATCTCTGGTGTCTATAGCAATGCAAAAATGCAACTTTAAACACAGCAAAGTGGGATTGCCTCACATCATCATCATCATCATCCTTGATTTATTAATCACTGTCTAAACCACCATCTTCTCCTGCCAACTTAGCAGTTCGAAAGCACGTCAAAGTGCAAGTAGATAAATAGGTACAGCTCTGGCGGGAAGGTAAATGGCGTTTCCGTGCGCTGCTCTGGTTCGCCAGAAGTGACTTAGTCATGCTGGCCACATGACCCGGAAGCTGTATGCCGGCTCCCTCGGCCAATAAAGCAAGATGAGCGCCGCAACCCCAGAGTCAATCACGACTGGACCTAATGGTCAGGGGTCCCTTTACCTTTAAACCACCATTTTAATACAATTAAGCCAGCAATATGTACATAACCCCAGTATAAGGCAGCTTCCTACATTTCTAAATATCTTATTTCTAAGAGTAAATAAAACTTGCTATCTTGATAACTTTGGGCTATTTTTGATGTCAAATGGGGTGGCAGGGGGAGGAATCTATCCCCACAGGCAAGTATATATGCCTTGAAAACTGTTGTCAAAAAGTGGCCAGTAATGGAAGATGTGGAAATGTGGCTCTAACCTGTGCCTGAAATCATAGGGACATTGCAAGGAGCTGTATGAGACAGGAAAGTGATTTTTCAGTGATATAATACTGTTGTATGAGCAACTTTCTGTTGATCCCTTTTTTAAAATCAAGGGAGATATTTGTGAGAAACATAGGAATTAAATTGTGAGACACTCCTAGTGTAGTAGCACTAAATCTTGCAAATGTCTTCCATATCATGGCATTAGACAATTTTACATAGGAAGATTAAACAATTAAGAATTGCCATTCTGGCTTCATCCTTCTTTAAATAATGGAGATAATTAAAAAGAAGAGCTTAGCTTTTATTTTCACACTGCTAGTTTGCTATGAGAAAGGTCACAACCTATGTTCTGACTTCAGTGTTTAATGAATTGAGGTGATGGACTAAGTCTGGTCTAGGCTGCAGCTAAGGTGCAACTATCCATTAGAGATTATAAAGGGTTTTGTGGGGTTTCTTCTTCTTTGTTATTCTATGGAGGAATCTTTATGGGTCCCTCACTTGCAGTTTGAAATGTTACATCTAAAACACAGATCTAGCACTTCACTGAGGACAAGGCCTAATACTCTGAATGTACAATGTTGTCTTCGTGCATTGCTAGCTATCTGAAGCAGCTTCATGGAACATATTGTAGTACAGCTGATGAGATGACACACATATACAACAATCAACTAGTTCTAGAGATAGTTGTCCTGAGACATAAGTGGTAATATTCAAGATTCAAGTGGTAATATTCCGATACCATGGTCATTGTTGTGTAGAACTGAGTCATGTAAATAAGTGAAAGCTGAAGATGAGAAAACAAATTCGCACATCCCTAAATACACTGGAAATTGTCATTGGAATTAAAAATCTCTGTTGGCTGTGCCTCAGAACTCATGTTTGAGGTGAGATTTGGACAACCATACATTATCCATTAGACCACACATTCTTCCTGAAAAAGTCAATGAGTTATTTTTATCAATTCTGTTGACAATACAAGAACAACGCCAGTATGTAACCTGATGTGGCTCTGAATGGTCAGCTTTTCCATGACTCCATGATATTATGGCTTCAAAGAACACCCTCTCCCCAATCCTTGCTTACTTTCAGCATTCCAAAGTTTTGTCAAACATTCCAGAGCTTTCAAAAATTAAAAATCAAGCCATTAAACAAAAAGCATATGACATGATTCAGATTCACATTTCCTTTGAATGGAATTTGCAGTACAATCCTATCAATGTTCAAGTATGTTCTACTAGTTTCAATAGGATTTACTGCCAACTAAGAGTGCATATAATGGCAGCCTGAGGCTGTAATCATATATGCACCTAACTAGGAAGTAAGGTCCATTGAACTCAATGAGTCTTATGCCTGAGTAAACATGCATGAGATCATGCTGTTAGACTTTCTGAAGCTGAGCATACGGATCTTCTAGAAACAGGGATAATGGCAGATTTACCTTTGCAACACAGAGAAGAAAATGCTAATGGTGTCTGTCTGACCAGTGGGATTCAACAGGATTTCTGTCTATGTGGAACATAATAGAAAAGACTCCAAGATTTCAAGGACTATGCATGTGTCATTCATTGTTTTGTACATGCTGCTTACTGCTTACTCCTTCAGTGATTTTTGTTACAGCTGCTTAGTAAAGCCCTAACGACTGCATACTCCCAGGCAGGGATGACAGAGCATGCCCTGAACTCTCAAATCTGCCATTCCGTACCTGTCTGAGAGCTTCCAGTTCCTGACATATTAATATCCCATTAAAGTAGTTCTCTGAGGGAGTGTAATGTAACAACTATTCAATAAATGCCTATCATTTGTTTGAGGTTATTCCTTTGTGTGTGCCAACACTTTATTTCATCACTTAATTACAAAATCAAGTGCTAAGGCTTTTGGTACTTTAATCCATATCAACCATTGCTGGATATATGTGTGAGTAGTGGGGAAGAAAGCCCTACTTGAAGGACAGTGTAAATGTGAAGCAATAAACAGCTGTGAGAGAAATGGTCCCTACTATGCATTTCTATCTTCACAAATGTAGTCTTTGGCAACTATTCCACAAATTTCCACAAAATGTCTACAAGTCAAATCCGAATTAATGCAATCCAGGCATTCCGAAAGGCAGCTCAACAACTTTTGGGGTATCTTGGCTTTTACTTTTTGAAATATGGCAGCCCAACTTGTCCACTATATAAATGTCCACTAGATAAATGCCAGCTTCTTCATGGATCCAAGGGACTGGGGTATGGCTGGATAACGGAATGCTTCTTGCTCTCCTGTCACAGAAATTGTTGCTGTTGTTGTTTAGTCGTTTAGTCATGTCCGACTCTTCGTGACCCCATGGACCAGAGCACGCCAGGCATTCCTGTCTTCCACTGCCTCCCACAGTTTGGTCAAACTCATGCTGGTAGCTTCGAGAACACTGTCCAACCATCTCGTCCTCTGTCGTCCCCTTCTCCTTGTGCCCTCCATCTTTCCCAACATCAGGGTCTTTTCCAGGGAGTCTTCTCTTCTCAAGAGGTGGCCAAAGTATGATGCCAAAATTAATCCTCCTGAAGAAAGTTAGAAACGAGGGGAAGTTGAGCCCTGGGAAGATAAAAATGGTATATGGACTGAGGCCCCCAGAACTCAGAGTAGCCATGACTCTGCAGACTTGTACCAATGGCCAAAGCAATTCAGTTTTCTCACAGCTGTCAAAAGTGTGCCTGTGTGTGTGTGTGTGTGTGTGTGTGAGAGAGAGAGAGAGAGAGAGAGAGGGATTTGACATACAATTTAGTTTATGGCTGCACCTGTGTAGCTAATTGATTTTGGGAAGTGGATTACAAATTACAAATTTTCTTCTGAAAGAAAAAGACATTACTACTGAAGACAATGATAATAGTATTTTCCAGACTGCTGAATGTATACAATATTCCCAGCGATCAGCTTGTTGTATAAGCACGTAAGCAAGGCTTACAGTAGACTAATGGCTTTCTTAAAGGGTTTTGCTACATTTTTATCAAAAGGGAGTTTGTGTTAATATAAATATATACCTTCTAGTCTCTGCAGTTTCCAAACTACGATGAGTTTGAGCAGTTTTTCAATAAAACATTTTCTCTGGTCTTCCCTTGTCACACCTCAGTCCTTTCACCTCTTGCCTGTATCCAACCGACGCTGAAATCATCTACCTCTCCCATTCTTCGGACCATTTGAAACACCTCCTCAAATAGTACATCAGCTTTCCATTAGAATCGCATGGTTTTGCTGCATACTCTTTTTCTTCCCTTATTTCTTTGTCCCCAGCATGGCCCCTCCAAACTCTCCCACCCTGCCCAAGAGTCATGTGCTCCCTTTTAGTTACTCTGGGTCATTCCACTTTACTGGTTATCATGCCTGGAATTTCTTACCAGAAATACTTTTTTGTTCTTTCCTCTCTTCATTCAGATCCCTCTTCAAGACCAGCTTTTTTCTGTGAAGCCCATGACTTAAGTCAGAAATGGTGGATGTTATTGGGCTCCAGCTCACATAAGACCCAGTCAGGCATGGCCAATGTTTTGGAGCTGGAGCACATCGGCATGTAGAGGGCAGGCCTTACCTCCATGGCTTAATTCATTAATATAAATCTCCAGCTGGAACAAAGCCTAAATAAATATGGTTGTGTGTACTTCTATTAATTATTCCTTTGTTATTCTATTCTCTCTCATGTTCTCTCTCCTTATAGTTTTGTCCCACTGTCAACATTTAGACTATAAGAACTTTAAGGCAGGGAGCTGCCTTTTCCGGTGTCCTGCACCTTGATGGTGCTATGCAATAAATCAACAATTAAAAGGGCCTGCTAGCTGAAGTTTTCATTTTTTAGCTCAGAAAGTATTGATCTGATCTGTAGAGATCTTTCCTATTCTACTTAATTCAAGGGGGTTCTGGAAGCTTCTCTGTGTGAAAGAAGCAAGCAGGAGGTTCCTGATGTTTGGGTTATACCTTCAGAGAAGCTGAGTACAGCTGGCTTAAGCTGCTTCTCTTATCTCTTCTGTCAAGGTCATACTGACTAAAAAAAATAGGCCAGAAGGAGCCTGGGTTTCACTTTCTCTTTCCAACTCTTTTCCTTCTGGTGTGGTGTTCAGGGGTGAAGGAAGGCGCCATGACACCTGGGGTGGGTGTCGCTACGTAGGGCGCGTGTGCGGCATCACTACGTACGACGTATGTGCTGTACGTAGTGACGCCGCACATGTTCTGTACAGCGGTTTGCCGCCGGCCCTGCTCCAGCTGCGAATGGAGGATCCTGGCACTGTCTGTATGGCGCTGGAGCAACGCCGGTGGCAAACCACAAAGTACAGCATATGTGGCGTCGCACGCATGTGCTGTACATACACTGCAGCCACGAACAAAGGATCCTCCACATGCAGCTGTGGCGGCGCAATGGCTGCTCGCGCTGCTGCGAGCCCCCGCGGGGTGACTTTTTGTCACCCCTGCAGACATGGAACCCAGGTCATACCATCCCCCCGCCCCCGTTGCGACGCCACTGGTGGTGTTTTGTACATAGTATGCTTAGTGTTAAGGTTTAGACTTATTATAAGTTATTGTAGGTTTAAGTTAAGTCTGCTGCAACTGGATTTCTTATGGACAGTGCCAGTCCCGAATGTATTGGATTTGTGACCATTATGCTCATTTGCCTTCAGTAGCAGTAAAGCTCTGCTGGATGATCAGTATTGAGTAGAATTTCAATGACACTTATATGTGGTTGGAAGTGCCTGGGTAATTTTTAACTACCCATTGTATTCAACAATTAATAGTTACTTTCCTATTTAATGGGCCCTAATATTTTAATACATTTTCTTTTCAAAAACAAGGGAAATCCCAGTGCCAAAAAACAGGCTGGTTTAAGATTAGAGTTAAGACTATCTCATGTTGACTCAAGCTCCACAAAGCCAGAAAATCGGAAGCTAATGCTTTAGTAGACTTGCTCTTTGATCAGCAGCAATGTTTTGCAACGTTGCAGCTTGTGGTTAGCCTCCATGCACCCTGTGTTGTCCTATGAAGCATCAGAAGCTTCCTGTCTTGCTAGAGTTGACTCAAACCTATTCATTCCTTACATCAGTAGCTGGCAGAATGGGTTAAAGAGTGAGAAGGACACTTCTTCCACCTCCCTTCACCATCCTTATGCTAACCACCAGAGAAGAGGTTTTGATGTGTCACTACATGTGTTCTCTGGTTTGTACTTTCATAATGAACTGATAATGCAGAAATTGTATTGCTTATTGGATCTATTTGTTGCCCTTTCTCAGCTTCAGGTTTGCTTTTTTATTCAAAGCTCCCAGAGGCACAAAGAGATTTGATATTCTACTATGGTAGCAAGGGCAAGCCTGTCCAGTCCTTTCTATTCTCTAGGGCTTGTTCAAAGTTGATTTTAAAGGGCTCCCAGCCAAAAATTGCTTTGCAGTCCACTAGTTCTCTTTTCTGCCAACAATGTTTTTGCATAAATTATTCTTAATTTCATCCATTTGCTTCATTCCTTGCCCTTTAGGCATTAGCAAGCTCAGCATGTCCATCTTAGTTCAGCTCTAGACATTTAGCTCTTCTAGTCTTTTCTCAGAAAAACGTTCCCTCCAGCCTCTCATTATTGCTATTAACTGGTCACCTCCATTTTTAATCCCATCTCTCACCTGTGATTATCAATATCTCAGAACTGATTTCTGTCGCACACAGAACATCAGTGGGCATCAGTGCATGCTGCCAAATAACACTAATGACAGCAGGAGCCAAAGTGTTCCATAAATGGGTAGATGGAGGAAAGCAGTTCTTCCAGCAACCATTTTGAGTTCGAGTTTTCTAAGACTTCCTCCACCATGCTAAAGTTCACAAATTCTGTTCAAGTCTCTTGTGACATTTTACATAACTGGCATCCAGTCAGAACAGAGGCAGAGAAAGAAACGTTGGGATGTTAAAGCATGAATCATCCAGCTGTTATACCAAAAGTACATATTTTTACCAGTTAAAAGGTAAAGGAACCCCTGATAATTAAGTCCAGTCATGGATGACTCTGGGGTTGTGGTGCTCATCTCGCTTTACTGGCTGAGGGAGCTGGCATACAGCTTCCGAGTCATGTGGCCAGCATGACTAAGCCACTTCTGGCAAACCAGAGCAGCCGTTTACCTTCCCGCCAGAACGGTACCTATTTGTCTACTTGCACTTTGACGTGCTTTGAACTGCTAGGTTGGCAGGAGCAGGGACTGAGCAACAGGAGCTCACCCTGCTGACCTTCTGATTGGCAAGTCCTAGGCTCTGTGGTTTAGACCACAGCGCCACCCGCGCCCCACCAGTTAGGCAACATTATTCTTGATTATTCTAAATTTGTTTGTTTATTTTAATTTTTAAAAAAAGAAGAAACAGGTATTCCTAACAGCTTGGGATTCTGGCTGTTAGGCAGTGTCTTTGCTATAAAATGGGCATTTGCTACATTTCCTAATTTATTATCCCCTGCTAATTTAATTAGCATGCTGGTTAGCCTCATCTCCATGATCATTAATGAAGATAGATCTAATAGGTCTTAAACACTTCTGATGACTACAATAATTTTAAATATTAAAAGAGAATCTATCTCTGTTGCACCTGATAAAATTATTTTGGTTTAACCCATTTTTTTTCTTTCTCCTTGCTTTTTTTACATGCCTTTCTTTCAAGATATATTCATGTTCCAGGAAGCTTGGATTCTATCACTAATAAATATTGTTGCCATTTAATATTGTAGTTGACGCCAGATCTTATAATGTATTTCTGGCTGAGCGAACAGTTGCTGTGACCTTCTCTTGGGTACGTGCTTTCTTACAAAAAGGTAATTTATGAATGAGCATATCATGGGCTGTGAAAGATGGGGAAATGCTGTTGATTACACCTTTGCCCACACCTTATATTTTGCTATGTGAGCAATTGCAGCTGTTTAAAGGAACAAAAGGTTGGGATTGCATAAACTAATTCTTCATTCCAATGGCAGATGGTCTCATTGGGACCGGTAGGGTGGAAGTCAGGGATGCCAGCAGAGCCAATGAAAGGCAAGGCCTGCTAATTCTCATTTTGACCCCCATCTTTTTCCTCCTCCTTGCTGTGTTCTCCAAAGGGAACTCAGAGACTGAGGAAGCTGACAGACAGTGTCATCCTCTGGACTGGTTCTAAGGATGAAGGCAGGCAAGTGGAGGCTGGCTGAGGGAAAACTAAAATTGGTAACAGAGTGTTTTGTTTGTGTTATGGAACAGCCTTCACTGCTTAGCACATCTGGGGAATAAATCCTTCTCATCTGGAATTCCTCCTCACCCCAGCATTTCTGAAGTACTGAGGCTAGACGGCCATTCATGAGGTATCACAAAGGCAGTGCCAGATCCATTGAGGAGGGGTTGTGTTTTTGTCTTTTTGATGCCACAAAGCCTGACTCCATCTACAAAGAAAACAGCGAGAAAAACACAGGGCGAGAAGACACTATTTAAAATGCTGACTGAATCTGCAGAGTAATTGTATCAGAAACAATGAGATTAAGCACTTAGTACAAGGTAACAAAGTATTTTCACAATAAGGTTGGACAGACTAATTTAATGATATGTCACTTTGACATGGACAATAAGAATTGTATCACCCAGAGCCCTTGTGGAGCGTCACCTGCTAGTAAAATCTTATAAGGAATCAATGGAGGACATCTCTTTGTAATTCATGGACATCTTGACTTGTATTAATACATTTTCTTTGATGGATGACTGGTTTTTATATGGACTGTAAGGATTATACAGCGTCACTCAAAAAGATCAATAGCCCTTGCCAGCAGCTTGATGACTCATTAGATTTTTCAGAGTAAAGGCAGGTATATCGGCACCTCAGATAATACTACAAACTTCTAGAGAAGGATTCAAGAAACCTCTTGAGATGATCCTATGAAAAACAATTTCTAAATGTGTTTGGTGATTGTACTGGGCTGCTTTTATGTGCTGGCTGTTTTAGAATTTTGAATGTTTAAAGTTTCAAATTGTGTTTTACCTTCTTTTTGCATGCTATTTAACTTCATAGTATATGTGCTGATTTGTGCACACGTTTTCCTTAAAAGTGGTGTAGAAATTGATTTTAATAATAACAACAGAAATAATAAAGAAACATCAAAAATGAAGCTGGTGTTGATAATAATATGATGGTGGTGATAAAAAGCTTTTAATCTGCTAATATGTACAAAAGTGAGGAGGAAATTGGAATTGTGTACATTCACCCAAACATGTGTAAACTCAGTACAGTGGTACCTCGGGTTAAGTACTTAATTCGTTCCGGAGGTCCGTTCTTAACCTGAAACTGTTCTTAACCTGAAGCACCACTTTAGCTAATGGGGCCTCTCGCTGCCACCGGAGCATGATTTCTGTTCTCATCCTGAAGCAAAGTTCTTAACCCGAGGTAATATTTCTGGGTTAGTGGAGTCTGTAACCTGAAGCGTATATAACCTGAAGCGTATGTAACCCGAGGTACCACTGTACATACCATCTCTACCCTCCTTTTTTGCAAGGTACAACTCTGTACAGGGAGCCCACTTGCTTGCCTAACTAACTAACTAACTAACTAACATCATCACAGGGCTATACTGAAGGAAATTTAAACTTCTATCATTTTTGTTCTATAGTGAGCCCTTTCATTTCTTAGGCATGTCCTTTTATTGATAATGTTGGTGAAATTATTGACTGAGCTTCAACTTTCAAAATGTATGCTTTCTATTTGACTTGCCTTAATGAAAGAGTTTCTGTTTTGTTTTGTTTCTTTAAATAAGAAGTTATAGCAGCAGGTTGTTGTCGTTTTGCAGAATCTGGGAATACCTAGCGGAGGAAGGATTGTCCTTACGACAGGGAAATGTCAATTATCTGTCCTCTGACCAGAAAAGTGCAGACCATACTAGACCAGTAATGCTCAATTGGGATCACACTCCTGCCAATTTCATACTCAATCAAAAGAAACCAGGTCACATCCAGAAGAATCAGGTGCCGAGGAAACCATAGCGCTGACCCTTCAGTTAATTTTTCTCTTTCAGTCATCTGACCAGAGGTGCACCTGACACGGTAACATTCATTTCGGCTTGTTAGTCGAGTTGAAAAGGTGTTTGTCAGCTATTTCAAATTGCCCACCTTTCAACTATTCAGTCAAACTCCTTTTCTGTGGTTTGGCTCTATATGGTTGGAAGCTTTTCTAACAAAGCTTTCCCAGAAGATTCGTAAAGTAGAATTGCTTAGTTGCTTTTTGAGTGATAAATGTAATGTGGCAGCAATGGAAGGAAGTGGTTTAGCATTTCTTTTCCTGCTGAATATTTGCCTCCTACTAAACTTGTTAGACTGCTGGGATTCCGACGGTTTAGAACGTTTTAATTTGCAGCCCTTTGTAGCATTAAGTGAATTGCTAATATGAATTGTAATATTTGGGTATTTCTGGGGGGGGAATCCTTCTGCAAGCAAGTAAGTAGTCCTCAAAGGGAAAATACAAAACCAAATCCTGTAGTTAGACACTCCAAGCTGATAACGAACCTGAAAGGCCCAGTCAAAAGCCTCCACAGGTATGGTTTACTTCCATTGTAAGAGGCAGTATGCTGTTGAATTCCAGTTGCTAGGAATCACAAATGGGGAAAGGGTTCTTCTTATGTCAACTGATTTTGAAAAGAAAAGCTAGAAAAAGAGAGAGGGGAAATTGCCAATTAGGAATTCCAACCTGGCCTCTTCAATATATTGCTAAATAGTTTATTGAATCTAGTTTTCAGTAGAGATGGAGAAGAATTTCAGAAATTTACAAAAAATAAAAAATAACTAGCACCAGACAATAGGTCCATGATTTCTGGCAGATCTGGTGGCTAAATAGTGATGAGGCTTGAGTAGACCTGGTCTCCAAGAAATGTGCAGTTCTGTTGCTTTTCACTGAGTAGGCTGTGGAGGAGTATGTGGGCTGGTGAGTAGACACATTGCCCGAAGGGAGTCCTGGGGCCGAATAGAGCAGCCTGGGGGCCTTCATTCGGCCCCCAGGCCTGTGGTTTCCTACTCCTACCTTAAAGCCTCCAGGTATAAAAAAACCATATTTGTTTGGTACTTAAATGTCAATAGAGCATTTGGATTCCTTTGGAAGCCAGTTTTGTTACAGCTCTTTAAAAGAACCTTGTTCTGAATAGCTGCCCACCTCAGTTAGGGAACACATAACGGAGTACAGTGGTACCTCGGTTTACAGACGCTTCAGGTTACAGACGCTTCAGGTTACAGACTCCCCTAACCTGGAAGTGGTACCTCGGGTTAAGAACTTTACCTCAGGATGACAACAGAAATAGTGTGGCAGCGGCATGGCAGCAGCAGGTGGCCCCATTAGCTGGCGTGCTTATTGGTTATGTTGCTCTTTAATTGTTTTTATGACTTTTGTCATAAGCCACTGAGAGCCCATTTCAGCAATGAATAGTACCATGTCATTTAAACAAACAAACAAACAAACAAACAAACAAACAAACAAATTCTGCTATAAGTGGTCTTCTAGTCATTTCCACTTGATAGTTAGCTCTAGGATTTCCTGCACTTGGAAGTCTGCAATAATTAAAGACTGAATATACACCAGGGCAATTGTAAGAACTAGTATGAGAGAGGCCTCCCAGCATTCTCACAGGCCCATATAAGATCAGCATAAACAGTTGGGCCGATGAGCATTTACTGTTTCTAACCCTAACCCTGTGGGAAGCCATCTAATTAGACTTTAATTTGATTCTGACCTGTTTTTAGGAAGTAATTTAATTATTATTTGATTTTATACCAATGTTATATACCTCGGGTTGCAGATGCTTCAGGTTACAGACTCCGCTAACCCAGAAATAGTGCTTCAGGTTAAGAACGTTGCTTCAGGATGAGAACAGAAATCGTGCGGCAGCGGCGCGGTGGCAGCGGGAGGCCCTGTTAGCTAAAGTGGTACCTCAGGTTAAGAACAGTTTCAGGTTAAGAACGGACCTCCAGAACGAATTAAGTTGTTAACCCGAGGTATTCAGGCATAAATGTGTGCCTCAGTTCATTATACTATTGGTTCCCCCCCAAAAAAGTTCCTGCAGGGCTCCCCAGGCTGCGGATGTCTGCCCGGCGCGTGGGGCGCTCTGCTTCAGGGCATCCTGCGCGCTGGGCGGCAGGCTGCTATCCGCAGCCTAGGGAGCCCTGCGAGAACTCCCGCGGGCTCCCCAGGCTTGCTGATAGCTTCCTGAAGCCTGGAGAGCGAGAGGGGCACCGACCCCTCTCGCTCTCCAAGCTTCAGCAAAAGCCTGTATTCGCCCCATAGGACGCACACAGATTTCCCCTTCATTTTTGGAGGGGAAAAAGTGCGTCCTATAGGGCAAAAAATACGGTAATCAGAATTATGCTGCAGCAGGATTAGGTGATTGGTGCTCTTTCCCTGCTTACACTCCTCTCCCTCTCCCCAATTCCCCAGGGGGCAGTTGGTACAGTAGTGATGGGATGGAACCGTTCAGTTAGAGCAGATGTTGTCTTGGCCTTCTTATTTCCTCCCCCTCTCATTATTTCATGTATCAAAATTACCTTTCGCACAGTGTAAAATGTTAACTCCTACCTTTGACCATGTGGAGGGAAGATACTAATGAACATCGTTTTGGGTTTGGGAAACCAGGAACCTTTGACGTAAGAGAACCCCATACGTTGACACACTTGCTTCCAAGGTGCTTTTCTTTTCCTTTTGATTGGTGCTCTGATTTTCACACCCAAATGATAATGCATTTAATAAACTCGGTTGCTGATCTTTTGGACACTCGCTCAATAGGCCATTAATAATATCAAGCATGAGGAAGAGCTTCTGAGCTGCGCCACTTCACCTATATCTCGTAGTCATGGCAAAATCAATGAAAAACAGGGCTATTGCTCTCTAGCCTATTTGTATTTTAATGTCCTAAACCAAAATGTCATCACGGTGGGGAATGTTAAGGCCACACTAATGCCATGGTATAAATCTACATTGCTGAGGGAATGACACCTCAACATCAGAATGCTTACAAAGAGTACTTCTGTGTGGAATGTAAATGGTCTGTTTGGGTGTGGGGAAAAACCATAGGGAACGTGGGAAAAACCCAGGATTTCACCCCCTGCCCTCCCCAAAAGTTAAAGTGGGTGAGGAGCCTAAAGACAGGGAAGTTGAAGGATGAGTAGAGCATGAAGTCATCTGAGAAGATGGAACCTGAAGGATTCCTGAGATTCCTGAGGAAAACAACAACGAAAAGAAGCTGTTTGAATAGGAATGTATTGTTATGTACTGAAGTTCTCACCCTGGGCCAGCAGGGGGATACTGTAGATAGTTATGCAAATTAAGGATCGAAAGTGATCTTCAGTGATTGGATAGTTTTAGAAAATGGCAACAGTTACATTGTTCTGGAGCTCTATATAAGCAGGCTGACTGAGCTCCTCAGTTAGTTCTGTTCCAGCTTAAAAATAAAGAGCTGCTTTGGAAGAATCGCCGTGTCGTCTGATATGTTCGCCCACAACTTAACATGTATGAACACAGGAAACTGTCTTCTAGTGAATCAGACTATTAGTCCATCTATGTCAGTAGAGTTACAAGTTACAGGGAACCAGGCAGAGGGCCTTCTTGGTAGTGGCGCCCTCCCTGTGGAATGCCCTCTCACCAGATGTCAAAGAGAACAACAACTACCAGACTTTTAGAAGACATCTGAAGGCAGCCCTGTTTAGGGAGGCTTTTAATGTTTGATGTAGTACAGTATTTTAATATTTTTTTTGGAAGCCGCCCAGAGTGGCTGGGGAAGCCCAGCCAGATGGGCGGGGTATAAATAAATTATTATTATTATTATTATTATTATTATTATTATTATTATTATTATTAGTGTCTGCACTTATTGGCAGTGGTTCCCCAAGGTGCAGTTAGGTCATTTTAGACTCTTGACGTAATTATATTACTGGGTGGGTGGGTGGGTGTAGCCCTAAGATGGTAATGTATATATCATTTCACCTACTTTGAAATGTGGCAAGTGAGGCCCACTGCATTTGGGAGTCCTCCTGCTCATTCAACAGGGTTGGGCCCTTGATTACTGCCCCAAGGTCCTGTCTTGATGGCACCACTAAGGACAGAAGGGTGTTGCTGAGAGAACGACTTAAGGGAATGGTGGGTGCAGGATGCTGCAATTATTATTATTTTATTTGAAGGAGTCAATGAGAAAATGGCTATGGGGAAAACTAAAAGGCAGAAGCTCTTTTGGGTGGGCATAGCTGAAAGCCTGTTAATCAAGTTGTGAACATTGAGCAGTCTGTCCTGAAACACCAGAATAAATAAGCTCATGGTGGGTTGATACCTTTCCAATAGCTTAATAGGCTGTCTATTGCAACATTAATGAACAGAAAAGCCCTAGTGTTGCCACAAGTAAAGCTCATCAGATATGTGGGTCCCAGATGCTGGTTTCATTCCGGTGAAATGGTGTTGTGGCAGCTCACTCTGTCAGTCGGCTCGTATCCTATATGCGTCAACCCCTACTAGTGTAGGCTGTGTGCGCTAAATGCTAAAACACGTCTCCCCTGCGAATAGACACTAAAAATGGAAACTGTATTAAGATTAAGCCTTGTGCTATTTCCAGTTTAAAATGGGGTGTGTTTTTTTTTGTTAGCATCATTTGCAGCTTTCATTATTTTCACATGACTGCTCACAAGGAGAGAGAAAGACTCACCCGCCATACCCTATCAATTGGGGACACATTTAAAGGGGCCCGTTTTTCATACGGGGATTGCTTGACTCTCCATTTCACTATATAATAGGCAATTAATCTCCCTTAAGCATTTAACTTTCACACAAAGATAATTTACTTTAAGCACAAAACTCCCCTTTAAGGAAATGAGATTTTAAACTGCTTTGCCACCATAGACCTTGTAGGAGGAAGAAAACCTAATGCCTTTTAGGATTTCCAAACAGGGGGGGGGGGAAATGTCTTGCTGAGCAGAGTAGAAGCCCTCTTCTGCCTGGTTTCTGTGATAGTCCCAGGAGCAAATAGGACATCATTTTTCAAAGAGTGTTTACCATTTTAATCCCAAACCACACCTGCCAATCTACTGCTGCCAACTATGGGCACAGAGACCTGATTCACATGACACAGAAAACCAATCCTTGGTTTAATAAGACTGCAGAGGTTTGTGAGTTTCCCCGAGAGGAGTTTGTAGTGAATTTGCTTTTCCAAGGTTTGCTCATGGTTTACCTGTACATGGGGCAGGAGGTCTATTCAGTGAAAATCAACAGAGGAATAGCACTGCAAATTTCTTGGAGACTGGGTCTACCAAGGCTTCATCACCATTTAGCCACCAGATTTACCAGAAATCATAGGTCTATTGTTTGATGCTATTTATGTTTGTTTGTAGCATTTTGTTGCCACACTGGAAAAAAAATTCTGCAAATGCCTACATGAGAGGGTGGAGACATGGACACTTGTTGATGTGCAGTTTTTGGTATAAACCACAAAAATGATAGTGTTTCAGAAAACTATGGGTGCATAGAGTTCAGAAAACTACTTTGCAATATCAGGATCTCAAACTCTGGTTATTTGGAACACCTTTTTATTTTATTTTTTACCTTTGGTTTATTTGGAACGTCCTTATTTTTTCTCACATTTCCTCTTGTATGAGGTCTTCCTTCCTTCCTTCCTTCCTTCCTTCCTTCCTTCCTTCCTTCCTTCCTTCCTTCCTTCCTTCCTTCCTTCCTTCCTCAACCTCTAGCTGCCTGTGCTTTGTGCCTTTATTTTGTGGGCACGACAACTATTGCAGACATACAGAACTATCCCATCTGTGTGTTAAATTAATAACTTGAGCTTGAGAATCACATGACAATTAACTTGTGGTCCAAAATATTTTGGCAGTATTTGGGAAATGTGAAACATTTATTCTCATCTTGGAATGCACCCATTTCAAAAGGCACCCACCTAATGGTAGGGCAAGGACGCCAGCACTTGAAGTTCATCTGATCTAATTTTATATCCCAATGCGTGTCTGCAATGCATTCCCATGCCACTGAAAAATGATTAATTCCTTCCCATGATTAGTCTTTGTTTTTCTCCATTGCCTTTAATTTGGCTTGCAACATGGAATTGCAGTAAGACAATGGTACCAATAGATATTTGATCTTGGATTTTCTTCTGCATATTGACTGCTTTAAAAAAAACCTAGGATAATATTCCTACTATACAATAATTAGAAACGAGAACTCGCAGGATTACTCTCATTATCCTGACCTTAAGCATTGTTACTAAATGAATTCCTTTACTATACTATAGACATCACTCTCAGCATAATATGCTATTTGCACAGAAGTTGTGCTCAGTCCTATTTCATACACTCTTTTGTTAGTGCAGTTGGATCAGGATTACAAAAGTTGCTAGTTGAAATAATCAGCAATTGGCAGTAATCCAAGCAACCTATGGCCCCAATTTTAATCTGAAGATCAATTGATTTCTAAATAGCACACTACTTCTGAAATTAGCTAAGGAAGTATAAACGCTATGGCTTGTGACAATATTACGGTGAAGCAGTGGTACATCCAAGCTAGGTTCTAGAATCGAGACATTAGGTCCATTTGCTATTTACATTTAATGCTTTTTGTCAGTTACTCAGAGGTTGTGTCATAACAATAACAGTATCCTCCAAGTTCAGTGCATATTTTCTCTGAAGAGCAACCTTTAGATTGTATGGGAAGAAGAGGCATATTGGGGATGCCATTCAACTGATATCCACAACCACTCTATGACCCAGTGATTCCAGCCATTGAAAAAAACCTGCTCCTATGTGACTAGGCTTTCTGCTTCTTGGAACCATCATGGGTTTTGTTAGATCAGGAGTAGTTCTCCAGATATTATCCAGGTAATCTTGGCCTGATTCTTATTGACTTGTGCTCACATGGAGAGTATGGAACATACTCTCTGCTGAAATACGAGTCCCCCTCTGTAGTGGTATTTGCCTGGCTGTTGAAGATTTACCTGTTTACATGGGCATTCTTCCCTCAATCTCTCAACCTTGGCTCTCCTATTTTAATTTCTGTTTTGCTTTAATGGGATTGCTTTATTGTGTTTATCGATTATAGATGTTTATACTTTAATGTGATTGTGTTATTGCACATTTTCATTATGAATGTATACCTGGCTTTTATACTTTGAAAACTGCATAGAAGACTATTTTGGCATTATGTGGTATATTATATACGATAAGAATGGGACAGCTATGCTGTTTGAAGCACTTGAGGAACAGAAAATGATGTTTTATACCAGGGTGAAGCGCCTGACTTAGAAAGGAATTATAATATGCCAAACAGCAGTTTGCATTCCCCCCTTCCATTCCTGTTCCAGAGTTCTAAGGGAAATCCTATAAGTTGTTTTTTAAATAATATTGTTTGTACCATAAACAAGGTGAGGTTGAAGATTCCTGACAGATAGTTATCAAACATAAGTAGGTTTCAACCAGTTAAAGGCAGCAGAGCTTGGCTAAACTCAAACAGGTTTAGATTAGAGCAGATTGTTATTTTCTACTCAGTAATACACACTGCCTCCATTTTAATCAGAGTGAAGCAGAACACAACAGATTTTCCTTCCCCTCTGCCTTAACTGATTATTAAGAATGAGGAACCTCTCAGTGACTGAACTTTGCCCACCTCTATGTTAAAATCTCTCTCATCTGCCCTGTCCTTGTTCTCTTTCAGTCAGGTCAACTTCCAAACCTTGAAAGGAAAGGGGAGGAAAGTGAATTCCCTCAGAGTATGGCACTTCACACTTAAGCTGAAAAAGTGCTGATTAGGTGCTCTCTATTCTTCCTTCTCTGATATACTTAAAAAGCCACCTTTGCTTCAGCCTATTCCTCTGCCACACGGAATATTCATTTTCCCGCTCATTCTGGAGCTCTTTAGCATAAAACGAGGAGCCATTTTAATTTCTAGGTGCCGATTTTCTCATGCCTTTTTGCTGCAGAGTTTTTTCCTCTTCCTGAAATTGTTATGCCCCAGTCCCCTTCAGATCATTTGAAGATGCTGTGTTAAAGCACTTGCCAAGCTTTAGTGTATATGTAATCGATGTGAAGTATTTTCAAGTTTAAGGTCTTTACATGCCATTTCAGCCCACAACCTCCTCTTATTTAGCTGATAGATAAAGCCTCTTCTTTCCAGGCAAGGATAGCCAATGTGGAGCTGTCCAGATGCTATGGACTAAAACTCCCATCAGCTCCAACTAGCCTGGCCCAATGGTCAGAAATGATGATAACTGGAGTCCATCAACATCTGGAAGATACCACATTGGCTACCCTTGTACTTGGGGGGAGAATTAGTTGATTCTGCTAATTTTGTTCAAAGAAGAGATTTGAGATGAAGCAGAATGAGAGAACCAAGGCTATGTGAATTGCTTTGGAAGCTGATGGTGAGGAGGAGAACAATAGATGAACTATTACTAATAAGAAATTGCTTTTTGTTTATACAGTGGTACCTCGGGTTACAAACGCTTTGGGTTACAAACTCCGCTAACCCGGAAGTAGTACCTCGGGCTGAGAACTTTGCCCCAGGATGAGAAAGAAATCATGAGCCGGTGGCACGGTGGCAGTGGGAGGCCCCATTAGCGAAAGCACGCCTCAGGTTAAGAACGGACCTCGGGAACGAATTAAGTCCATAAACCTGAGGTACCACCATACATAAAAGTCAAGAACTTCTGAACTGTCTCTTCAGTAGCTCACCAATACTTATGAGGGGAGGGGAAGAAGCCTAAATTTTACAGGTACATGAGTTCTCAGTGGCCGAACCCTCAAACAGCTGTTTTATTCCTTTCATACATTCTCTGAAATGAACAAAGAACATTTGGTTCTTTTAAACAGAAGGAAAGGTTTTCTTTGGCTGCCTTTCCAGAGGCTACCATAGTGCCACAGTGCAGGCAGTCCTGATATATAATACAGAAATGTTTCTCAGGATTCCTGGCACCTGGGAGGTTGCAATGACCGCATTCCAGCTCTCAAGAAAGAAAAGAGAGAGGAAAGGAGGCCTCTCATGCCTTGGTTGTTGCCAGGTAAATCTGAAGGAAGGGAAGGTGGCCGCAGGGAGTATTTGGGGAGCTGGCTTCAGAGGTGGTGTTGGGGTGCTGTGGGTGGTGTAGACAATTTTGCATTCCTCATTGAGCATATTTATTGGAAAAGCAGCATGCAAATTTAATTAATAAATAACTGTGAAGTGCAGGGGAGATTGTTTGGTTTCCATGACCCAGTTATGAATGAAACTGAGTAGAGGTTGTCCATCATTAGTGCAAAGCATTCAGAGTGTGAATATTGCATGGCAACTATGACAAACAACCACAACCATCCTTACAACAGTCTTTCAAAATTACTCTTATTGGAGATTTGTGGAATAGTGCAAAGCATGTTGGTTGCATGCCCACAGACTTTTAAAATCTAGGCAGGGGTAGAGCTGTTAGAAGACCGAGGCTTGATTTGTGATGGCAAAATATTCAGTTCATCATTTAAGTAGCCCTTGGCTTAATAAATTGTACCAAGCTGAACCAATTCTCCCTTAATTTGCAAGGTGAGTTTTAAAATATATTTACTGGAATTTAACTTTGAAATGTATTTGAAACAAGAACCTTGCTCCATTTTTGTACTCAAAATCTACTAACCGCAAAGCTAATAGAACTATGAATATCGACTGCAATTTGAACTGTAAATCACAGATATACAGTGGAGAATAGTGGAACAAGCCAACTGAATATGCCTGCAATCACTTTCTATGAAAGAAAATTGCTATGAATTTAGAAACTGACTGTCTAGTGAAATGCTATGTTACAGGAAACCACCACTAAAGAAACCTTTTACCTTCAATTAGAATTGTCCAGTCCTGAAAAATATTAACTTTGTCCTTTCTCATCAGTAAAACTGCAGCAACTTGTGGAATACAAATACATTTTCTATGTGGAACACATAGTTTGAAAGAGTTAGGCCTAGTTCAGGTGACCTGAAGCTTCATGATCTAATCCTGAAAGAGCTTTAACAACACAGGCTTCTCTTGAAATGAGCTGTGCTTCTGCCAGGAGAATGGCATGAGGGTTGAAATCATGTAATCAAAAGAATAGTAAACTCTGATTCACACTGTCAGTATAAGGTTGTCTTCAGGCTTGATTACAGAGACCTGTATAGAAATGACAACATTAAATGTATGCTACAAAATGAACATTTCAGCTAAAATAGCTAATATGACAACAATAGAAACTTAATTACCCTTTATACTTCAGGATGATACATGTATGTCAAATAGATTTCAACAGAAAATCCATAGCTATGTCTCTGAAGTCATTTTTAAAAAAGAATAATTACATAATTACAGGTATCTGTTTTACTTCAGATAGTAGAAATTGAATCTAAGTTTACATTTATCCCAATGTGAAGAATTTGAGGGAAATGCCAGCTTTGAGTCAAATGTGTGTTTATTTAGTGGGGAGGTCTCTGGGTCTGAACATGCAGATATTTGGGGCCTAAGTCACTTAGGGCTTTAAAACTAACGTACAGCAAGGTGGTTGTAGAAAGGAAATGTGCTGGTATTGGTGTCACTTGTGTGACACCTCTCTTGTACTCCCTACGTCATATCTCATTTGCATTTAAGGTATTCATTCCCTATAATGTTTGCATGCCATCTTATACTCTCTCCTTTTTCTTTATTGTATACGGTGTAGAATGATAATGGCCGTTAGGAATCCCTTGCAGCTATTTATATTCTTGGTTCCATTAGCACTTCAAGAGCTCAGAAGATCACGATGTACTCTATAAAGCATCCCACCCTTATTTGAGAAAGGGCAGAAATGAAACTTTTCAGCTGTGAACTGGCAATCTGAGAGGGACGGAATGCTGAACAAGTCAACAGAGGTGTAAAAGCGAAAAGCACTGTGTTCTTAAACATGTTTGTGCACAGGTCTCGTTTATTTTTCTTCTTTGTGTTTCCACCCTTCCAGTAGGTGGTAGGCTTTGGCCTGCTTTGCAATTACCCAGAGGCTTCCAGCATGGCAAATGCTGTGCTTGATTTCATTCTCTGCCAAAAAATTTGGGGATGGAGCCAGTGTGGTGTAGTGGTTAAGAGCGGTAGACTCGTAATCTGGTGAACCGGGTTCGCGTCTCCGCTCCTCCACATGCAGCTGCTGGGTGACCTTGGGCCAGTCACACTTCTCTGAAGTCTCTCAGCCTCACTCACCTCACAGAGTGTTTGTTGTGGGGGAGGAAGGGAAAGGAGATTGTTAGCTGCTTTGAGACTCCTTAAAAGGGAGTGAAAGGCGGGATATCAAATCCAAACTCCTCCTCCTCCTCCAAATGGTTTCACTTGTCCTTAGTTACCTTTTTTTGAATATAATTTTTTTTTAAGCTGCAAAATAAGGGCCATCTCACCAGCAGATGGAGAGAGAGAGAAATCCCATGTGTGTCCTGAATTTTATTGCCTTAACTTTCATTAGTTCTACATTCTGACTTGGGTGAAAAAAAAATGTCAGTTTCCATTTTCCTCAGTTTGTCTGTTTTTCTTTTTCAACCTGATGTTCAGTTCTCAACATTTCTGCACCATTTCTCACGAATACTCACCAGAGTTTTAGTGTGCATTTCTCCTACTTATACCAAGAAAAATTCACAATATAATAATAGTTTGTTTATTTATACCCTGCCTTTCCCCCAGAACCTGGACTCAAGATGGCTTACAAAAACTGAAACCAACATGCATAAAACAAAGAATGCCATAAACATATAAAAAGTAATTAAACTATACTGGAATTAAAGCATTTTTGTACATCATTTTCACTAAAACGTGCGTAATATATACATTTTTGTACACATTCTTGGGTTGGAGAGCTACATCACAAAGCTTAGAGAAGTGTAAATTTCGAAGGATAGTGTGTTTCACATATTATTCCAGGAAATGTGAATTTGCTTTATAATCGTTAGTATCAATGACAAAAGTTTTATTCCACCCAAAGGCATTCATGGCAGCAAACAATACAAAATTATATTCTTTAAAAATTGAGTAGGTTTGTACTAAAATGCCAACCAAACTAGATTCCTCTCTCATCCCTAAAAGTGTACAGCGTGTGGGAAGGGTCTGAATAAGGTCTACTAGAATGTTTGATGTTTTATTGTGTTTTTCTGTTGGAAAGCCGCCCAGAGCGTCAGGGGAGGTCTGGCCAGATGGGCAGGGTGTGAGTAAGTAAGTAAGTAAGTAATGTTATATTTTATTATTATAACAAGTATGCAATTGACAAAACAGATGCATGCCATCTTAAGCCATAACTGCATATTAATGTGCATGCCCTATTCTCCTGTTTAATTGTAGGAGATTCACAGTTTGCATGAGGGGAAACATCTAATCACCCACTGCTGTAGAACCCTTAACATCCCATGCCTATTTGACTCCTGCCTGCTTTTATATTGTCCCCTGGTAATAAAAACAAAAACAAAAATCTTCAGTGGGTGCTGAAATACAATCGACTTTATCTGCCATTTTTATATTCTGTATCTCATGCTATATAATGCTATTGCCTTGCCCCTGCACATTTTTTTTAAAAAAGAATGGAGTATAATATTTGGGATCTAGAAAAATCAGAGAAAAATAGCTATATTTGTGGAATAAAAGTGATTGTGAAGAACCGTTTACCCAGTGCCACCTTTGTCTCTGCGAGAGCAAATGCTTTTTTATTTCTTGAAGCTAAAAATGAAACCTAGTTACTACTGCTGTTTCCTTTCTGTGAGGAAATGCTGTGTGACGTTCATTCTGCATTTGGTTTTAAGTTAACAGTGTGTGGTGTATAGCATCCTGGTGGAGGTCATAAATGTCTCCGGATATATTGGCTCTGGTGGGTTATTAAAATGTGTGATGCCCTCAGAATACATTGCTCTGCACACATCACTGGGCTGTCCCTTTAAGTTAGTAAGATCCTGTGACTGAAGCTGCAGAAAAGTATTGAGTTTGTTCTTCAGTATAGTCATCAAATTGTTCCCTTGGATTTCTTTCAGAACTCCTACTAGGTCAGAGGAAAAACCCTTTTGAGGCTATAATGCCAGATTGAGTATCCAGGAAAGGTGATATAAATGTGTTTAAAATAACTGCTACCACCAATTTTGCCCCCCAATAGTGAGGCTGCACTATCAATTGCACCAGAGGAAATAGCCTCCAACTTTGATGTTTTGCATTCTAAAGTCAAAGTTTCTTTCCTTGACATCTGATGGGAATGTGTTCTACAGGGAGACACCACTACCAAGAAGGCCTTCTGCCTGGTTCCCCATAACCTCACTTCTTGCAGGGAGGGAACCACCAGAAGGCCCTCGGAGCTGGACCTCAGTGTCTGGGCTGAATGATGGGGGTGGAGATGCTCCTTCATGTATACTATCATGAAACAGAAGGTTGGTTTCAGATAGGGATACGATGAACCTTAAATCCCAAATACCGTATCTGCTTCATTAAGATTGGAGGGAGGTCTGCCACTCAAATATGCTGGCTTAAAAGCTGTGGGCCAACCTGACTTCTCAAATGAATTGGGGGTTTGCCGTTTACTTAATTTAAAGGTAAAGGTAAAGGTACCCCTGCCCATACGGGCCAGTCTTGACAGACTCTAGGGTTGTGCGCCCATCTCACTTAAGAGGCTGGGGGCCAGTGCTGTCCGGAGACACTTCTGGGCCACGTGACCAGCGTGACAAAGCCACATCTGGCGAGCCAGCGCAGCACACAGAAACGCCGTTTACCTTCCCACCAGTAAGTGGTCCCTATTTATCTACTTGCACCCGGAGGTGCTTTCGAACTGCTAGGTTGGCGGGCGCTGACCGAGCAACGGGAGCGCACCCCTCCGTGGGGATTTGAACCACCGACCTTTCGATCTGCAAGCCCTAAGCGCTGAGGCTTTTACCCACAGCGCCACCCGTGTCCTTAATTTACTTAATTTACTTACCGGTAATTGCTTGGTCCCAGCTCCTGCCAACCTAGCAGTTCGAAAGCACTTCAAAGTGCAAGTAGATAAATAGGTACCACTCTGGTGGGAAGGTAAATGGCATTTCCGTGTGCTGCTCTGGTTCTCCAGAAGCGGCTTAGTTATGCTGGCCACAGGACCCAGACAAACTGTCTGCGGACAAACGTCGGCTCTCCCGGTCAGTAAAGCAAGATGGGCGCTGCAACCCCAGAGTTGTTCATGACTGGTCTTAACTGTCAGGGGTCCTTTACCTTTACCTTTTTAAATAAATTGTCATGGATGTCAATGGATAGTTTTTCTGTGGCCTTTATTTTTTAGGTTTCTAAAACTCGTTCTCATTTTGGTTCTATTAAAATAATGTACTTTTTGAATTTTGACTTGGGGCCTTGCATTTTTAATATCAAAATAAATTGTGAAGCCTTTTGCAAAATGAAAGTATTAACATTTTTTTTGTAATAAGTTTGAAATGTATGCCAATCCAGAAGAATATATTTCATTTTCCTCATTCCTGAACAGTGATAACAATACTAAGCCAGTGTGTAGCTCCTTAATCAGACTATGTAAGAGAGCCTAAATCTGTTGTCAGACTGAGCATGAAAGGGAACCACTGAATTTCTGTATGATTACCCTGTTTGTTCAACAGGCCAGTCTTCAAATATTATGCTACATTTGGTTACTGCACCAGAATTTCAAATGAGAACACTAAGTGTGGGTTGTATCCAACTAAGTAATTGCTTACATGTGCCCTTGTACCCTTTCCCAAACTTGCTGTGAAGGGTTGGGGGAAACCTAAGGCAAAATTTTTGGGGATGGGGTGGGGATGTTGGGGGCACATAGTAGGAAGAGAGGAGAGAAAGTTCCATTGCACAAGCAGGTCATTCAACAATTTAGTTGGATTCAACTCAATGTGTGAGCTTAGACAAAATTTTATAGACCCACTCCTATGTCAATCTAGCTTCCTACCCGGAGAAAACCAGGTTTTACACTTGCTGAATAACGTCACTAGAGCTATACCTTCCTTGGTGGCCAAATTTCTTTTTCTAGCTTTTAAGCGTCGCAAGACTATAATTGACTGTATTGATATGGGGCTATCTGTTTAGCCCATTTTAGTGTTGACTAAGTTCTAAAATCTTCCTGGAGTTTTTAACTGTGTACTGACAAATGTATTTTTTTACTGACTGACGGTCGAATAAAATGATTGACATGAACTCAATGTGTTGTTGCTAGCTTAAAAAGTTGAAAGGGACACGAAATACTGCTCTGCTTAGTTGGAAGGTTTTAAAATGGCACCCTTTCACATTTATTAAAAAATGTTTATGTTGGGTATCCCTGTTACTGTAACAGTCTCAAGGAATACTATTTTGTCTCCAACCAAATGAGAAGCTGAATTGGCTGAAGTTTATAGAATTAGGCACCAGGTCCAACTTCCTTTGCACAAAAGTGTGTGCGACTTTGATAAGGTCCATAAATGCTTTTCTTTCAGTGTAAAACTCCCCTTTTATTAATTTTACTGTGAATTTTCCTCCAGGCAAACCTCATCCACCACAAGCTCAGGTTCTGGAGTAGAGAGAAATGTCCTGATGTAAAAATCAGCCGCTGAGTTTTGAATGTGGGGTCATTCATTTATTTCTTCTCAGTGGAATGCAAGGTCAAAATTGTCACTATCATTCTTCCTGGTGAGTCTTGGAAACAACATTTTGATTTCTGTTGGAGAGAAATATGCATATAGAAACAGCTGGTTAGCATAATGAAAGCCATAGGGAGATCAGCTCCTGGCCCTATAATACCCTATAATACTAGGCTGTTGCATGGAGACCCCGTCACCTTGCCTCAACTTTAAAACATCATTTACAAACTATTAATTGGAATGCTAGCATTTTACAGTGTGCTTAGGAAGACAATATACATCTGCAGTCCCTAGAGGGTTAATTAACCAGCCAGTAGCATTCCACGAAACCTTTGTAAAACAAAACTTAACAATCATGATTGAGAGAGACTGAAAATGAACATCAATGTCACTCTCCCAGAGGAGCAAATTATGCCTTTATAAGGCAGAAGTACCCAGGGGAGGTGGAACTGAGATCAGTGTCCAGAGAGCAGGAGTAATATTCTGTCTGCCTGCCCATTAACTAGCAGTCAGGTCAGAAGGTTCCAGCTCTATGCTTAAGAATTTAATTTATTAGAACAATACATTAGAAGCTGCTTAATTATTACACTGAGCCTCCCTACACCCAATGCACAAGTAAGTTGCTTCTCCTTTCATGCGCCTTTTTCATTCCCAAAATGTCGTGAAAGACCTACAGCGGTTTTTCTAGCTCAGCATCACTTGCCTCCTCACTTGCCTGTCCATTGTCCCCTAGCCATGCCATAGCCAGTTGGTTGGACTAACGCTGGCACAAACAACTTCCTGCATACTAATAAAAAGTGGCCAAGCAGTTAGAGAAGGTCAGGGGTTGGGTGGGCATAGAAGGAGGTTTTCCCTTCTCTGGGTGGAAGGGCCAGAGGAGGGGTTGAAGAAATTAGAAAGTGAGGTGAAAAGTTAACATTTGTTTTCTCACCACCACCATCAGGAAGGGGAGAAGAAGAAGAAGAAGAAAGTTGTCATAGCAGGGAAAAGTGAATATAAAAGGAGCTGGGAGGATGTTACTGTTTAACTAGATAGAACATATACTTTTCAAATCCTGATAAAAAAAATTCCTTCCAGTAGCACCTTAAAGACCAACTAAGTTAGTTCTTGGTATGAGCTTTCGTGTGCATGCACACTTCTTCAGATACACTGAAACAGAAGTTGCCAGATCCTTCTATATAGTGAGAAGGTGGGGAGGGGTATTACTCAGAAGGGTGGTGGGAATGGGAGATAGGCAGGTAGCTGAGATTTTCAAATCCAGGATTTTTCAAATCCTGGATGCTCACAAGGCATTTTTGATTACTTTGATCTACCCACCAGGGATAAATTAGAACACCAATTTGGAAAACCTTTCGGGTTTTATTAATGCCTCTTAAAGAAAGGAATGTAGGAAACCAAGTCAGACCGTTGGTCCATCTAATCTAGTATAGCGTGGGTGGAGCTGTGGTCTAAACCACTGAGCCTCTTGGGGTTGCTGATCAGAAGGTTGGTAGTTCGAATCCCCATGACGGGGTGAGCTCCCGTTGCTTGGTCCCAGCTCCTGCCAACCTAGCAGTTTGAAAGCACACCAGTGCAAGTAGATAAATAGGTACTGCTGTGGCGGGAAGGTAAACAGCATTTCCGTGTGCTCTGGTTTCTGTCACAGTGTTCCGTTGTACCAGAAGCGGTTTAGTCATGCTGGCCACATGACATGGAAAGCTGTCTGTGGACAAACACCGGCTCCCTTGGCCTGAAAGCAAGATGAGCACCATAACCCCATAGTTGTCTTTGACTGGATTTAACCGTCCAGAGGTCCTTTACCTTTACCATCACAAACTTCCAGGATTCCCCCCTCCAGCCCTACTTGGTATTGCCTGGGACCTTCTGAATACCAAACATTATAGCCCTTCCCCTTTCGCCTAGAGCAGTGAGAATTCTATTCTGTTATTCCCATTATTCCCCAAGATGTAATGACCTCAGTGTGCTTTTTCCCAACCTTTTACCCTTCCTTTACAAATTTCTCGAAGGGAGCATGGGATAACTTTACAACTGGCTTACTTGCTTTACTTTTCCCCATGGCTGTATTTGTTTGCGTCCTCTTTTTCCTCCAAAACTTTTTCAACACGGGGATAATAATGCTTTAAACAAAGACAGCAACTTTCACAAACATCCATTAATCTTTATTACTTTCCCGTGAGGTAGGGAGACACGTTGGGAGCAGCTACTGTGAAGGAGGAATCTCTCTGCTTGAGTTACTGTTTAATTGACGTGAAGGCTTCTGTCAGAAGCCCCCAATAATCAGTGTTCATTACCAGAACTGTGATCCTGGGGAGAGGGGCTGAATTCTAGAAATCCAGACGGGTGATGAGCTGACGCTATTCTCAAGAATTCCCTTGTAGAATTGGGCAAATTAAAAAGAAGAAATGTGTCACAGCTCTAAATGGCCAAGAAATAAGATTTTAGTTATTTATTTAGGGGGGAGATCATAGTAGATCATAGAATCGTAGAATTGAAAGGGACTATGAGGGTCAACTCGTCCAACCCCACTGCAATGCAGGAATCTTTTGCCCAATGCGGGGCTTGAACCCACAACCCTGAAATTAAGTCTCATGCTTTTCCAACTAAACTATCCCTAAGAATATTTTATTTTCAGTATTTTATTTTTATACTAGTACAACCAGATTTAAAAATATTAAGGATGTGTCATTTTCAGCCAGGTTTTCTTTGGCCATCTGTGGGAGGAAGAGGTGATTAAAAACCACCCTAAAATACTGAGGAAGCTGTATGTATGGGGATTTCTGAATTTCAACTAGCTTGTTATGAAGCACCTTCCTTAATAATGCAGGGCAGTCAAGGTGAGTGTTCTTCCTTGTTAATCCCCCCCCCCAAATATATGGTGCTGTGCTGCATTCCCAACTGGCCAGGCTTCCCAAAATGTCCACAGGAGGACACTGAAACAGAGAAGCAGCCCAGAAGGAACAAGGGCTAAGTGTCCCCGTAGTATCGCTAATCATCAATATTCTAAAGTGGTATCTATACATTGGACTGGATTTGCTATCAGCTCATAATATAGACTAGTCAGTGGCTATGAGACGTCTCATAAAAGCCACAGGGACTACAGCGAGGCCAGGTCACTCTTGATTATACTCGTGGAGTGTTTGGCACAAGAGCATCAGTAAAGTGATTCTTAGCACTGATTGGTTGGAATGTCCAGCGTTGCCCCACCTTCTCTGTGGTTCTTGGCATATCAGGAAGCAGGTAGAGCCTTCCTCTAAGACTGCAGAAAACAGAATACACACTTTAATCAAGGAGCATGTTAAAGAATTCTCAATAACAAGAGACGGAAAAGTGCTGCAGCATATTAGCTCAGTTGGAGGGTCAGGATTAGTGAATTCTCTGTGGCGCTGGTGCTAGAGATTAGTGCAGTAGCTTTTGATACTGAGCGGGAGGGAAGTTTAAGCTCCACGAGTGGTTAAGCCTCTTACAATAAATGAGGAACTGCTTGCTTTAAACTTTGCCGATAACTTAGTAAACGGAGAGATGCTATTGACTGTTTATACAGCCCATGCTGGTTTATAAGTTCCGTTTCACAATAAGACATGAGCAAAGGGAACAACAAATTGCCTTTTGTCTTGAATGCAATAGTATGATAAAGACCAGATGCAAATTGCAACCCTCTCTGTTATACAGGAAAATAGCATATTTAGATGAACTTCTCTTTAAGTTAATAACTGAACTATCAGTATATGTGAGGGCAAAATTTAAGTACCCTCTCTTACTGATCCATCATTTAAACCAGGGATACTAAACAGAGCAATGCTATGGTTCACTGTTAAACACTGCAGAGATTTAAAAATAAACACACACATTGGCAGGGGAGTTAACTGTGTTTTGAGCATAATATATTCTTAAACTGGCATTGCTTTGATCGGGAAGTCAAATGCTATATTGTGAAGGGTGAATTGTGAAGAAAATCCCATGTTTGTTTACTCAGAAATAAATCCCACTGTGCTCAATGGGCTTACTCTCTTTTAAGTGTGAATAGGGTTGCAGCTGTTGCTGCTTTTAGTTAAGACTGCTCTGTTCTCAAATTCCCATCATCCTTAACGATAAGCTGTGCTGGTTAGGGCTGATGGGAGTTGCAGGTGGAGGACCAGAGGTTTCCTGACTCTATTCTTTTATCTGTAACTGTTTTCTGATTATTTCTGAAATGTGCACTCTGAATATAACCAAGCTACACATTTCTGCTCAGACAATTTAGATCAGGCATAGGCAAACTCTGGCCCTCCGGAAATTTGGGACTACAATTCCCATCATCCCTACCTAACAGGACCAGTGGTAAGGGATGATGGGAATTGTAGTCCTGAACATCTGGAGGGCCGGAGTTTGCCCATGCCTGATCTAGAACCACATTGGTGTGTTTTGGTGTGTTTTTCTATTCTGTTCTAATATTCAAGATGATATTGATTCAAGAAGCAACACAAGGTCCAAATTCTGTTAGATATTAACTCTAAAACCTAAGGAAGCTTTCTTCAAAGTTTCAATGCCTCTTTGGCTTCTGTGCCGTCATTATTTTACCTCTTGCTTAATACAGTGGTGCCTCGCAAGACGAAAAGAATCCATTCTGTGATTCTCTTTGTCTAGCGGTTTTTTCGTCTTGCGAAGCAAGCCCATTGATGGATTAGCAGATTAGCGCTATTAGCGGCTTTTAGAGGCTTTTAGCGGCTTATCTGCTGATCGGATCAGCTGATAAGCGGCTTAGTGGCTTAGAAAAAGGGGGGGGGGGAGGAAAAAAACCCAACAGGAACTCGCAAGACATTGTCGTCTTGCGAAGCAAGCCCATAGGAAATTCGTTTTGCGAAGCAGCTCCAAAACGGAAAACTCTTTTGTCTAGCGAGTTTTCCGTCTTGCGAGGCATTTGTCTTGCGGGGCACCACTGTACCATAGAAGCATCTCATCTCTAGCCTTGTATCCCAAGATGGCTTTGCACTAGCTGTACGACACCTGAACCCCACCCCATCACAAACCACACCAACCTCAGTTATAGAATCATAGAATTGTGGAATTGGAAGGGATAATCAAGTCCAACCCCCTGCTGGAATATGCAGCTGTCCCATATACTACCTTGGTTTACAACCATGATCCGTTCCGCTGGTCCGGTTGTAAACCAAAACAGGTTGTAACCCAAGGCGCGCTTTTGCCAATGGGACCTCCCCCCCAAATTGGTTGTAATAATAATAAAAGGGTTGTAATAAAAAAAAGGGGGCGACACACTTCCGGGTTTGACGTGGTTGTAATCCAAAGCGGTCGCAAACCAAGGTACTACTGTACAGGGATCGAATCTGCAACCTTGGCATTCTCAGCACCACGCTCTAACCAACTGAGCTATCCAAGTTACTTATAAAATATATAACTTTAAAAGCAGAACCAAGTATTCCAAAGGATCAGACAATCCAATGAGAATTAATTATAGGACAAATCCTTGCAAGATGAGCAGTTGCAAAGCTAAAGAAATTGATTGATATGGCAAATAAAACTCTTCCAAATGAAAGCGTCTTCAATGAATCAAGAGGGGTTATGAAATTAAAAATGAGAAAGTAAACTTAATAACCAAAAGCTAATTGATGACAAAATAATGCTTCAGTGGTTATGTCAGCAGTTGGCAAATAGTTACCAAATAGCAATTAGGAGACCGAAGTATCAAATATGAATGAGATTTTCAACTAGTGTTATAATAAAATGAATATTCTTGTGAAATTGGGCAAAGCTATTAATTAATCACTGGCTAACAGCTTCATTTTTTAAACTCTCAGGTCGCCCTCCCTTGTCCAAGTCTAAAAGGCACTGAATGTGACATGTATCCATTTGCATTGGTAATTCAGTGTGCTAAAAGAACAATCACTGCCAAAATAATCTGTCTCAGATTCAAATCTGTCTCAGTTTTGGAAATAACCCACAGCCGCATCTGAAATATCAAGATAACTAGCAATTTGAAAGGTCACAATGCCTTGACATTAGCTTGCTGACTTCAGAGCTTCATCATCTCCTAGATACATTTTGAGATGCCTCACACCTGACCTCTATATGTTTGTGTCAGGTGGTGTCAACAGCTTAACCACAATACCACATGCTAAATTTTAGATTGCAACGGTTCTTCCCTAAGCAGCTCAATTGTTATCAATAAGCAAAACCTTTCCAGTTTTCCATTAACATCCATTTTAAAACCCAGTCCTATATTTTGAACAAAGGAAGAGTTACTGTTATGTACTGAGCTGAATCCTAGAACAATAGGATCCAGAGTGCAGCAGTCTGATTGGTCCGCAGGAGCCACCCAATCCAGCTCCAGGTGGAAGTGAATCAGCAACCTGATTGGCCTGCAGGAGCAGCCAATCAGGCTTCTGGAGGAGGTGAATCCTCAACCTGATTGGCCTACAGGAGTAGCCCGGAATTAGCCAATCACGTGGGGCCCATTGTGTAAATAATGTATATATAGCTAGATGTTTTGGGGAAAGTTTCATTCATTGCTACTATGAGCTGAATAGAAAGCATGAAATTCACACGTGACCAAGTATATTTCAGTTACAATTGCAGAGTGTATCTAATCTAACCCCCAAATTAGTTGGCACATCTGCCCTTGGCAACAATATCCAGTGACCTTTCTTCCAGAGCAACTGCAAAGGTGTCACCCTGGCAGGATCTTAGCTGGTCTGAGACACATCAAAGCTGCATCAAAGTTCTTGGGACTAGCCATCTTTCCCAAAGCTGCCTCCGACTCTCCTCTGCTCCCGGGTGTGGCTGGGCACAAGGGAACCGCCTCAGCAGCTCCTTCACGCATGAAGTCCAGCAGAGGATGGCAGCACTGCCACTCCTGCACTCCACTCCCAGGTCAGGCTTGACCTGGGAGTGGAGCTGCTGTGGACAGACGCAAGAAAGCTGCTTGACAGCTCCTCCTCACACCGGAACCAAACTCCAAAGAGGGAGTCTGACATGGGGGCACCTGGTAGTGCCCCCTCCAAAACATGTGCCTGGGGTGGCACCCCCCAGCCCCCCAACTACTCCATTGACTCAAAGACCAAATCCCCAAGATGGTGATTTGCAATTGAGTAGAGTGGTACCTTGGTTCTCAAACTCTGAAAACCCAGAAGTAAGTGTTCCTGTTTTTCAATGATTTTTGGAAGTCAAACGTCCGATGCAGTTGTTGGCTATTGTTTCCAGGACACCTGCACCAATCAGAAGCTGTGCCTTGGTTATCGAACATTTCGGAAGTCAAATGGACTTCCGGAATGGATTAAGTTTGGCGCTTTTGTTTTTGCTATTTATTTTGCGTTTTTGTTTTTGAGGCTTTTTTGGTTAATTTGTTTTTGTGACTGTGTGGAACCCAGTTCAGCTACTGATTGATTGATTGTGTGACTGCGGAAATGGATAAAACCCCCCATCCAAACAATGACTATCATAAGTGCAGGAAAGAAAATAATTAAATTTTCATTTTTATCATCTACAATACTGTCTTATTTATTTTATAGTACAGTACATTTTATGGATCAGTGGTCTTGTTAGATAGTAAAATTCATGTTAAATTGCTGTTTTAGGGGTTGTTTTTAAAAGTCTGGAACAGATTAATTCGTTTGCATTACTTTACATGGGAAAGTGTGCCTTGGTTTTGGAATGTAATTCTCACATGTGATTTAAAGTTAAACACCATGTGAAAGCTAGCAGAGAACATCCTAAGTTAATTATCAACCCATTTAGATGCTCAGAAAGCTCTACTTTGCTTTAATATAGCCCAATGGAATATTCCATGTTAAACCTTCAGCAATACACATTCAGAAACATAGTTATTTTCCATTTCAATGTCAATTAAACAAGAATACTTAATAGGCATTTCCCTAAGTTGTGGAATACCTTCCACACAAAGAGATGTATCTGTACAGCTTCCCTTGTATGCTGAAGATGCACCTTTATACCCTGGAATTTGACACTTGTGGTATATATCTTTAGCAACAACTCTAGTTGTGATTCTAGATTGTTTTACATTGTTTATAGGGAGGTATTTTCCTTCATTCCAGAAAGTGTGGAAAGACTGGAAAATACAAAAAGGAAGCACACATTAGCCACCTCCTAATGTCAATGTGAGGCAAGAGGAAAGAATTGACAGGCACCCACCTGAGAATTGCTTAAGAACTTTGTTGAAAGGATTTCTACGTATGTGCCCCTTCTTAATTGCTGGCTGAAATACTAAATCCGCACCACATGAAGAAGCCTTCCCCCAGTGAAATATCTCAGCTTCATATGAGATGGAATAATAGAATAATAGAATTATAGAGTTGGAAGGGACCCCAAGGGTCATCTAGTCCAACCCCCTGAAATGCAGGAATCTCAACTAAAACATCCACGACAAATGGCCACCCAACTTCCACTTAAAAACATCCACGGAGGGAGATAAGTTAAAAGATTTGGTGAGGAGGTTCTAGAGATCAAATCATTGAAAATATTTGTGCAAAGCTGGAGTACTAAATATTTCTATTAACCCAGTTACCTTGTACACGATATTTTTTAGAGATCATTACTAGACTGCTGCCCTTCCCTTGGCGCATTAGGAAGGCAAGCGCAAGCTTTTGTTCTAATTAGCCATCTCTTTCATCTAATTAGTGCTCTCAACAAATTATTGTACAGACTTATAGACCAAGAAATTAATTTTAAACAATTGATCAATAATGGTATTGATTTAATTTCTCAACCTCCCCATCTTCTCTTCAACATAGTCCTCCCAATGCCAAAACTTTGGAAAAGTTTCTCCCAATTAAAAAGTGTAGATTTTAAAATAAGCCTTTTACACATTAAGCACTCATGCCTCCATATAGGCAAGAAAAAGATATTCAAATAAACAGAAAAATACCACACACAGAGAGAGAACACAAAGAATAAACCACGACAGAGCCTTCTTTTTACACTGCATATATTTGCATTAAATATAACCCTCTTTCCTAATGCGTTTGTGACCTGACAAATAATTACCCGATAACAATTTTTGGAAACCACGATCTCAGAGCCTGAACACGTTTTCAACATATTCAGTGATATAATTTTATTGTTTTTCGCCTGCTATGTTTCCTTGCATTTTTCTTGTTGCTGCTGGGAATGGAATGTTTATTAAAAATATTTCTCTTTACGAAGCTACCGATGTACACTGAGAAATGAAACAGAAATCTAGAACTGCAGCAGTTCAAGGGTCCATCTCACACATCGGTTCCTCGGGTAGAGAAACATCCAGCTGAGACTTTTTTTTTTATCCTGTAACATTAAGAATAAATACAGCAAAACATGGAGAAATTATTGAATAAAAACGGTCAGATAAAAAATAAATGCATTGAATAAAAATGATCAGATCACAAAATCAACCTTTCCTGGGTAATCAATATATGCAAACTACCTAAACTGTTATGTTTTAATGGTATACTACCAGAAATTGAAAATTGTGGGTTCCCCGCCCCAAGGGTTTAACATTTCTGAACTGTTACAGTTCTGTTGAAGCCTAGCACTTCTGAAATATGAATAAGAGCTCCAAATGCAAATAGCCTTCCCTGTAATGTTTGATGAAATGAGGGGCCCCATTAATAGAATCATAGGATTATAGAGTTGGAAGGGACATCCAGGGTCATCTAGTCCAATCCCCTGCAATGTAGGAATTTCGGCTAAAGCATCTGTAACTGATAGCCACCCAACCTCTGCTTAAAAACCTCCAGCGAAGAGGTCCACCACCTTCTGTGGGAGTCCGTTCCTCTGTGAAACAGCTTAGCCTCAGAAAGTTCTTTAGTCAGAATCTCCTTTCTTGAATCCACTGGTTCATGCCCTACCTTCTGGAACGGGAGAAAACAAGCTTGTTCCATCTTCCGCATGGCAGCCCTATAGGTATTTGAAAATGGCTACCATATCTCTTCTTAGTCTCCTCTTAGCAAAGCTAAGCATCCCCAACTCACTCATAAGGCTTGGTTTCCAAACCCTTGATCATCTTGGTCACTCTGCTCTACATATGTTTCAGTTTGTCAATATCCTTCTTAAACTGTGATGTCCAGAACTGGACACAGTATTCCAGGTGTGGTCTGAGCAAGGCAGAATAGAGAGGTACTATGGCTTCCCTTGATCAGGGCATTAGACTTCTGTTGATGCAGCCTAGAATAGCATTAGCTTTCTTCTTCTGCTGCTACATCACACTGTTGACTCATGTTAAACCTGTGGTCACTAAGACCTCTAGATCCTCTTCACATGTAGTACTGGCAAGGCAGGTCTCCCCCATCTTATTTTTGTGTAGCCTGTTTGTCTTGCCTAATTCTAGAACCTTACATTTCTCTCTTTTGAAATTCATATTGGAGTCAGCTCTCCAATCTATTAAGATAATTTTGAATCCTGATTCTGTCTCCTGTGGCATTAGCTTTCCTTCCTGGTTTGATGCCACCTGCAAATTTGATGACCATTCTCTCAGTCCCTCAATTCTTTCATCCAAGTCCTTTATAAAGATGTTGACCAACAACAGGCCCAGGACAGAATTGTGCAGTGTCACTTTTTCCAGGATGACGAGGAAACATTCATCCACCAAATATTGGCCTTTAGAGAAGAGAATTGTTCGATAGATTTATTGCTTTAATCAATACAAAACAAGAATGAGTAGCCTTGCTTGCATGGGGCTTTGACGTATGCCCACTCTATGAGAAACTGGCAACAGGGCAGAACTACTGGTGCTTACTGCTACTTTCACATGCTACATCAGTTCCATTGCTCTAGTAAAGGGTTCCTGCATTCTGTGAACTACTGCCTTTCAATGGTTACATCACAGGATTGGGCTCTGATGAAATTTGTGCAATGAAATACAGGCAACCCATTTTTTGTTTGTGCATTCAAAGAATGTGCAGGGCATTTTCAGACCTGGATGAGGGCGTGTCAGGGGAGTAACAGGGTGGGCTTATGCGCACTCCATTGACGCACACGATGACCCGCAGGGGTGCCAACTTGAATTAAATATTGTGGGGACCCAGGTAAGCCCCATCCTGCATAATTGATCACATAATGCAGTGCACACACACCATTTGAATGGGAATGCCCACAAACTTTGTGGGAGCCCAGCCCCCATGGCCCCTCAGAGTTGGCTCCTATGGTGATCTGGAACACAACCCCTGTGCAAATTGAGGGCTCCCTGTAGTTTTTTGGCAAGAGGTAGGGTAGATAAAATCTTAAAGAAGCTTGAATAAATCCATTTGGTCTTATGTTGCTCTTCTTTTAGCACAAAGGGGTAGTGATTTGTGCCAGCTCCCCTCTACATCCAGAAGCCTTGCATATTCCACACAGTCCCAAAGGTTTCCCAATCTTCAGAAACACAGGGAGCTCTCTTACACTGAGTCAGACCATTCATCCATCCAGCTCAATATTGTCTATACTGACTGGGAGCGATTCTCAAAGGTTCTGGGCAGGATTCTTTTCCACCTCAACTTGGAGATGCCAGCATTGAACCAGGGACTTCCTGCATGCAAAGCAGGTGGCCTGTCATTGAGCTATGGCCCTTCCCTTTGATTGGGTGTGGGTGCAGGGGACTGCAGAAGGATGAGGTGGGAAAGTCCTGTTCCATGACAGAATTCTTTTATGTTCGTAGCAGTGAAGTTAGGATCCAACCCGTTTATTATTTGTCATTGTCCTTCATTGAATTATCACCAGTGATCAATGTCCTCAGAATACAATACAGTTAGGAGCAACTGTGGCTGGATTGAACCAGCTGTACTATATAGCATGTCATATTTGCTTTGAATATGTTCACCATCTTTGTGCAACATGTCCAAAAGTTACCAAGCATCAATAATTTATGACTTGCATATTGCAAATGACAACAGAGTGTTAAAAATTTACATCTGGCGAGGAAGGGGGGGAGCAGCAGCACTGTAATAGAAACTCATGCAAGTCGCTTTCTACAGCTGTTTGTCTTATAGAATTGACAGGCACTGTAGACATTTGTACAACCTTGAGTAATGTGGCTCCCTAATGTGGCATAAGCAATTGAAACTTCAGCAGTGACAGGTTTATAAAGCTACTTTGTTTGCTTTTAAAAGAATTATGGTGATTGTCTCATTTCAGTTAGGTTTATAGGCTGTTATGTTAACATTTCAGAGAAGAAATGTAGCACTAAATATTTCAAATCCACAAAAGCCTCCAGTTTCTAAAATGCTCCACTGGTGCGAATCTCTTTTCGTCTCATTGGATTTTTATGCTGGAAGACTGGGCTGAGGACTGGGAATTTTCAAAATGGGTTGCCTTACCATGCCCAGTACCATTCAGAGCTGTGGCTAGGTGCCTGTATGTATGTATGTATGAATGAAACTTTATTTGTGTCAGCCAACGGCCATAGCAACAAAAGAATATTGCAGTATACACAGAACAAAATAAAAAGTTGTTTATATAAAACACAATTTAGAGTCCTGAATTAGCAGTCAAATAGTGGACCTTACAGTGGTACCTCGAGTTACAAATGCTTTGGGTTACGCGTTTTCAGGTTATGGACACGCTGAAACCCAGAAGTACTGGAACTGGTTACTTCTGGGTTTTGGCGCTTGTGCATGTGCAGAAGTGCTAAATCATGCTTTGTGCATGTGCACAAACGCAGCACTGTGGGTTGCGAACATGCCTCCCGCACGGATCATGTTCGCAACCCGAGGTTCCACTGTATTCTGATTGCCCCAGCTAAAAACCTTGCAACCTTTGCTGTCGTCTGCTCCTCTTGATCTGCCAGGAGAAAAGACACTGTGGCAGTGGTTAGGCAACCCAGAATAGACAATAAAAGAGGTGTGATAATGTCATTCCTCGGGTCTTTGTAAAGAGTGCAAGCCAGGAGGGCATGCGCCACTGATTTGCCATCTCCGCAAGGACGTGTTTTTCGTATGGAATCTGTTGGAATTGGCCCTCACATACAGCTGAGGGCAATACATTCAATCTTGCAAGGGTAAAAGCGTGTCTGTATTTTGGAATTGCTAGGTTATGCAGATAGGGTGACAGAGAATCAAGATGGGAAGGTGGAAAGTGAACATACCATGGGCAAAATTTCCTTACTGTGGCCAAGTTGTTCTGGCGCTCAATATCGTTTAGGCATTGACAAATTAGACTGTTTGCTTTACTATAACCCACGGTGAGTAGGTGTTGTGGGGATAAACCACAAGAGTGAAGTTTTTGATAGACAATTTTAGACCAGGCACTCTTGTGACAGTCTTGTAGCACTAGGGATATTAGACCGGTGGGATTTGAGTTTAGGCGAAGCCAGACATTAAGTGTCCTGCGCCAGATCCGTAATTCTACAGGAGCCTGTATTGTGTTAACAGTAGACTTTTATTTTACTCTCTTACCTTAGTCCTAATATTAATGCTGCTCCCCTCACTTCCATAGGGAAAGCAAGGTATTTGGTGACAGCAAATAAGTGATCCTTCTCACTTTCCAAATATGGATCAGAGAGCATAATTTGTAATGTGACCTGCTCTGAAATCTGCGGGTATAGGGCAGTATACAAATTTAATAATTAATTAATTATTTTAATTAAAGCAATGTGACGGCAAAAAAGCAAACTGGAAGTATCATTTTTAGGAGAAGTTGAACCCATAACTGCCACTTCAGAAACAAAACTAGGTAGCCTGCAGCCCTACAAATTCTGGGAGAAATTTCTGTGCAGGAAATCTTGTAGTCACCCAGATTCTTAACCCCATAGATAAATTATTATGCAATCAATTACTGCTTATAGGGAACACCTGCTTAATTACATGGTATAGCATACAATAATAAATGTATCAGACTGTTCAGGACATACTATATTAAACCTTTTACTATGTTTATGTGTTGGGTTTCACAAATATTTTTTTAAGTGAACAACTTTTTATCATCTGCCTGTTATTAGTTACAATGATTGATGTTGCAATCCAATATACACATTTCCCTGGGAGCAAGCTGCATTGAACTCTGCGGGGACTTCCTTCCAAGCTAGGTGTCAGGAACCTTTGGTCTTCCAGATGTTGCCATTGGCCATGCTTGCTGGGGCTGATGGGAGTTGGAGTCCAGCAAAGGCTCCTCACACCTGTTCTGAACAGGCAGGCATCTGAGTAATCTGAGTAAATATACCTGCTTATATTATCAACTTTTCATATAGTGTCCATTCAGCTTTACAATTTATGATGCCATGTACTACTTAAATGTTGCAGTGTATACACATTACTTGGTATTCTTGTTCTCCCCCCGCCCCCTCCACTATGTTGTGTTCCAACTAGGTACCTGCTATCACGCTATATAACTATCAGGCATAATTGCATCTACTCTTTCTTAGCCTTCAAGAGAAATCTGTCCCCTCCCTGCTAGAAACAAGATTAAAACCTTGCTACTTGTCTATGGCTTGGGGAAAAAAATCCCTGTCATCCGCAGTGTGACTGACAGATTTGCAAATCAGCAAACTTTCCATCTTGTCATTTAGATTTGTTCAGAAGCAGGTCTGAAATATAGCCAAACCAGGGTGATTATGCCAGGTGTGAGACTTGGAATATTGAACCCCCCTCCTTGTCTACTTTTTGGAAAAGTAAATTATTTTTATATAGTAGAGGATTGTGCATTGCTTAGTTTGAAGAAGATGAATTAATAAATTGGGGCAAATTATGTATGTATGTATGTATGTAGGAAAAGCTCAGTGATCATCCTATTGGAACATTAAGTCAAGTGAAGTTTATCCATCTCTCTTATGTTGCCATTCCCCTCAGTTTATTTCTACAGTGAGAGGTGCTTAAAACGCCCTGGAATATGCCACCCCCTTTTGACTTGAAATAGGTCACACTGACTGGCCAGGGAGCCCTGCCTTCTGAAATACTAAGTGTAGGGACATGCTATGATAAAACAGTGATGAGAAAAACTAACTCTGTATCTCTTTTTTATTGTCACGACTTCACATATGCTGGCGATAGCCACTACTGGAAAATGCTCCTGGACACCTGGCTAAAATTAAGCCCTGTATAAGTATATTTCATCCAGCTCCCGACATGTTGGGCGTGATTCTACCAAGTTGCTGGTTGAATAGAACAAAGTCTGCTTGTGTGACAGGACTTTCTCCCTTCTTTCTGTGTACCCCCTCCAACCCTGCTCTGGAAGCTTGGGAGAAACCCTAGAACAGGCTTAGAGGGTGAGGGACATCCTTATTCCATGCATATAAACCTCACTTACGTTGAATTCTACTCATTGACTGATTACCATAGTATCTATCAAAATACAGTACAGACAGCATCCTGCACATGGTGTTCTTGATGAAAATAAATTAGGTGGCTCCCCATAGGTCATGGAGTCAAGAAGTTCAGTGTATGGACACCTATTGCACCACAAATGTCATGTTTGAACTGGGATTCTGTCTGTAGACCCTTACTACAACAACAACAACAATTTATTATTTATATGTCACTCATCTGACTGGGTTGCCTTTCTTCATGTAACCTTTCTGTGTGTGGAGGAAGAATGGGTCTATTCCTGCCCTCACCTGTGAGGATTAATCACCCCTCCCTAACTGTACATATACACATGTCCCTGTTCCTGACCTGACAAACAAAGGCCAGGAAATGGGGTGCTGGGGATTTGATGGCATGAAGTGGGCAGCAGTTTAGTCCCATGCCATTCTCCACATGTAGAGTAAATGCTGGAGAAGAAGGTACAATAAGGACTTAAATAGAGATACAGTGGTACCTCGGGTTAAGTATTTAATTCGTTCCGGAGGTCTGTTCTTAACCTGAAACTGTGCTTAACCTGAAGCACCATTTTAGCTAATGGGGCCTCCTGCTGCCGCTGTGCTGCCGGAGCACAATTTCTGTTCTCATCCTGAAGCAAAGTTCTTAACCCGAGGTACTATTTCTGGGTTAGCGGAGTCTGTAACCTGAAGCGTATGTAACCTGAAGCGTATGTAACCTGAGGTACCACTGTAATGAATTAGGTCATTTTCACAAGTGATACTTGGGACAGTTTTGCATTTCTGGCAACTTTAATTTGAGTGTAATATCAACATAGGCTAGAAAATACATCAGGTTTTAAAAGGGTCACCTTTTACTGTCTGTCCTTTCACGAATAACACACTCTAGGCTAAGACTATAATCCTGTGTACATTCAACCAGGAGTAAGGCCCATTGAACATGCCAGAGTAAGCACGTGTAAGACTTGTCCGTATAATATGTTTTTAGCGCTGCGTGTGGCAACTCACTGTTACCCTGACTAGTGGGAAAGCACTATTAGGGCTTATTCCCCAATGCATGATCATCACTCTGTTGCATTATTTGATGACTCACAGCTGAATGTGTGAAAAAATATTGCACCGAAAAGCATTGTTCTTTGAGCTGACATAACGTGGCACCCCCCTCCCAGCTGTTTTGATCTCTTTCACACATTCGCTAGAAAAGCATGCATGTGTGAATCAGCCCCCATGCTTCTTCAACATAAGAAGGAACCCGGAATAGCAGCCATGATTCTTGCAGAGCAGATACAGAATGTGGAAAGCAGGAAATCTTTCTCGACCCTCTTGTAGATGTAATTATGACAGTTTGCCAGAGCAAATGTTTTACTCTCTTTCCATTTCTGTCTGTCATCATCACCTTGGGCTTCTGGAGAAGGGTCATAAAACAATGCACAGCAGCGATAAGATATGTAGCAACTTTTTAATATTCCAAATCTATACAGAAGAAAAAGGAAAAGAAGAAGAAAAAAAATCTTTACATTTGCAAGTTCAAACTGTCCATGCATGGACAAATATGAGCCATTCTTTATTGAGGCTCCTATTAGGAGAGCTGATGCCTTTGCATGATTAGGGCTGCTTGCTGAGATAAATGAGTCATACCGGGGACATGTCTTGATGATGAATCACTCATTTTCTTCAAAAGTATAAATGTGAGCTGAACTAATGTACAGCTGAACGTGAGAATGATTTTTGTAATGAAACTTTTATGCAATGTGCCAACTGGCACAAAAGAAAAGAAGCGGATAATAAATTAGGAACATAAAACAGCCCCCAATGTCAGACCAGTGGTCTGCTAAACCTGCTATTTTGCCTGTGACAATGGTCAGCGTCAAGAAGCAGTTTATAAAACTAGAGGGTAGCTCACACCAGCACAACCCTTTTAACACATTGTTCTTGGCATGTTCTGGGTTGCACGCTGTTTACAGTATGTGTGGTCTTTCTCATCCAATAATAAATGAGATGTTTCTTCAGTGGAGAAGGAAAGCAAGCTAACTGGTAATAAATAAATAAATAAATGACCCCCTGTACTTTCAGGCTGCCAGATACACAGTGCTTTAATATGTTGTGCATTGTACTTATTTTTAAAAAACATTTCTACCCCAACCTAATTTTCAAATAAACTCAACATATTTTTTTTAATGCAAAAGATAACTGCCCCCTATTATCCCTTGTTATGGGCTGGGAGTCAGAGGTGGGTCTTGGATCATTTGAAGGTCACTGATCTAGTTCATGGGGGCTATTATTATTATGGTTTGTGCAGAAGAACCACAAAATCTGTAGGTCTGAGCTCCTACTCTGCCTCCCCCCGTATATTTAATATTCTTTGTGTGATTGTGCAAAGTCTTCTAATTTTTCTCCCAAATCTAATTATACTGAAAGAGCTAGGAGATGACTCACACTGTCTTACATGACAAGAGTACTTGGTTGTTTTATATCCCAGAATTGGAATTTCAGAACTGAGGTTTTGAAAATCCAAAATGCCATTAAAGTTGGGTCCCAACTCCTCCGCATTCTACACCGGCTCTTAATCAGGGTTTGCTTATTTGTATACCACCCTTTCATCAATTTGTCTAGCATCCCCAGGACAGTTTTATATTTAAAATGCATGAAGATATATGAAACAACCCACCACAATTAACTAGTCCTTCCTGTTGGCTTGCTCACCTCCTCTTCCCATTAAGGTTCTTTTTTAGGGTGATCATGTGTCCTAGAGATTCTCTAGTATTTCATTCTATGATACTCCAATTTTCTTGCTTTCTGCTCTTGCCTCGTTCTCTAGGGCCCACTTAGGAGGCTCCTTTTATAGCTGCTCTTTCAGGACACACTGGGTGAATATGTACAGAACCCTAGATCAATGGCAGAGCACAAGAATTTGCATGTAGATGCTTGCAGGTCCACTCCCTGACATCACTATGTAGGACAAGTAGGGCTGCATACCCCACAAGTGTCCAAAGGAAAAAGAAAAAAGGGACACCCCATTTTTTCATGTGAGAGCATGGTGGTAATTTTGGGTGCCATGATCTTGCGTGATTTCGTGCCAAGATCTTGCACCCCCAAAAGCACTTTTTTGGGGCTGCATTCTTGCTGCAATCCCGGTGCATCCTGTCCACTGCCTCCAAATGCTCAGACCCCTACTTCTCCTCCAGTTCTGGCTCCTGCCTTATGAGGGGCACAAAACCACAAAAGTGCTACTCACTTCCCCTGGAACAGCTGCCTCTTCCACCCACCCCTCGGAGCCTCTTCTTCTTCTTTGGTGATCACTTGTACCCGAGTAAGATTGTCTTCCATAAACATGGTCTTAACTTTGAGTCCGTAAGTCACTGTGGAGGCCAGTTCTGGATCCACAATTCCTTTCACAGTGGGGACATAGGTTTTCGGGCAGGAGTTGATCATGGTGAGTGTTTGCCAAGCGTGCCTTCCTCTAGCATGTTTCTCTCTTTCGGCCTGAGTTCGAGCATCTACAAAGTCCATGACACCTTTGGTAAAGGCTGTTCTCCAGTTGGAGAACTCGCAGGTCAGTGTTTTGCAACTGCCGGTGTTTATTTGCCTTGAGAGAGTCTTTAAACCTTTTTTGTTGATCACCGCATTACACTTTCCATTTTCAAGTTTGGAATAGAGTAGTTGCTTTGGAAGACGATCATCAGGCATCTGCACAACATGAACAGTCCAACAAAATTGATGTTGAAGAATCATTGTTTCGACACTGATGATCCTTGCTTCTTCCAGTACATTGACATTAGTTCGCCTGTCTTCCCAAGTGATGTGTAAAAATTTTCGGAGACCCTGACAGGCTGGTATTTTATAAGGACAACATAAAAGGAATTACAAAAGAGACCCTAATATGATTAAAAGAGTGTACTTTCCTTTTCCTCGCTTCCCCCCTTTAAAATTCTATATTTGTCACATTATTCTTAATTCTTGGGAGCTTTTAAGAAATGGCCACAGCCGTTATAGATACAGAACATTAGCTGAAGTGATAAAATGGAACTAAATAAGAATTAGTAAATTGCTGTAAAATGGATAAAATTTCTTTAATTAATCTACAAAGTCCTAATTAACCTATCCAGTGGCCCAATTAAGAAACAGGAGATCTTTTGGAAGATATTTTGAAAACGGAAATGAAATTATTTCAGATTGCACCATCAGCTCCCCGCCCCCGCCCCGCACTGAGCAATTAGTTTTATTCCCAATTTAACAAGTTATGGTAAATGAGAAACATCAGATGTGGAAGGGGAAGAATAATCAAAATATTGTGAAAGCAATTCTGAATATTTGGAAATATGCACAAATGGCTCCACCTGGGTGGGATTTTTTTGCTGTGAAACGTCTGCATTGCAAGGAATGAAGGCAGAAAGAAAACCACTTTGCCTGACATCCTCCTCATTTCCTGAACTAAATTGCAATATGGATATTCTCAGATTTTTAAAGGAATTGCTCACTAGACCTTAATGATGTATCAGAAGGGTAGTGTAATGGAACAACTGTCCTCCACTCCTGACATAAGCTTTCAATAATTAATGGGAGCTAATGGCTGTATTTTAACAAGAGCAGCTTTAGACAGTTTATCAAGTGTTCCTGCATGATGTGCTACCCTGAGGTGAGGAAGGATTGTGATAATTTCTCAAATGGGCCGAGGGGAACATGTCCATCCAAATGGGAAGACTTTTGTCTCCCCTCTTCCCCCTGAATCTTAGGGGAAGGGCCATAGGTCAGTGGTGAAACACATGGTTTGCAAGCAGAAGGTCCCATGTTCCATTCCTGATACCTCCAGTTAAAAGGATCGGGTAGCAAGTGATGCGAAAGGCTCTGAACTTAACTGAGGACCTGGCTACACATTACATTAATGATGTGATTATTGGGTAATAGGTATGCCTATCTGTACTTATTTCCATGGTGTATCACTGTCGATCATGGCATTCACAATAAGGTTGGCATAACTCTAATATGGCAGGAGACCCTCCATGATGAACTTAGGTGATCCTGGGACAAGCCTGATTCCAGTCTCCTCCTCCTCAGGCGGGATGCGGGTGGCGCTGTGGTCTAAACCACTGAGCCTAGAGCTTGCTGATTGGAAGGTCGGCGGTTTGAATCCCTGCGTTTCTGTGTGCTGCTCTGGTTCGCCAGAAGCAGCTTAGTCATGCTGGCCACATGACCCAGAAGCTGTCTGCGGGCTAACGCCGGCTCCCGTGGCCTATAGAGCGAGATGAGCGCACAACCCCAGAGTCTGACCAAAAGATTAACACATGTAAATTTAGTTGCTAAGAAATATTCAACTTTTCAATGGGAGCCATTGGCACAAGTGTATGGCAGATAGCAGACTGAGATAGCTCATTATCAGAAGCTTTCACCCTGTCCTTAAGCAAACAGTTTTAGCCATTTCTCACTAGGGTGGCCAAGCTGAGAAATGGGCAGGAACTCTGAGGGAGGACAGGAATTGCTTATCTCAAAGCCCCTCCCTTCCCTGCTAGGAGACATTAGACAAAAATACTATTAAAACCCCAGACATTTCAGTACTCCCCAGGACTCGGCACAATTCTGCTTTGCTTTAATGACAGGTATACTCCCCTCCCCCCGCCGCTTCTAGTGTGGGTTTATGTTGAGGACTGTTGGGAGACTCCTATTTCCCTCAGAAAGCCACTGTTCACAGAGAAGAGAGACACTTAAAATGCACTAGGAATTGTACCTCTCTGAGGAAAATAAGGGACCCCTAAGGACTCTCAGCACCAGGGCCAAGGCACCTTTTTGGAGCTATAGTCAGTGTTGCCTTGGTGGAAAACCTTCAAGGGTCATATTCTAGTAGCAGAAAAAGCCAAACACCTTAAACCACAGACGCGGATATAAAGGACCTATTGGGGGGGGGCATTGTCTCTTCCCCCACCACTGTGATTGGGAAGAATCAGATGCATTTCAGCGTTCAATCCCACTTACTGTTATAAGAAAAAAAACAACCTGCTTCTTTATCCCTTTTGGGTATCCAAGAGCCTGTATGGAGTCCTTATGTAGGTTTTCTAACGCTAGGAGAAAATAATAGAGGCCAACCAGAGAATATTGAGAAGCAAAACAGCTAGTAAGCATGATCTTTATTAAATGGTTGCAACATGGTCCCCCCTCCCCCACGCAGGGAGGGAGGAGAACCCAGAACATTGGTGTGCAAGCTCTTATATAGACATTTGAAATTGCCTACCCTGTAGCTCAAGACCACCCCCCCCAAAAAAAATCATACATCCATCACTGAAATAGGTGGTCCCCAGCAGAAATTTGAGTGTTGCTTCTCTGCTGTCTGCCAGGATACCTGATAATGCCTTATCTGACTGCCTTTTCTTTTTATATATATATAAAATTTTTATTGGTTTTACAGAATTTTTTAAAGACAAACAAACATCTAAAAAGACATACAAACACGTATAGTTTCATAACATTTTTTCATAAACCTCTTTTCCAGGACTCCCCCATACCCCCCCCTTTCTGCATCCCAATGTCCATAGTTTTTTAGCAACTTCTAAATATTCCTTTCCAACCTCTGTCGTCTTAATCTTTTCTATAATCTGGTCTTATATCACTGTATCCCTTTTTTCCTGAAAACCTCAACCTTCTAGCATTCATCAAGTTTATAATAGTCCTTAAGATAACTTTTAAATTTTCTCCATTCTTCTTCCGCCGTCTCTTTTCCCTGATCACGGATTCTGCCTGTCATCTCAGCCAGTGTCATATAGTCCATCACCTTCATCTGCCATTCTTCCAGAGTGGGTAGATCTTGTATCTTCCAATACTTTGCGATGAGTATTCTTGCTGCTGTTGTAGCATACATAAAGAAAGTTCTGTCCTTCTTTGGCACCAGTTGGCCGACAATGCCCAAGAGAAAGGCCTCTGGTTTTTTAGGGAAAGTACATTTAAGTACCTTTTTTATTTCATTATAGATCATTTCCCAGAAGGCCTTAATCTTCGGGCATGTCCACCAAAGGTGATAGAAGGTACTTTCAGTCTCTTTACATTTCCAACACTTATTATCAGGCAAATGATAAATTTTTGCCAGCTTGACTGGGGTCATGTACCACCTGTAAACCATTTTCATAATGTTTTCCTTTAAGGCATTACATGCCGTGAATTTAATACCGGTGTTCCACAACCATTCCCAGTCAGCAGACATAATGTTATGACCAATGTCCTGTGCCCACTTAATCATAGCCGATTTAACTGTTTCATCCTGTGTATTCCATTTCAGCAGCAAGTTATACATTCTTGATAAATTCTTAGTATTGGGTTCTAACAATTCAGTCTCTAATTTTGATTTTTCCACCTGAAAGCCAATTTTCCTGTCCTGTTTGAAAAACTCCATTATTTGATGGTATTGAAACCAATTTTGTACTTTATGTTTCATTTTCTCATAACTTTGTAATTTCAATTTGTCTCCCTCCTGTTCCAAAATTTCCCAATACTTCGGCCATCCGACCTCCATATTGAGTTTCTTCACTGCTTTAGCTTCCACTGGAGACACCCATCTAGGGGTTTTGTTTTCCAACAGATCTTTATACCTTATCCAAACATTAAACAATGCTTTTCTAACAATATGATTTTTAAAGGCACTATGCAGCTTAATTTTATCATACCATAGATATGCATGCCAACCAAATGCATTATTGAAACCTTCCAGATCCAAAATGTCTGTGTTCTCGAGGAGCATCCACTCTTTCAGCCAGCAAAACGCTGCTGCCTCATAGTACAATTTTAAGTCCGGCAGGGCAAAACCCCCTCTTTCTTTAGCATCTGTCAATATTTTAAATTTGATTCTGGGCTTTTTGCCCTGCCAGACAAATTTCGAGATATCTTTCTGCCACCTCTTAAAACATTCCATCTTGTCGAGAATCTGCAAGGTTTGAAACAAAAATAACATTCTAGGCAATACATTCATCTTAATCACTGCAATTCGGCCTAACATTGACAATTTCAAATTTGACCATATTTCTAGATCTTTTTTAATTTCTGACCAACATTTTTCATAGTTATCCTTATACAAATTCAAATTTTTGGATGTCAAATAAACCCCTAGGTATTTCACCTTCTTGACCACCGTCAGCCCTGTCTCCTCTTGGAATTTCTCCTTCTCCATATCTGTTAAATTTTTTCCTAAAACTTTAGTTTTTTGTTTATTCAGCTTAAATCCAGCTACCTGGCCAAACTGTTGGATTATTTCTAGCACCTTTTTCGTACTAGTATTTGGCTCTTGCAAAGTCAATACTAGGTCATCTGCAAATGCTCTTAACTTGTAATGTTTAGCTCCGACCTGTACACCTTTGACCTGCTGGTCATTTCTAATCATATTCAGCAACACCTCCAGAACTGAAATGAAAAGCAATGGGGAAATTGGGCACCCCTGTCGTGTTCCTTTTTCTATCTTAAGTTCCTCAGTTATTACATTATTTACAATCAACTTAGCTTTTTGTTCAGAATATATTGCACCCATACCATTCTCAAAAGCTTGGCCTACCCCCATCCCATGAAGGTTCTTTATCATAAAACTCCAAGAGATATTGTCAAAGGCTTTCTCCGCGTCCACAAAAATCAGTACTGCTTTAGTATTTATATTCACCTCTAACTTTTCCAAAATGTCTATTATATTCCTTACATTGTCTGCTAGGTGTCTTTTTGGGAGAAAGCCTGCTTGGTTCTTATGAATCTTTTCCATCAACACTTTTTTAAATCTTTTTGCCAAAATGTCTGCAAAAATTTTGTAGTCCACATTAAGTAATGATATTGGGCGGTAGTTCTTCAGTTGAGTCTTTTCAGTCTCTGTCTTTGGTATGAGTGAAATATACGCTTCTTTCCACGATTCAGGTGCCTTTTTTCCCTCTAGGATCTCATTACAGACTTCTTTTAATGGTTGAATCAACCACTCCTTCAAAGATTTGTAGTATCTAGAAGTCAGTCCATCTGGTCCTGGAGATTTGCCCAATTGCATATTCTGAATGGCAGCCTCTATCTCTTGTTCTGTTATTCTCTGATTCAGATCCATCTTACTTTGATGAGAGATTTTTTGTAATCCATATTTGTCAAGGAATTTGTCTATATCTTCTTCATTTTGCGGTCCTTGAGTATAAAGTTTTTTAAAATAACTCAAAAAGCAATTTCTAATTTCATTAGGTTTAGATATGTTCTTTCCATCCACCTCTAGGCTTGTAACTGTATTTAGTTTCTGCCTTTTCTTCAATTGCCATGCCAAAAGTTTGCCACATTTATTTGCCGATTCAAATGTCTTTTGTTTCATTTGCTTTATCTTCCATTCAATCTCTTGGTTCATCAATTCCATATATTGTGCTTGGTATAACTTAATCTCTCTTAAAATCTCCTGGGACTTTGGTTTTACTCTCAATTTTTTCTCTCCTTCCTTTATCTTTTCCAAAATCTTTTCCTTTTTCTCATTTTGTTTTTTCCTCTTTATTGAGTTTTGTTGAATCAGGAAACCTCGCATCACAGCTTTGCTTGCGTCCCAGATCACTCTTTTTTCCACATCGGCCCTTAAATTTATTTCAAAATAGTCCTTTAAAGTTTTTTGGGCCTTCATGAGGATCTCCTTATCTCGAAAGAGGGTGTCATTCATTCTCCATCTAAATTGACCAGTTGTTGTAAGTTTCATTTCCATCTTCACAGCGTTGTGGTCGGAGCAAGTTTTTGGGCAGATTTCTACCTTCTTAATCTTTGGAGCCATCCCACTAGTAATCCAGATTTGATCGCTTCTGGTCCAGGTCATCATTGCTTGGGAGAAAAAGGTTCCCTCTCTCTCCAGAGGGTTCCTTGTTCTCCATATGTCTATTAGGTCCATATTTTCCGTCATCTCAAAAAAAGTCTTAGGAAGTCTCCCTTCCTTGGTAGCTGTCAGTCTTTGTGCCTTGTCCATGTTAGTGGAGACCACGCCGTTCATGTCTCCCATAATTATCATATTATAATCCAGATAGTCCGTCAAAGTTTCATGAAGTTTCTTGAAGAATTCGGCTTTACCTTCATTTGGTGCATAAATTCCAACTATCAGAAATTTTTCTCCTTGTACTTGTATCTCCACTGCCAAATATCTCCCTTGTTCATCTTAAACATCATTTTTGGAGCCCATTTCTCTTTTACATATATCACTACTCCTCTTTTTTTGACTTTGTCTGATGAGATAAATTCTTGTCCTAGTCTTTTGTTTATAAGTAATCTCCTGTGAGCTCTGGTTATATGGGTTTCTTGTAGGCATATCAAATCCAGTTGTTCTCTGTTCAAAATATGAAAAACTTGTCGTCTCCTCAAAGGCATATTGAGCCCATTACAATTCCAACTAAGGAATTGCAGAGCCATCTTGTTATTTTTCTGATACTCCTCCAACAGCTCCAAGTTGTTGCTCTTCCTCTGATGGTGGTGGAATGTGTCCAAACGAAAGATTCAAAATGTCTATTGCTCTCCTCTGTTCTGCAATTGGGTCCACAGTTCCCTTCTGTAAGTCCTCTCGGTTTCTTTCCAAAAATTTCTCTTTATCTTGTATAGTCTTTATTTTCACCTTCTTCCCCTTGTAATCGAAAGACAGTCCCTGTGGAAATTCCCACCTAAAGAGGATGGAATTTTTCTTTAATAGAAGAACCAGATCCTTATAGAAAGTTCTCAGATCCAAGATATATTTTGGAATGTCTTTAAAAATCTGTACAGCTGAATTTCCGATTTGCAAGGCCTTTTCAAAATGTAGTCTTAATATTTTGTCTCTTTCTTCCTTGGATCTGAGGGTAATCAAACAATCCCTCGGGGTCTTTCTGTTCTGTTTTTTGCCCAGTCTAAACGCTGTTGTGATTTTAAATTCGTCTTCCTCCAGATCTTCCCAGCAGTCAGCAAACTCTTGTGTTAAGAACTCCACGAGATTGTCACCTTCGTTCTCTGGAATTAATCTTAATTTCAGATTTCTCTCTTTTCTCTGTAATTCCCACAAAGCCAGAATTGCGTCATGCTCATACACCTTTTTAGCAATCGGTTCTAAGTTCTCTTGAGTCTCTCCAGCAATAGCTCTAGCTTCTTCCGCAATTTTACGTGTTGCAGAATTTTCCTGGACCAGTTTGTTTATAGATTCTGTATTCAAATCTAGTCTTGCTGATATCTCTGTTAATTTTTGTGTATTTTCTGAGCTCTGCTTTGTTAAAGTCTCCAGGGATTGGTTTATCTTAAGTAAGGCTTGTGTCACAGCATCCATGGAGACAGCTGTCGCTTTTTCTTGTCCTGTTGTTCCTGTAGATCCTGTAGGAGTTGCGCCTGTGATCGAGCCTCTCTTCTTTTGTTGCTGTTGCTGTTGCTGGTGCTGTTGTTGTTGTCTAGTCTTAGCTCTTGTGGCTATCTCTTCTAGTGGACCACTCATGTCCCAAGGTCGTTTCCCACGGGAACCGTTTCCCGATGGAAAATTCCACTGTCTTGAGTTGTGTCGGCCTTTACTTTACCCTCTAGGGGGAGCAAATCAAAATGTCCAAATACAAAGACAAAGAAAATGTCCAAATACAAAAAAAGGCAAGAAAGTTTAAAACCAGTATATCAGGAGGCTTGTAAATACAAGTTGCAGCAGTTTCCCAGTAGATACTGTCTCAGCCTACTCTGGTATACTGTAGCCAAACAGTCCAGGAACTTTGTGTCACAATGTAATCTTCTCAGGAAAAAGTCAGTTGAGTGCCCTATTGTCTTATTAAGCAGTCCGTTTCAGGTTATTGAGACAGCAGAAGATTTTTTTCTTTTAGACAGATCTAAAGTCCAGATGTCAGGTTTAATTAATCAAAAGCAATGTCTCTTGCGGATACAGCTTTAAGGTTTCGTTACTTTCACTTTCATGCAGTCGGGGGAAGGCAGACTTCCTTAATTTTCACCTCCCCGTTTTCAGCCAAATTTCCAGATTTTAATTTCAAATAGACGTTCAGTCTTACTCACGGGTTTTTCAGTCCGAAATTTACAGGAAGGAATCGGCGCTCTCCGCTAATAGCGACGCGGCTTCACCCTGCGGGCTGGGTAGCGATTCTCAGCACCGCGCTCCCCCGATGTCGTTCCAGAGCCTTTAAAAAGGCTCTTTCTGCGGTAAAGGGAGGGCGCTCCTGGTGCCCACCGAATCTCCTCATTCACAGGCTTCCGCGCCTGTGATTTTAGGGGTCCCCCGCTTGCCGTAGCGGGACAGACCCGAACTCGCAGAGCAGTCCTCTTCCGGAGCTTGGAAAGAGGACCGCCATTAGCGCTGGCGCCGACCGGAAGTCTATCTGACTGCCTTTTCTGGGTTGCCTGGCCATTCCTTTGAGATGGTAAATACTTCCTGAATCTCTTGATACTGTGCTCAGCTTAACAGATACTTGCCAGACTGTATTTACAGGGAGGTGTAAGCCCCTATCGTCCAAAGACAACTGGAAAGCTTTTCCCATCTCCTTCCTCCTTGCAGAGAAATATTTGAGGTCAATTTGGGAGAGTCAAAATGGCTTCAGGATTGTTCTCCTATACTATTTCAGATACTTGGCTTATATACTTATGTACGTGTTTGCCTTGTACATTTATGAACATTTTTTTTATATATATAAGACCTTAGAATTCCTATAACGCTGACTATACCACTTTCAGACTTGGTCAGTATAAACAAATGGATAGATGTCTATTTCCTTATCCTCACATCTTTCATTGCCCAGTTTGCTAGGGGATACCATGTGCCAGTAGACATCCTCTGCCTCTCCAGCACCCTGAAACGCTGCTGTTATCCCTGATTCATATACTTCTTTTGACAATATGCCACACATTTTAATTACAATACAAATTATATGGTACTGCCATGCAGCAGTAAACAAAGAACTAATTTGTGTTCCTTCTACACTTATCATTCATGGACTAATTAGTTTCTCTATGAGGGTCCAAGTGACTCTTATATAAAGCAAAAGCTCCTGAGGATATAAAGGTTAATTTTGAAGTGATTACAAATATTCTGCTAACATTATAATTAATAGTTATACTTAAAACACAGCAGTTGTCTGCAGCTCCAATAAGTCGGCTGTTAATTAGCCAACGAAACTGGCATCATTCGGGATGCTTTAACTTTTCACTGTTTAGTCATCGGAATGACAAAGCTGAGTAATGCTTAGTTTTAATCCACTGCAACGATGAAAGGGGAAACCACTTCAAGCCCCAAACTTGCTGATTCACTGTTTCTCTGTAGCTTCAGTTTGTGTTTATCTTCATCTAGATTTTCCTCAATTTTCCACACGGATGTAAGGCAGGGAAAAATTTCTCACAGGGTTTGATTCATATGTCACTGAAACCCAGCCAGCACTAGGCTGCAATGTGGCAGCTGTTTTGCAGGAGCAGAGAGGATTAATTGTAAAGTACAAACATATGGTGATGGTAAAATAGCCAACATAGCGATGCCACAATATTTAGGGCAGAGAAGGAACTTAGTTTTTTGAAAGTAGAGCGTGGAATGAAAGCCAAGATGAGAGTGATGCTTTGGGACAGTGATTTCTAGCAATTGCTGAGTGGTCAGAGTGCTGCTTATGCTCAGGTCCTGCTCGTGTCTCACTGTGAGAACAGAGTGCTGGACTAGATTTGCCACTGGCCTGATCCAGCAGGCTCTCTTCTTTTGTTCTTCCATGGGGAAATATTTGTTGAGGCTTGTTGGGGTGTGTGTTCATCTTCATCACCCCAAAATCTTGTTCTCTGTAGGTGCACCGTGAAAGCTTCAGCAAAGCTGTTAAGTTCTCCAAACGTGAAACAGTTGTTGTTTTAAGCAGATAGATTCAGGGGACTGAATCCATCCCAGCACCTACTTCTGTCCTATTATCATAGTACCATTAAGAGTGTCTTAACCTATAGTATATTATCGTGGTATGGGAGCAGCTCTGAAACGGATAAAAAAGCTTTACAGAGAACAATTAAAATTGCCCAGAATGTTATTGGGCTCCGACTACCAACCCTGGATGAGATCTTCACGTCTCGCATTTTGAAGAAGTCACATAATATCCTGAGAGATCCCACCCATCCTGCTCACAACTTCTTTGAACTATTGCCTTCGGGCAGAAGATATAGGACAATGAAAACACGAACCACACGCCTTCTGAATAGTTTCTATCCAAGAGCTCTGATTGCACTAAATAATGATCTCAGGGCCAGTTGCAAGGTTTAGCAAGCAGAGAGTAGGAAGGAATGAGATATTCTGGATTATGTTATGTTTTATAGATTATGTCTGAATAGGATGAGAGTGTCGGAGATACGTGCAAATGTATATGTGAACCCGGTCTTTGGGTGGGTGTTTGATTTTCGTTGTTGTGTATACTGTGTATATACGGACAATGACAATAAATTTATCTATCTATCTATCTAATTTTATTACTTATACCCCACCCATCTGGCTGGGTTTCCCCAGCCACTTTGGGTGGCTCACAGCATATATCAGAACATACTAAAACATCAAACATTAAAAACTTCCCGATACAGGGCTGCCTTCAGATGTCTTCTAAAAGTCAGATAGTTGTTTATTTCCTTGACACCTGAAGGGAGGGTGTTCCACGGGGAGGGCACCACTACCGAGAAGGCCCTCTGCCTGGTTCCCTATAACTTTGCTTCTCACAGTGAGGGAACTGCCCTCAGAGCTGGACCTCAGTGTCTGGGCTGAATGATGAGGGTGGAGATGCTCCTTCAGGTATATTGGGCTGAGGCTGTTTAGGGCTTTGAAGGTCAGAACCAACACTTTTAATTGTGCTCAGAAACGCACTGGGAGCCAATGAAGATCCTTTAGGACCGGTGTTATATGGTCCTGGTGGCCACTCCCAGTTACCAGTCTAGCTGTCGTATTCTGGATTAGTTGTAGTTTCTGGGTCACCTTCAAAGGTAGCCCTTTGCTTTGATTCACACAAAGCACACACTCTGTAGTTACACACTATATACAGGTTACATGAAGGCTTTCCCCCTTCTAGTCCCAGGGTGGTTTCTGTACTACAAAGTCTACATGCAAGTTCTAAGTCAATTTGCACAGAGCCTAGCAACATCTTAGAGTTCTCTGTGTCCTGAAGTCTAGGAAGTCTCCAAGACGTCTTCTCAGACGAGCTCTTCTCAAAGTGTTCAGGTTACTTTACAGTTCCATGATGATCCATTCCTTCCTGATAACAACCCATGACCCACAACCAACTCTGTAATCTGAGCCCTTTTATACACAAAGTTCCATGCCCAGTAACACGGAGAAGGAAGTCACCAGGTTCAACCAGATGAATCTCAGGAATAACTCAGCTAATGGAATGAACCCATTAACTGCATTCTTTAACAAGGCATACACACAGACAATATTGGGTTTCACTGTAGAGCTGATATGTATTTTTCAGGAAGGGTGTGTTTTGCAGGCTAAACTCCTGACATATTCAGATGCAATGATTTCACCTTTCACATACTCACCTAGGTGTATTCCTGCAAGTCAAATACCTTGCATTGGATTGACCCTAGTTTAGTTTAGTTGTTTAATTAATGTGATGCTTTCCCACAAAGTACTGAGACCAAAGCAGCTTACAGTAACATCAACTAATCATCACGATGCAACATCACGTTTGAGAAATCAGCTTGCTACAAAATGTATCAAAAACATTCAAATATGACAAAGCCAGCAATTCAAGAAACACATCATAGCACAAATTCAACTTGACAATGAACTGATGCAGATTTAATATACCTCAAATATAAAAGCAGGATCAAAATTAATGGGACAGGAAAAAGCTGACCCAACACACATTGCTAGTGTAGCTTGGTTTAATCTAGTTTAGGATCATGGGGATGGGGGTCTTCTCACTAGGCTAGATGGTTCACAGCTGGCTCCCTCCTCAATCAAAGCCGCCCCAGTGGATCTGCTTCTAGTGCTGGCCTTGGCGCATTAGATTAGGAGTCATTTAATATTGCCTAAAAACCAACCTGTTCTGTGAGCAGGTGCATGGAGGGAAGTTGCTATGAGGAGCACCAGTAAACTGAAACATGTCAGCAGTCATTTTGAAAGCGGTTGGTATGATATTAGTTGCACAGAGTTTAGTAAAGTTTGTTTGTTCTAAACTTCAGGCTCTGTTTTATAAAATTCTGGCATTGTGTCAGAAGCAGGGCAGGCCCTATCATTGGGCAGAGTGAGGCAGCTGCCTAAGAAGCAGCAGCCTGCTCTACAGCCACCAAGCCAGCCTTAATGACTCCTGGTACAGTGGAAGATGCAGTCCTTACACTAGGGGCAGTAAGTAAGATTCAGTTGCCAGTCTAATCAGCTGCTGTGCATGGGCTAGGGGAAAGCCACCACCCTGTTCTTTGCCTCAGGCAGCAAAATAATGGTCTCCAGGTGAACTTCAAAATGATGCAGATAATAGGAAGAGATGGAAACAACCATTTGAGGTGTAGTTCATTCCAAACTGAACAGATAAGAAAGATGAGAGGTTTCAGTTGGTGCTAGGTGGCAGGTGAAGATGCAAGTATGTTTAACTCTCCTTTTTGCTTGATCTCAACATAGAACATAGAAGAAACAATGCATTAAAAAGGCCCAAATTCTTCACTAGAATTCAGGTCGAAAGAGAAAGCAAAGGCCTACATGTGAATAATTTTAAGCTCTTACTACAAAATTGTGGAGCTGTAGTCCAGTGGTGGGGTTCGTCTGGCTAGCCAGGCCTCCCAGTTTGGCCCATGATGCACACTGACCACACCTACCTGTCTTTCACCTGATGTCATGCACAGGGCAGGTAAAGCTGCCACTACAGAGGAAGCCCACTCCCGATTGTTCCTTTGCAGCCCTGGTTTGCTTTTGGTCCTGTTTAAATTTGGCGCTCAATGCAAATCCTCCTGTTTCTTGGTGGGATCCATTCCACCTGATATCATGTGATACGAAAACGGAGAAACCCATTCACAACGCTGGCATATTTCTGTGCAGATTTAAAAAGAAAACTTCAAAAATGGGGTAAACTGAATGTAAGGCTGGAAAAACTAAGGGAGACGAGAACTGGCAAATTTGCCTGTCCCGAGGCATGGAACATGGGGCTGTGTGCGCTGGTATCCTCTCTGCCCAGATGTACCTGCACAATGCTGTTTCGGCAGCCCCTGGCTTTTGCCACTGCCTCCCAGTGCTCTCTGGTTAAGGTCACTGAGCCTTCCTCACCCTTCAGCCCCACTTGCTGAAGGCTGCCTCATGAGCTGATGCTCGCCCTGCGTATCTAGTGCTGAACACGGAATTTCTTTTGGCAGGTGCAGCTTTTATCTTCCCTGCACAATGAGCTACATTTGCAAAAGATCACAAATGACACAGTTCCTGGTCACCCTACTCAGGACTGGTTACTGGATAGTGGTTTAAAATTTTTTAAAATAAATTGTGTAATCTTTTGCGTTCCATGTTCATGCGCCAACTTAGGAAACTTTTTGGAGAGAGGAGGAGCACTGGGAAATCATCACATTGGCTAAGTAATCACCATTAGGTTGAGTAGAACGGCTTAGCAAGCACCTGCTTGGATTTAGAGCCATATCACAATACAGCAGACAGCAGAGCAGGTGCATCAATGTCTTGCAGCCGCTTCTCCTGCTAACATCTGTCATGTGTGTATTTTGCTGATATCCCAAATATAGATCCTGCTCATATGAGCCACTTACTTCTTCCTGTTTATTCTTATTATTGCACTAACGAGAAGATCTGAGCTGCAGATGATCTGCAGTGCAGCAATTGTGTGTGTGTGTGTGTGTGTGTGTGTGTGTGTGTGTGTGTTTTAAAAAAGCTTCCAAATCAAGACATAGCTAACTTTGACAAACCCACTTCCTCCTGCTTTGTGCACCCCCTGATCTTTTTTTGAATGGCCTTAGAACTATAAGAAATGGCCAGAAAGACCTTTGTGGTAGGCTAACGTGAATGATACTGTAACCTTTGTGTGTGAGGATTTCATTCTGATTAAAAACAAATCTGTTTGAAACGCTAATAATTTTCTTAAGGTCAAACAGTAAGCAGAAATTCAAGTCGTAATATTTTAAAGTTCAAGCAAAGTCATATACATTTGTTAACAGAAGAGGGATGCAAAAGATCGTTTTCCCTTACCCATTTCTAAAAAGCTTAAAAGCTTATTTATGTTTTCAAGTGAATGAGAACTGCTCAGGAACTGCTCAGGTGATTTTATTTTACTTTACACAATTAGGCCAGAATAAGATCACCTTCTTAATTCAGTAATGTATGTGATTGATTTTGTCGCTGCTTTTTCATTGGGAAATGTGGTAGGGACTTAGGAATCTGCCTTATACTGAGCCAGAACATTGGGTCCATTTAGCTCATTATCATCTACACTGACTGACAGCAGCTCTCCAGAATCTCTTAGACTAGAGAAGAAGAAGAGTTTGGATTTGATGTACCGGTTGATTTATCACTACCCAAAGGAATCTCAAAGCGGCTAACATTCTCCTTTCCCTTCCTCCCCCACAACAAACACTGTGAGGTGAGTGGGGCTGAGAGACTTCAGAGAAGTGTGACTAGCCCAAGGTCACCCAGCAGTTGCATGTGGAGGAGCGGAGACGCGAACCCGGTTCCCCAGATTCCGGGTCTACGGCTCTTAACCACTACACCACACTGGCTCTGGAAACCACTGGAGTCCTTCTGCATGCAAGGAAAATGCTCAACCATTGATCCGTGTCCCTTCCCCCAAGAAGTGGTGACCAGTTTGAGCAAAGTTCTGGGGCTCTGTCCATGCTTTTGTTATAATAATTTTAAAGTCTCAAATATAGAATAAATATTCATAAATGCACACATATATGAACCATGTATCAGAAATAGTATGGGAGAGCAATCCTGAAGCCATTTTTACTCTCCCAATGACCTCAAATATTCCTCTGCAGTAAGGGAGGCAAATGGGGAAAGCCTTCCCATTGTCTTTTTGCTTGCAAATCCTGCCTTAAGGTTAAGGGTGCATTTGTGTATAAATAGAGTGAGCCTGTGACGTGGATTCAGGAACTGAAGTATTAACCATCACAAAAGAATGGCCAGACTGCCCAGGTAATGTAATCAGTCACCATTATCAGGTCTCCTGGCAGACAGGATTTCTGCTGTAGACCGCCTCCTTCCGTGATGTATGTATGATGTTTTGGGGGTGGGGTGGTCTTGGGCTATAGGGTGGGCAATTTCAAAAGTCTGTATAAGGGCTTGTGCACCATTGTTCAGGGTTCTCATCCCTCCTGCCTGTAGTGAGTGGGGACCCTGTTGCAACAGTTCCTTGAATAAAGGTCAGGCTTATTAGCCGCTTTGCTTCTCAATATACTCTGGTTGGCCTCTGTTGTTTTCTCCTACTGATAGGGAACCCATTTAAAGACTCTATACGGGCTCTGGAATACCACATAAGGGAAAGAGAGCAGTTTTTCTTATAACACCTTTTTTTTTGATTGCAAGATTTCCCCCTTCCTTATGCAGGAGCTGGTGAGGAAGAGACAGAAATTCTGCACGTGCTCAGAGATACCATACTATCCACATGCTGCAAGACTGCTGTTAAAAACTGCCAAATGGAGCCAGAGGTCAAATGAAGCTTGTGGGGGAAGAGGGGATATAGAATGCCCACAGGGAGAAAAAAGTGAGAGGAATTCTGTGGCCTTTTCATTTTAACACAAGTGCTGCAGTTTCCATCTGGATGCTAGGCAGCAGATAGTTTATAACACCAGAAATATATTACAACGATTTCTACTCTCCAAAGTGAACCAATGACAGTTCTATCACAGCCTTGGTGAGACCTAAAACCCCAGATATTCTTACCAGTGTTTATGTTATAAGTTGTGTTTGGGCAAATAGTCAAAGTGGAGATGTTTGCACAGGGGTGTTTGCGCAAGTCATGCCCCCAAAGTTCTTGAACATTTTGCCTCCCCTTCTCAGTCCCCAACCTCATCTGGCTTCCCAACAGGGCCGGATGTAGGTTTGATGAGGCCCTAAGCTACTGAAGGTAATGGGGCCCTTTATATGTCCAGCTGTTCTTTGTCAACAACAAATTGTCACTGTTTTTTTGTGTTGAATATATGCTATATGGTAATTTATGGACCTAATAGGTATCTAAAGCCACTTGCACATAACAAAATATGTATTTCATCAAAGTAATTGTTGAACTGAAATATTTTATTTGCTTTTTAAGTTATATTTTGGAAATGTACATCCAGTTTCCCCCCCTTTAGTTTTTTGAGGGCCCCTAAGAGAGTGGGGCCCTCAGCTATAGCTTGTTTAGCTTATACGTAAATCCGGCACTGCTTCCCAACATGGAGGTTGCTGCCAATAAGCAAGGGGGATGGATGGGTGCAGGAGTGTTAAGTTTCAGGTGTTCCAGAAGGCATTGTTGATTTGTTCTAGAGTCTCGAGTTCCTCATGCATTGGAGGGGGAATGTCTGAACTGGGGAGCCTGGTTTATATAGGAAGGCTCTGATTGCGATTCAGAATCCTAATGAGAATTGTGTGAGGGTGTACACCACTGTAGGGCTAATGTTTCCTTCACTACTAGGAGAAAGTATTTTATCAACATAAAATATTAAAATTATCAAGGTGCTTTTCTTTAGACATAGGAGGGCATAGCCCGTGAAACCTGTCAAAGTCTCTCACTTAGTGAAACAAATAACTGTTCACAAATACAATAGAAAGGGAAAATAAGAAGCCTCCCAAAGGAATAAGAGAAGGTTAAAAAGAAGGCAAAAACCATTCACTTGACAACTATCAGCCTGAATCACAGAAAATGCTCATTTCTGTTCAGATTCTTTGCAACTAATTATCAGTAGATCACCCAGGCTGTTTCAGTCTTTCCTCCCCTGAAAATATTGCTTGTCGGCTGAGCTAAGAGTAGAACATCTTTATCAAATGGGAGACGACATCCATTATAAAGGCAGGAAGAACTGTTTTTAAACATGCCTCAAACCACAATTCAATTTAACAGGTTAAGAATATGATAGGAAGGGTACACCCCAAAAACTGTGGCTATCTAGCTATCTTTGTACATCAGCAGGGGAAGAAATGTAAAAACAATTGCTACAGGCAGTTTGTAGAATGGATAAATATATTCAGCGGGGGTGAAAAAGAGATGTTTCTGTTTGGAATTTTGTACTAGAGCAAGAATCTAATTTTGAACAGTTCTGGGGTTTGAGTCAAACAGCTTGCAGCCTGCTAAAAGATTCCTCTGTTGATCTGAATTTGCTAGGGAGGAGAGAAAGCAGAGAGCATATGCTAATGGCCGTATGCACTGTGCATTTTACTGCGGTTCATCATAATTCTCAAGAAAGCAAAATATTACACGTGCTAAAAATAATGTGGGCCAGCTGTGCTCCTTCTGGGATAGAAAATATTACTGCTTAATTGGGTAAGCCCTTCTAATATCTTTGCCATAGTGTGCAAAATAAGCTGTTTGCAATTATCACCAGCTCCTCCACTTAACCTAGGATTTTATTTTCTCCCATATTAATTTTTCTCCTTATCTTTCCTGCCCTCTCTGCTTAGTTTCACTCTTGCAAAATTGCCTCCTTTGTATCTTTGCCTCAAGGGAGTAGCTTCATATTGTTTACAAAAACACATGTGGTGTTTTATTATTAGTGATTTTTTTGTACTCTGTATATCTAAAGGTATTTGGATTTAACTGTTGAGGCATCGTGTGTTTGAACCTGCAAAAGCTGTAATATTTGCCTTTGGGCTTGTGACTGGTTTTATTCAAGATGCAGAAATTTATAATGCAGTATGGGTTTAATGAAGTGATTCTGGGAACCAAAAATGTAATATTATACATTTTATGCTTTGCTGCTGATCAGTCCTTATGAGTTAGCTTAATGCTTTGGAAGGTGTGGTGTTGCCTGCACAAAAAGAGGGGAGGGAGACAGACAAAACTAGACTGACCCCACCTTCTTTGTAGCTTTGCTGCCGCCACCAAGTGAATATCTTCATTTTTCTCTGGCTACCTAAACAAATCAGCTTCTGGACTTGAAGTATCTCAACCTACTCCCTATACTGGACAGAGTAGTATGGCACTGTAACATGGGGTAAATAACAAGACCAAGCCTCTATTTTTTCCAAAGCAAACTTTTGTTTTACTTTAAGTTTCAGTAAGGCAACAAGTTAAATAGTTTCTCAGAAAAATACTTTTGAAAAAAACAACAACCCTTTGCAGTTTGAATGGTAACCCATAAAATCAAATAAAATTTAAATAGAGATCCAGCTATGCCAATTACAGGCTGTTTCACTAACCATCAATTTGCATCTCTCATTCCAGCTTCTGCGACCCTTTTGGTCTTCTAGCTACTGCTTCAGTATCAATCCATGCTCTCTAACACATTCCAGCTCTCTGAGTATTTCAGCCTTTTTCTCTCTCGCATCTCCTCCTTACAAGTTTTCAAACCAACACTGAACACAAAATAGGCAAGTCCTATTGCCTCACTGAAAATCTCATTGAAATGAGAAATGAACCAGAGAAATGGTTGGTAAGTTATCAAAGCCTGTGTTTTGGCATCGTATTTACCACCAGTTATTATATAATGGTATATTACTTTTGGTCATCTTCAGTGTTTATTAGATAAAGAACTCTGATTTCTTCTCTCTCCCTCTTTGACTTAATTGGTTGTGTTGCTCTAACACAGGGGTCAGCAAACTTTTTCAGCAGGGGGCCGGTCCACTGTCCCTTAGACCTTGTGGGGGGCCAGACTCTCTATATATATATGAAGGCCCCTGGGCCTTAGTTTGCCTACCCATGCTCTAACATATATGGTTGCATCCAAACCACCCTCAAAATAATTGCCTTCCTAGTTCCTCCTACTTCCAACTAGTTTAGCATTCTGTCTCTGGAAGTGGACAGCCAGAGTTTCCTGTTAGAAGGAATAATAATAATAAAAAGACATTATCATATCATATCATTTATCAATTCCATATGCTTTGAATTACATGAAGATCTTTTTTGGGGGGTTGTTTTGAATGTATTGCCTAACATTCTCTGGGAATAATCCTATACATGTTACTCTGGATTAGGTCCTGCAGTGTTCAATGCACCTTATTCCCAGGAGCTCAGTGTGCATAGGATTGTAGCCTTAGAGTTCTATCAATCAGAGATATTCACTGTCTCTCTTTACAGTAAGCACTGTTGAGCTCTTGCCCTCCTTTAAATCTTCATTTCCCCCCAAAACTATAAGTCCTAATGGTGTGATAATGTGTTTATTTTCAGTCACTTTCTTACGTATCTTCAAACTGGATCTGCCTTTTTTCTTTGCTGAAGATACTGAGCTGACATTTTCACTGATACCCTTGGATGGTTAACAACCAATTTAGACCTCTGCAGTGGCAATGTGAAGTGGCAATTTTTACTTCGGTGTACATCAGTCTGCATTCACTTCTGCTGAATCACAAATACCATTGAGTTGTCCATTCGTCCAGTTTTGAGAATTTATTGGGTTTGATAGAGTACTGAAATCTTTCACTTTCAGTTAATATTGTTCTTAAAAATGCCACCGCCAACACAGCCTTATTAAATATGAAATATTTAAAACATTAACATTTAATATTTTTCTGACTGTTGACTGACTGAAAAACACTTTTGAAAGAGAACATTTTGGTAAAGCACGCAAACATTTGGCATTCAACCAATAGCACCTGCTCACATCTTTTGTAAACAAGCTTGGTGAAATTATAATACCATATGTTACCCATGATTGACATAATATGATTAATATAGCACAAGTGCCAGTCCTTCAGCACTGCTTAAGTGTTATGTAGCACTTAGCAACACTTCAATAAACATTAACAGTTTGTCCTCATTTCTCATGGGACTGTTAAAACAAATACCTGAGTTTTTAGTAATAATATAATTGTTATAGTTTTTAGGTATTTTTTTAAAAAATCACTCTGAAGAAGGGGCACAATGAACTGTCTTTCATTTCAGCTGCAGAGCTACCTAATCTATATTTGTGTTAAGGGACCTAGAAGCAATAAGAACAAACTGTTAAGGAGTTTCTGCCAATGCACGTCACTTTGGCATCTTTTGGGCAAAGTGCCACTTGCAAGTTGCTTACTTGGAACTGTATGCAAACATGCTTACTGTCAGTTGCTTCTCCTTTTCCTCTCCTCCATGGTTGCTTCTCAGTGGGTTGCCCAGCGAAGGATGGTTGTCATCCCAGGTTTGGGGATGTATGTGATAAATATCCAAAGAAACATCAATAGTACTGTCAGAAGTTTGCCTCCCTTTGTAGGCTAAACTCATGGTGAGAGAGTGGGACCATGTGCATATTGTAGGGGTATGCATTTCCGACAAATACTGAATTTTAAGCTGAATAATGCTGATTTGGAGAGATTCAAGATGCAAGGTGAAGCAGGTGTTCTCCAAGGCATTCTGAAGCTCTTGGAGGTCCCAAAGAGCTCAGATTGTCTGTCTCTTTAAAACCATTACATTTTCCAAGCTGACTGTATAAGGACAGAGTAGAAGGAAGTGGAGAGAGGGAGGTAGTTTTCTGACTGAGAGCTCTAGCTTCCAACCAGGAAATAACATTCGTCAAGGAACTTTGTGACCAGGGTTCCTGACTGCGTAGCAATTTATTTGCATGCACATAGACTTCTCTTTTCAGAAGCCTGTGCTAAACATGCAAATCTCAAGGGTAAGGCTAATGGTGTGTGATGTCATCGATAGGGTTGGCAGGCACAGTCTTGCTCTGCTCTCATGTGTGCAGCCTCCCTATGGAAGCGAAATTCTTAATAGAGCTATGGTGTGGAGAGGGTAACAACGTTCAGATTTTTGGGCATTGAATTACGAGAGGATCTGTCCTGGAGTGTCAACACAAGGGGGCTTGTGAAGAAGGCGCAGCAGAGACTGTACTTTTTGAGAATTCTAAGGAAAAACCATCTTCCGCAGAAACTGCTGCTTGCCTTCTATCACTGTGCCATTGAGAGCGTGCTCACTTATGGCTTATGTGTGTGGTACGGAAGCTGTACTACCCAGGACAGGTTGGGGTTGTGCAGAGTTGTTAAGGCAGCAGAGAGCATTGTTGGCTGCCCACTCTCCACCTCAGAGCAGATTTATGGTGCAAGGTGCCATAGGAAGGCACTGGACATAGTAAAAGATCCATCGCATCCTGGTCACTGTCTCTTCGAGCTCTTGCCGTCGGGACGGAGATACAGGACGACGAAGACAAGAACGAGTCGTCTTAAGAACAGCTTCTTCTCCAGAGCGATCTCGGCCCTGAATGGGAAGCCTGGACTTTGAAAGTCATCTAATCTTCCTTGCTGTGTTAGACTGTATTGTTTTAATTAGTGTTTTTATAGTTGTTTTGATTTTGTGTGGAGTGCCCTACCTGGGTGGATGGAGCAGCCAAGTAATTTCGTTGTCCCCGAGAGGGGGCAATGACAATAAAGATATTATTATTATTATTATTATTATTATTATTATTATTATTATTATTATGATGTTAGTGCTGAACAGCAGGAAGCTCAGGACTTGGTCTATGGAGATGTTGTGCCAGGAGGGCCTTTGCAGTAAGTGCAGCTGCTCCACCCTTCCTGTTGCACGAGGGGAGCCCCTAAACAGGACTTTGAAATGGGGTGCTGTATTACTGGGTCTGAACCTCCATGGGTGGGCCTCAGTTTGGGCTCACTGTTGTCTCTGTTCTTCAGATAAAAGCACTATTGCAATATCTGTTTGAATTAGTTCCAAACTGCTCTGTGAGACGTCTCACAGCTTGGTTGTCTATATGATCTTGCCAAATGGTATGGAGAATTTTATCAGGTGGAAATTGTTCAGCAGTAGGGGGCTCAGCAGCATTGCTACAGACATCGTTTTCATAAGGCTATAAGGAAATCAGATGCAGAGTCAGTCCCATTGGTGCTTAAGAACTTTGTTGACCGCGGCAGCTACGCGTGTTCTGATAGCAGCAACACTAACAGCAGGTGGCATAGAAAATGTAGGTGGATTCATGTTCTCAAAATGGATAATGCTAAAAGGAGATACTGGAGGTCCATATGGTGTTACCTTCAGCACACATGGCTGTGTAGGCGATGGTTCTGTTGCAGCAGCTGCATGCTATGACTCTTCAAAAGAAATGATCCAAGTGGTTCTAGCTGCTGAAAATTCTGTCTCATTATTAGGCAAGGTCAATTGGCACTACCAAAATGTGTCTTTCAAATTTTTTGTCTCTAAAATTATTTTTTTACACTGTCTCTGAGGAAGTAACATGGACACTGAGACTAAAATCAGCAACAAAGGACCTCATGTGCTGGAGACCCCTGATCTGGGACATCCAGTGACTGCAATCCCTGAGGGGGCAGCCTCCAAGACCACCTTCTTTCTCAAGCTCACCCACTATCACTGGCTGCTTCTCTGATGTGAGATAATGGAGAGGCAACAGAGTGCCAGGATCTAGGAAAGAGTGCTTTCCTATTAAGTCCGTTCTCCAGCAAGGCAGTGATACCTAGGAAATGTAGTCTGTCCCTATAAAGCAGTGGTTCTCAACCTGTGTTGTTCTCAGCCCCAGATGTTGTTGGACTACAACTCCCATCATCCCTGAGCTCTGGCCTTGATAGCTAGGGGTGATGGGAGTTGTAGTTCAACAACATCTGGGGACCCAAGGTTGAGAAAGGCTGCTATAATGGTTGAGTTAAGAACAAGTTGCCCTTTCCCTTGCATGGACTTGTCCATGGTGCTGAAAGACATATGTTTAACATGGATATGTTTCCTTATTCTGGTTTAAAACCTTTGAGTGGCCTGCTGTTGCTATCTGATTCAGACCACTGTGAGACCTGCTTTTTGTAGAATTTTCCACAGGTTTACACTTGCAAGAACAGGACCCCCCCAAAGGACAGGAATGTGTTTATGGAGGCTGGTTAAGACCAGACCTTGAGGGGGGAAAATGAACAGAGAAGTATTGCAGGCTTCCCATAGCCATCTGACTGGCCACTGTAAGAACAGGATATTGCATTAGGTGGTCCTTTGGCATGATGCAGCATGCTCTATACATTGTATAAGCTCTTGATTGGCTACTTAGGGCCCTGAGAAATAAAGGAGACTTTGCAAGAAGCACCACTCTAAAATCCAGCATGAATTCAACAGCCTGAGTGCATCCCAACCTTTTGTTCAATGGAAACAAATAATGGCATCTCTTGCATTTGATTTTTGACACATTTTGAGCATGGAAAGTGGGTATGGAAGTTGCTCGCAAATCCTTTCTTATATTCCTGGAAACACAAAAGGCCATTCTTCCATGGAAGCGTATTAAACTTCTATATGAGTAGAATGTGAGTATTGTTTTTCAAAAGAAGTCTGCCATCGTTTTTATTTCATCTTTTGTGGAAACCCCAGTACCTGAAGCTCTAATACCTGGATTGAGTTATTTTTCTCCCATTTTTGTTTTCAAAAAATTCAGCACTATTAATTGGAGGTAAGCTGCACTTGCTAAATGTATCCAAAGGGGAAAACATAATAAATGGTTATGTTACAGCCTTGAAAGACTGCAACTATTTCTGGGGTTTGCTTCATTCCTAATAATCCACCTAGATTAATATGGCTGGCCTGAAATAAAACAGACTCCCCCCTCCCCGCTTTCATCTTGACATAAAACTCAAGTTTTCATTGGAAAGCCTTTAATCTGACTGTCATCTTTTCCCAACAACAACCGTGATCCCATAAAGAACTATATCTTTGCTGGAAATGTCAGCTGCATAGAGAGGTATTGAAAGCCGTGTTTGTTTATTGAAATCCTGATAAACACAGTGTCAGCACTTCAGAGAGTGAAACATTTTCATTCTGAATTTTGTGTCTGAACAAACAACTTATATTAGATTTGGAAATGATAAATAATGACTGCCATAATAAGTATTCATCCATACACATTTGATTCCCTAAGGATGATGTTAAGTCATAAAACTGATTCCATCTATTGCCACAGCAAGTCTCTTCTTCACATTGCCTTCCCTTCAGCGTAGCTAAACCTATTGTACTCAGGGCACAATTCAAATGCCATGTCAATCTCTAAAAGAGCGGTGGGAGACCTCAGGCTCCAGGGAACAAATGTGACCCTCTGGCCACTAAGGATTGGGTGAATGCTCTCTCTCTCTCTTGGTTTCTCATTTTCCAACCTTAAACTCAGTTCACTACATTTCCATAGCTGTTTGAATTTTTTTTTTTAAGTCCTCAAGAAACTTCTTCAGCATTTTAATGCATTTTTTCCTAATACAGAATGCATATTTAAATGCAATTTTGCTTAATATTTCAAAACAATTTCCCCTACTATAATGGGGAACATAATAGAATATATAACTATATAATACTTATTTTATTTATGCTTATATAGATATTGAAATATGTGTACATACATATGCACAACATATATCCATTCACACTCACACTGATCCTTTATTAGCACAATTTCCAACTTTTAATTAAAAATATTTAGATTTGTACACATACATAGAAGAACACATATAGACACATAATCATAGATATTTACAAATACAAATTCAATTTTATCTACAAGATTATTTATGGCAGCAAACCATCTATTCTTATATCTGTAACACACAGTGTGTGTGTGTACACATACATACAGATAGATAGATGGATGGATGATACAGAAATATATAGTGGTTGGGATCCATTTGCTTTCTCTCTAGTTATCTGATAAGGATTCAGCATATCAGATAACTTTATAATTTATAATTGCTCCCACATTTTCTGAAATAATTCAAGTTTCTTTAATGCTTTGTCCCCCACCCCATTTTATCATATAATATCCTTGCAGTAGTGACTATGTACAAAAACCTGTGTTTGATATTTCCATGTACTCTCATTTCCTTGTGTATAATTTAATAAGCACAACAGCGGCTCTGCGTTTATCTGTAACTTGAACATTACCCTGAGCAGTTCAGTTGTTATTTGCCAAAATTGTTGTTTTTTTCCACATCCTCGCCACATATGAAAAAGCTGCTATTATCATTATGAGCTATCTAGCACTTTTGATATCCCACTTTACTTATCATTTTGTTTTTCCATTGAATCCTGTACTGTTGAGTCATCATTTTGATAAAATTTTATTCATACCTCATTGCTACTGAGAAATCTGAACCTTTTTGGAACAAAAATCCCCAGATTTCACATGAAATTTCTGTATTTATGTCTTTGTTCCATTTCAACACATACCTATGTACTATATTTCTATGTGTTTTAATGATAAAATTAGTACATCTTAGTACATCTTAGATACATCTAAAATTAGTACATCTTAGATGTACTAATTCAAGATTAGTACATCTTAAATTTTTCTAAAATTGTTTCAAAACCTGTCTTTTCTTTCCAAATCTCATGACTTCTGATCACTCTACTCAGAAAAGCCTGGAAATAATAATGATAATAATGATGATAATGATGATAATGATGATAATGATGATGATAATGATGATAATGATGATAATGATGATGATAATGATGATAATGATAATAATAATAATAATAATAATAATAATAATAATAATAATAATAATAAAACTTTTATTTGTATCCCACCCTCCCCAGCTGAAACCGGGCTCAGGGTGGCTAAAATCAAATATATAACATTGGTATAAAATCAAACAATAATTAAATTACCTCCTAAAAACAAGTCAGGATCAAATTAAAATCTAATTAGATGGCTTTCCGCAGGATTAGGGTTGGGAACATTAAATGCCCATCAGGCATATTGGTAACTGAGTGGGGTTATCTTCATTTATCTTACGTGTGTCCATATGTTTATATACCTTCGCAATCTTGAACGGTTTCTAATTTATGTTTCTTACATATCTGGAAGTTACTTGGGTGCCCATCCAAATTAAGCATCTTCAATTAAAGATGCCAGTGGGAAGGTCCAAGCAGTGGTCTGACCTGGTGTAAAGTGGATTCTTCTTTCTGTGTTCCAAATGTATCAGAAAAAAACACACATTTAAATTGACTGTGAATGTGGCGGGCTTAAGTAGAGTTCTTGAGATAATCCATACCCATGCCATCTTTCCCACTGAGGACTGAAATGTCAGCATGTGGGCTCCATCCCTTGACTCACCCCTGCACAAGCCAAGGCACAAGTCAAGAGCACTTTAATTCCCACCCATCACAGTGTAAACAACAATAAATACAACAACAATAAAGTCTTTGCTTTGGGAACTTGAGCAGTTCAGTACTGTTCACCTACACCTTGAGCTGTTTGTCCCCATAAACAGCAGAGGCACAAACCTTTTGTTGTTGTTTAGTTGTTTAGTCATGTCCAACTCTTCGTGACCTTATGGACCAGAGCATGCCAGGCACTCCTGTCTTCCACTCCCTCCTGCAGTTTGGTCAAACTCATGCTGGTAGTTTCGAGTACACTGTCCAACCATCTTGTCCTCTGTCGTCCCCTTCTCCTTGTGCCCTCCATCTTTCCCAACATCAGGGTCTTTTCCAGGGAGTCTTCTCTTCTCATGAGGTGGCCAAAGTATTGGAGTCTCAGCTTCAGGATCTGTCCTTCCAGTGAGCACTCAGGGCTGATTTCCTTCAGAATGGAGAGGTTTGATCTTCTTGCAGTCCACGGGACTCTCAAGAGTCTCCTCCAACACCATAATTCAAAAGAGGCAGTGATCCCCTTCATGGATCACTGCCTTGCTGTGGCGAAGGGGCTTGAATAACTTGTGGAGAGTTTTGACCAAACGTGCTCCACCTGGAGCAGGAACTGGCAAGCCACTCCAGTATCCCTGCCAAGAAAACTCCATGGACAAAGACAAGAGGCGGAAACTATGGGGGTGCTACTCTTCCTGTTCATACTGCAGGAAGGAAGGTTTAAGAGTCCTATGTCTTTGTCTCAGTTTGGGAGAATATTGCTAAGGTGCATCGTCACCATCATCTTCACCATCTGTGTGTACATGCTGTGAGAGAAGTTATTATTTGTTGCAAAAAGAGGTATACTGGGTCCAGATGGAAAGTTCATAGAGGCTAGATTTGGTCCCCGGTTGCCAGTAGTACCTAGTCCAGGACACAATTCCAAATCAATTCTGAAGAGAAGAAATGGCTGTCTCTCCAAAGATGTCAGATTTGTCTATATTTTGCTGCTCTACTTTGTCCTTTTCAGACTTGAATATACGTGGGGAGTTAAGTTGATTTAGGCTTTGTATCAAAGAATTCTAGTTCGGTTTGCATGAAATTTCAGAAAGGAAAAGAAAGACCAAGTAAATAAAATGGAGAGTCCAAGTGATTTGCCAGCATTCATTGTGACTTCTTAAGTGCTTTGTTTTTGTGAGCTTGTGGGTGTTTTATGTAGAATTTATTTGTTGACCCCCAACAGAGTCAAGCACCAGATGCTTTTAGCTCAGTATATTTTTTGTTAACCTGGAATCAGCAGATCTGAGGTTTCATTGTGCCATTTTTTGAGCATCTGTCATTTTTTCTTTGAAAGCACATTTCCCCAGTAAGGATGGGGCTTTTGTAGTAACAACAATTTTGAGCAAAATCCTTTGGAAGACTCTCTTTTGGTTGACAGCATTGACTACCTAAAAATAGAATCATACAGAATAAGAAAATGAAAGCCCTTTTACCAATGAGGGAAATTACAATTGACAATGTAAGTTAAATAAAATTAGGCTTTACTCAGCTTGCATTGTAAATTAAACCTAATCGATGAGGCTGGCAATTCCAATCAAGATTTTCTGTTAACCTTGTATAATACTTATTTAAACAGAAAATGGTTTTAGTGTGTTATTATTGTTAAGCTGTGAAAAGGGACTGAGCCCCATTTCAATGCCTCAGTTGATAGTTTTTGATGAGTTTCACAAATTGCCTTTGCTTCAGTGTGACTTAGAGTATTGTCATGTTTACTCTCCCTGGCATATTTGACTTGACGGTTGATCCAAGGGTGACCATGATGTTATGTACAACTGCACTCTAATGAATATTGTTTATGCTGGCGTGCTTATTGGTTATGTTGCTCTTTAATTGTTTTTATGACTTTTGTCATAAGCCACTGAGAGCCCATTTCAGCAATGAATAGTACCATGTCATTTAAACAAACAAACAAACAAACAAACAAACAAACAAACAAATTCTGCTATAAGTGGTCTTCTAGTCATTTCCACTTGATAGTTAGCTCTAGGATTTCCTGCACTTGGAAGTCTGCAATAATTAAAGACTGAATATACACCAGGGCAATTGTAAGAACTCGTATGAAAGAGGCCTCCCAGCATTCTCACAGGCCCATATAAGATCAGCATAAACAGTTGGGCCGATGAGCATTTACTGTTTCTAACCCTAACCCTGTGGGAAGCCATCTAATTAGACTTTAATTTGATTCTGACCTGTTTTTAGGAAGTAATTTAATTATTATTTGATTTTATACCAATGTTATATACCTCGGGTTGCAGATGCTTCAGTTACAGATGCTTCAGGTTACAGACTCCGCTAACCCAGAAATAGTGCTTCAGGTTAAGAACTTTGCTTCAGGATGAGAACAGAAATCGCGTGGCGCCGGCGGTGTGGTGGCAGGCCCCATTAGCTAAAGTGGTACCTCAGGTTGAGAACAGTTTCAGGTTAAGAATGGACCTCCAGAATGAATTAAGTTCTTAACCCGAGGTACCACTGTATTTGATGCTAGCCGCCCTGAGCCCGACTTCAGCTGGGAAGGGAGGGATATAAATAAAAGCTTATTATTATTTATTAGAAGATGTACCGTAGGGAGGCAGTGTCATGGCAAACTGCATGCTGTCCCTTTAACCTTGCATCCTGGTTGGGAGCCAGACAGGACAGCCTGGAAGTGGGGAGGCGATGCAGTGATGTAGCAGAACCCAGGAGGTAAAAGGGTAGTTGGCTGAGCAGCTCAGCTAGTCCTAAAACAGAAGAGAAAGTTGCATAGTTTCCCTTCTGCTCTGAATGACCATCACTTGGGGCTGCTCTTGCTTCAGTTCAGGGAGTGGAATGAACTTTCAGTACCAGAGCAAAAGAATCCCTCTGTGGTCTCTTTTGAACTGCAGTGCCACTGTGCTAATTTTAGGGACCTTGGTTGATTGTGTTATAGGCAGCATGAGCAGGAGAACACAAAAACACTCTCTAGGCAATTTTATAACTGGAGTCTAGCACTTCTACTAACACTCCCAAGTGAGTGTGTTTAGGATTGCAGCCTAACTCCCTGAATAGTTTTGCTTAGGTTCGCTATATATATAATTAGACTTGATATATTACTTGGCATCTTTCTTAGATTAACATGATCCATGAATAAGGAGATATACTTACAGCTGAATATTTGCATGCCATTTTGATGCTGTCCTGCAAGACATTGACTATGGCTCTGTGGTCTAAACCACTGAGCCTCTTGGGCTTGCCGATCAGAAGGTTGATGGTTCGACTCCCCATGATGGGGTGAGCTCCCGTTGTTCTGTCCCAGCTCTTGCCAACCTAGCAGTTTGAAAGCATGCCAAAAAGTGCAAGTAGATAAATAGGTACCGCTCCGGTGGGAAGGTATACGCCATTTCCATGCGCTGCTCTGGTTTTGGTGTTCTGTTGTGCCAGAAGCGGCTTAGTCATGCTGGCCATATGACCTGGAAAAACTGTCTGCAGGCTAATGCCGGCTCCCTCAGCCTGTAAAGCGAGATGAGTGCCGCAACCCCAGATTTGTCTGCGACTGGACTTAACTGTCAGGGGTCCTTTACCTTTACCCTTTTAATTTAGTAGGGCAATTCTGGCTTCGTTTACTCAGGATTAAGCCCACAGAGTTCAGTGTGTACATAAATGTGCATAGGCGTGTGCATAGAATTAGACTTGCTGAATGGAGCTTTCATGGGTGGTGATGTTCATGGGTAAACCAGCACAGGGATAAAGCAATAAATTCCTCCTCCTCCAACACCACAGTCATAGTTTGAATCATCCTCTGCTCCTTGTGGTTGTTATTAACACTTACAAGTACAAAACCACAGCCCTCTTTGTGTATATCCACATTTGCTTTGCCCCTTAGATGTCAAACCTGTGCCAAGGTGCTTTAGAGCACCAGATCACCTTGACTTTCTCTCCAGATGATGTTCTCACTTCTAACATCTGTAGACTGCTTTTGAATTATTCAGTACTGCAGCAATATCCAATGAAGTATTCTCCAGATGTTGTGGGCTGCAACTCCTATTACCTATGACTATTGGGCATGCTAACCACATTGTCTGATGGGCAGGCACCTCTGTAGTAATGCAACAAATAATGTATTCCCTTTTCATCTCCCTACTTGCTATGCTGGATTTTTATTTTTGGCACTACTTTTAATTATTTTTTAAAACTTGTATTTACTGATCTTTCTGGCCTAGGTGAATCTCCATTTGGGATAAAGGCAGGATATATAAATGAAGGAATTAAATAAATAAATAAATAAATAAATAGGTGCCATTGTGCCCTACAGTCTTTAAAATTAGTTTAAATACAGCTGTTCCTACTGCTCTTGTCCTTTGATTATACTCAGTTGTCTTTGTACATTTATTCCGCTTGTTTACAAAGTGCTTTCAGGTGGAAAATAATTGACCCACAGTGTGTCATGCATAGCTGTCTTGGGCTTCTTTAATGCTATATGAAAGGACCCTTTGAGTTATATAACTGTGGTTAAAAAATCTCCAATTCAATGAGATCCCATCCCGTACGCTTTTGGATAAATTGCAAACACAACACAATATAAAACAAATTGGGCTCGCTATCCAGTTCCATCCGTGTTGCAGGTTGAAAATGCTAGAAATCTGAAAAAGAAAAAGTAAAAGTATGGGAATCATTTAAATATAGCAAGTAACAAAGCTGCCTGAAGACAAAGTTTGCCTGAGGCAAATTACATTTCCATAACATGCTAATAGGACTTAGGCAGTGTGGGGGAAAAGGTGAGTGATTTTTCTAGCACTTTTGAGGAACCAGCTCACACAAGCAAACTATTTTGCTATCAAGATATGACACTGAAATTTTTTTTTGAATGAAGTGGAAAAAAAGAAGTATCATTTCAGAAATAGTTGTAGATTGTGGTGGCCCAAGAAACCCATTCTTAATGATCAGTCAATCTTCGTATGCGATCCATGCTCTGGTAACTTCCTGATTGGATTTAAATAATGTATTATACATGGTGCCGCCCATGAAGATGACTTGGAAGCTTTTATTAGTTCAGAACTCAGTGGCTAGATTTCTGACCATGTTAACTAGGTAGAGCCATATTACAAATTCTGAAATAATTTCATTGGCTGTCTAATTGCTTCCAAGCCCAGTTCAATGAGTTTCTGTTTATCTTTTAAACCGTTAAATGCCTTGGGACTCACGTACCAGAAGGAATGCCTTCCCCATACCTTGGAATTAGGATCTTCAGGGGAGGCAACTTCTCTGAGTACCATTAGTGGGAGAATTTCATTATGTATGAAGGAGAAGGCCTTTATGTGGCAGTGTCCCAACTCCAGAATGCCCTCCCCAGGGAACTTTGACTGGCATCGACATTACAATCTTTTTAGTTCCAGGTCAAGACAGTTGCTGAGATGACTTACAGGATCCTTAGATATAGCTGTTCAAACATGCAATCCTTTCCTCTGTCAGGTGAATTAGCATTTCCAAGGTGTATTATTACTAGTACACAGATATTTAAATACAGATCAAGATCAAAACATTTGTCCCGACACACATGCTGGCTCTATATCTTCCTCACATTTTAACCTAATAACTGTGGTTACATAGCTTTGTAGCACAGGTCTCAGATTGCTGGCTGAAGGACATGTTTTTGAACCGCCAGAAGTATTGTGGTCTGTCACCCTGAGGGTAGAGCAAGTGGTCACTGTTGTAGACTTTTGAAATCTAAAAGGGTACATTTCACTTTCTGTTGCTGTAGTATTTAAGCCTAACCTTGAATGTCCTGGAAACAAATCATGTCAGTTCAAGTAAACTCATAAGATTTGCTGTGAGGGTAATGTTGGGGGTGGAATCTATGTTTGAAATTGATAAGTGAGAGACCTTGGGCTAAATTTAGTTGAACTAAGGTTAAATGGTATTGATCAAACATTATGGCTGGAGAGAATGATTCTGAAAAGCTTTCATATAATTAGTATGATATAAACTCACTGAGCAGGAGGAACTGTTAGTCCCATGAAAATGAAGGTATCAGAAGCAATGTGAACATCCTTGCCAATTGCTATGCAGATCTTCAATGATTTGTCTTTGAGTGACTTTGCTCATCACTGTGAAAGGATTCCTGAGGCTGACGCAGGAGTGTTAGAATAACCCTGTTAATTCTAATTTGTATCATGCCTATAAAACATGTGGACAGCATTACATAAATATTTTTGCTGCTCTCCTTATTATAGAACTCAGACCTTCATCTGAGCATTTGCTAGAAACTTTGGCGTAATTCAGCGTTATCATTGTTGTTGCTTTTTGTGAAGTGCAGCTAGAGAATACAATGGTATCTCGGGTTAAGTACTTAATTCGTTCCGGAGGTCCGTTCTTAACCTGAAACTGTTCTTAACCTGAAGCACCACTTTAGCTAATTGGGCCTCCTGCTGCTGCCATGCTGTTCTCATCCTAAAGCAAAGTTCTTAACCCGAGGTACTATTTCTGGGTTAGCGGAGTCTGTAACCTGAAGCGTATGTAACCTGGAGCATATGTAACCTGAGGTACCACTGTATTCTAGTTTGGTGACAAATCTGTTCAGAATTCTAACAAGCGGGCAAATTTCTTTTAAAGCAAATCAATGTATTTAAGAGGAGCTGCACATATCTGTTTGTATGTTTATGCATACATACTGTGTGATCCCTGACTGACTGGGAACATTTTTTGCCTAGTGTGGGCAAAAATTGTGCTAAAGCAGCATTCATTTCGGGAATATCTGTATGCTTAAAGATGTATGTTTATACATACATCTGTTTACATGGCACCTTACAATTGCAAGATGGATCTGCATGGCCACAGCCTGCTCAAGCTTCTGTTAGAGAAAGTGGGTTATTAGGACTGAAATGGCCTTGGTTGAGAGAACTGGGCGATGGTCTTCCTGAGGGAGATAGCAGGCACATAGTCCCCCTTGGCAGTATTTGGTACTATTGATCATGACATCCTAAAGCGGATAGAGTATGGGAGGTAGTGATACACCATGGGGTGACCCTGTCCCTGATTCTCTGGAATGGCCATCCAGGGATTGGGAGAAGGGCCTTTTATCTGTGACAGAGCATTTGCTTTGCATCCATATGGTCCCAGGTTCAGTTCTTCAGCTCCAAAGTGATGGAGCATGGCCCTCTTTTCTCTGATGCACATGACCTGAAAGCTCTGTGCAAATTAGAGCAAATAGGGCACAACTGATGAATGTAGGAGGAGGAGGATTGCACCAGCTGGTCATTTGGACCTTCTGAACAGAACCTGTGTACATACAAGTTGTATGCATGTGGGATGTACACACAAGTTAGGGTCCACAAATGGATGTCAGAGGTGGGGTGTACCATCACAATCCTGCTTGCTCCTCCATACATTGATTGTAATCTATTTGCAGTTGCTTGCATAAGATTGATAGTCATGTCACCATGTCCCATTTGGGTGGGTGGGAGAGGAGATATTTCTTTGTTTTGAAAACAGTGTTTTTTCTAAGCCCCATTTCTATTTCCCATTTTATGGACATGATAATCCCTTAAATAGGTCATCCTCTCCTCCATAAAGTAGAGAACTAGTCAATTATCAATGATGCTTTAGCATGTGCAATATTATTACTATTTATTTATTTCACTGATGAGTTGCTTCCTATGAGGTATCTCAAAAATGATTTACAATACATATTTTAATGGCAATCCAGTTTTCATATATAGTTACAGACGCTTCAGGTGGTGTGTTTTTGGGTTGTGCACCGCGCCAAACCTGGAAGTACCAGAATGCGTTACTTCTGGGTTTCGGTGCTCGTGCATGTGCAGAAGTGCTAAATTGTGCTTTGCACATGCGCAGAAGTGTTGAATCACGACCCGCGTGTGCACAGACATGGCGCTGCAGGTTGCGAACGCTTTGGGTTGCGAACACGCCTCCCACACGGAACATGTTTGCAACCCAAGTGTCCACTGTACAGATCAATCTCATTTTTTATGCAAAATTTAGAAGGGTACATGAACAAAGAACTTCATGTGGATAATTAAAGATAGCAGTGATCATCTCTTCTGGAGTGGAGATATGGGACTACACTAAGTTTTGTCCAATCCCTTAATACAGGCATCCCCAAACTCAGCCCTCCAGATGGTTTGGGACTACAACTCACATCATCCCTAGCTAACAGGACCAGTGGTCAGGGATGATGGGAATTGTAGTCCCAAAACATCTGGAGGGCCGAGTTTGGGGATGCCTGACTTAATAGATTAACTGTTTGGGCCTATGTGCACACAAGTCTACAATGGACTGGGGTATATACACAGATACTGAATAGATCAAGACCAATCCTTTATCAAAAATAAGTGTTGGTCGATATTAACTTTTCTTCACATTTCTCTTCTGGTCTCAAGCAAGCAATAACCATGCAAGCTCTGCAAAAATATCTCAAGGTGCTTCAACGTAGTGCGGGTTTTTTTGATTGGCACACAAAAAGTAATGCTTCCCAGAAAGAAAAGTTATCCAGTTTAGAATCAAAATACAATTTAAAGAGTTTGTCAGCCGTGGAAGAATTTACTCTGCTCAGTCCCACGGAGTTTATGGTAGGTAATGGTTATTTATTGCTTTAAATTTTGACAGTTCATATCTAGTGCAAACCAGGATGGCACTAACAAGCAAATTGTTTCCATTTCAAAAAAGCAATTGTCATAATTGCTACTGACTTCGGAGACATTTCTTAGAAAAATCAGCAATGATTACCTGGCAACATTCTTTTAACTACGCTTATTTTACAAGAACATATTCTCACTAGTTTACATTTCTGCCTACATGTCAATGGAGAAGTTTATGGAAGGTCCTAAGTCCATGATGAAGTTGTTTTAGCAGTGCAGACACACCAGTATTTGTAGCCCCAGATATGATGGACCTCCCGACCTAAAATGATCTTTATAAGAGACTGAGGCAGGCAAAATAATTCTGTATTATGGTTCTAATCTGGGTATGGCCTCATCGTCCACCCTGGGGGTGCACTTGAGGTATCTGTGGGTCGCATGTCTTTCTAATCTCTTCTGGTTAGAGAAACCTTATTGTGGGACTATGCCAAATGTAGAGTCTCTCCCCATATAAACCGATCTGGACTCTGTGTTACTCGTCTGAGGCCCCTCTTTGTGTGCCTCCTCCATGTGAGGTCCAGAGGGTTGTGACATGAGAACGGGCCATTGCTTCAGTGGCTCCCTATTTGTGGAGTGCTCTCCCCAGGGAGGTTCACCTGGTGCCAGGTGAAAATGTTCCTCTTCAACCAGGCCTTTGACAGATTACTATCCTACAGCGTTTTAAATGTATTTGAGAGGGGTAGGGGCTATTTGTTTTTTTAAAAGACACTATTTTTGTGTGCTGTTACCTTGTGTTTTTATGCCGTGAACCATTCTGAGATCTTGTGATGAAGGACGGCAAGTAAATCTAATAAATAAAAGGAATGAAATTAAGGTTCTGAAGTTTACGCAATGCATGCCAAACTGGCTGCTCTTTCAAAGCTGGCAAGGCACATCAGATTCATTCAAGGTTGCCTGTGTACATGCACCCCAAAAGAAAGAATTGTTGTTGTTGTTGTTGTTGTTTACTCGTTTAGTCTTAGTTTAGACCCTACTCCAGGCTTCCTCAACCTCGGCCCTCCAGATGTTTTGAGACTACAATTCCCATCATCCCTGACCACTGGTCCTGCTAGCTAGGGATCATGGGAGTTGTAGGCCAAAAACATCTGGAGGACCGAGGTTGAGGAAGCCTGCCCTACTCTGTCTTATGGGCTGAGAATAGTTCACAGAAGCTTTTCTAATAGTTTTTGTTCCCAAGGCAAGCATGATCTAAGCGAATTGTTTCTAGGGAATAAAAGAGGTGAAATAAAATTCAAATGGCATTGTCAACATATATATTTTTTTAAAAGAATCACTCTATAAACAATTAGTCCAAGAATCCAAAAGTACTTCTAGCAAGCAGGCAGCTACTAAGTGCTTATTGGTTAAAGAAGTGCAACCAACTGGAAGGCCTACATTCAAATTTAGCATGTGTATATCAATCCTTAGTCAGCAAAATTCTTACACATTTCAGATTTATACCTTCTCATGCTCTTCATGCAATGCTGGTGAAAACATGTGCAGGGTCTGTTCATAGAGCTGAACACCACACACGGAGAAAATGATTTTATTCTATTAAATTATTGCCTTTTTGGTGTTTTCCCAAAAAATTATCAGTAAGACAATTACGGAGTTTTGCCTAATTAAGCATTCTATTACCGAACTACTATTATGAATTATTCTGGCTCCGTAGATAGCAAAGAGTTGTGGAAGCAGTTCCAGCTGTGTTGGCTAGGCTTGATGGGACACAGGGGTCACATACAAATATTTCTTCTGAATTAAATTAGCATAATTTAGAGCCAGATTCTTTTCATAAATATGTCAGTGCATAAGTTGCAGGTTTTCAACTTTCACTTGAAATTTAATGTCTTCATGAATATTCTTCAGGGGAGATTTATTCCCGACAATTGTCTTTTGCAAATCGATACAGAATTATGTAGTCCACAGCGAATGTCTTTCAAATTAAGCAAGTATTTTCAGGTTAGGGGGAATAATCAAATATTTTGCTGTCACATCAAGGCACCCCTGGATACACATGTAGCCACAGAGCCCATTTCTGGTGCCCACAGGATCACTTTCCCCATCTGATATTCAGATTGAAAGCAGCTTTATATTGTTGCCAAAAGAACAGGTTATGGTGTGGGTGGTGCCCATGGCAGTTTCTCCAGATGACAAATGTGCCCACAGCCCCCTAAAGGTTGATGCCCCTTGATAGTATGGCCATGGCATTTTAATCTCATATTTAGGGAGGGTAATTAACATAATGATGCCTAGGCGAAAATGCTCATAGTTCTGGTCAAAAAGTCAGGGACCAGATCAGATCAGCAAAAACTATGTTACACTCAGAACAAGGAACCAACACAGGATCTGGAGTCCAAAGTCTAAAGGTATGGAACCCAAACCAAGCTTCTCTCAAAGATTTATAAAACTAGTGCTGGATCACAAACTCAAAAATCCAGTAAGATGTAGGGCCGAATTCATTAGCTCATTCAGAAGTCAAATCTGTTGAAGATCTATGACTGCCAGATCAAAGCATGGAGATTAAGAACAGAAGCCAGATTCTAAATAGCAAGCAATTGAGTCATCAGTAACTGTAATTCTTCTTGTAGGGACATTAAGTATTGTAGGGACATTAAGTAATCCCAGCCCAGTGGAAGGTATCGATTCCAGTGAGGAAGGATGCCTTGCTACATATTTGGTTAGTCCTCTCTCCTAATGCTTTAGAAACTCTTTACAAAGTCAGCTAGACAAAAGGGAGTCCTTTGTCACACATCACCCAATTAACTTACAAATTCATTATCACCATAAAATATAGCAGTGGTGGTCATTAGCTTACATGGCTATTAAACCCAATTAGATAAATTTATCAGAGAGTCTGTCACTATGTAGGTGCCATTCACACACTTGCCCAGAAGCAAAGGCAGCCACTTCAGCACTGTGAAATTCCAGAATGTAGGAGTGTGTATGTGAATGGCATGCCCATGGAAGTAGAGCCAATCATATCAAGTACCACTTCCATGTGCAAGGCCCATTTGATCCTGCTCTCATGGCTATGTTGTCCACGGGGATGCTTCTGCAACATGGGATCCCACCGCACTGAATGAAGGTCACTTGTCTCATCAAGTCATCTCCATTTTCTCTGTTCCTCAGTCTGCTCAATGTCCATGTCATTGTCCGCTTGTGCTCATTGTCCAGTTCTTCTTCTTGTCTCCTGGCAAACCATCTTGCCCATTTTATTTGTCTTCTCTCTCTTTTTTAAATATTGTCCAATGTTCCCTTCCTACATTGGACCTCCTGAACATCTTCTATCTTTCTGGTTGTTCTCTGGTACAATTTTGACAAATTAACCTGCACTTTCTGGATTCTGGAGGTGGGTGGGTGGGGGAAACATGGATGAGGCATGACCCTATAACCCTTCTGTAGGCATACCTTCTATAAAAGGAGCACACGTGAGAGAAACAGGCGCCTTCCCCAGACACAACACAATTCAACATATCTACCACTATACCCCCTGGGACCCAGGTGGCGCTATGGGTTAAACCACAGAGCCTAGGACTTGCTGATCAGAAGGTCACCGGTTTGAATCCCTGCAACGGGGTGAGATCCTGTTGCTTGGTCCCTGCTCCTGCCAACCTAGAAGTTCGAAAACACGTCAAGGTGCAAGTAGATACCACTCCGGTGGGAAGGTAAACAGCGTTTCTGTGTGCTGCTCTGGTTTGCCAGAAGCGGCTTAGTCATGCTGGCCACATGACCTGGAAACTGTACGCTGGCTCCCTCGGCCAATAAAGCAACCCCAGAGTTGGCCACGACTGGACCTAATGGTCAGGGGTCCCTTTACCTTTACCACTATACCCAGAGGGGTTCTTTCCATGAATTCAAATGAACAGGTGTAGGTTAGGTGCATAGGTTAGGAGAGTGGTTCCCAATTAGAGTTCTGGGCCCCTGGGGCACCATCCCCTGCCAGGACTCACTTATCTCCTTAATTGCACAGTGAATGCCACAATAATGATCCACAGATCACCCAGCCTCTGCTCGTGACCAGGTCCTTCTTGCTGGTAGGAGAAAAACCTGTGGAAGTGTTTCTGGATGGCAAGTGAGCTGGGAATGGGCACAAACCTCTGACATAGTTTTTTAGGGCTCTTGAGACGGGGGGGGGGGAGCGCAAATGTTTGCTCCACAAGGTGGATTCACATGCTTATCATTAAAAAGTAAATGTAAGGGATTCCTTCCCCTTGCTCTCTACTTTTTAACTGAAAAGAACTTCTAGCTGCTTTAAACAACTATCGAGTTTAGAGGACTCTCCCACTCCTGCAGCCAGTCAGAACCACGGAACCTGCAATGGACATTCGGGTTCCAAAGAACGTTCACAAACTGGAACACTGTGGCGTTTGGGAGCTAAAATGTTCAACTCACAAGGCATTCGACTCCTGAGCTAAGACTGTACTGTATTTAACTAATTAATCTCTTTAAACCAGGGATGAAACTTGGGCACAGGAGGACTAAATAATAATAAAAAATTACTACTACTAGTAGTAGTACTAATGCTAAGACCACTGTTACTAACATTATAAAATTCCAGCTGTTTTCTACTCAGATTCTTCACCTGTAAATTAGTCCAGGCTTAGTGTACTGGGATGGAGATCAACCTGAATGATTCTGAAAAGTGAGGTGTGAAGGTGTTTAAAATGGTCATCAAATGAAATTTGACATAAAAGATCCTTTGATAGTCAATGCATAAAATCTGACGTATCACAGCAAGTAGCATGCGAAACACCTGTACTTCTTGAACGCTTTCCATTTTTTTCGGTCCCATTCTTGTTCACTTAGCACATCAAGGACACAGAGGCAAGAGAAGCAGCTGAAGGAATTATTAATGCTGCAAAATGTATCAAACCAATTCTCAGCAGAGTTTGCTCTTTATGTTCATTTAGGGTGGAGAGATGATTGAAAGTAACCTTTGAGTGTTTTAATCACATAATGCCTTGTGTTTCCAGAACAATTTAGAGAGACGAGAGAGAGAGAAAGACAGTTTATTAAAAACCTGTTGTGGTCTTATATTTTTAAGTCAATGGGATGTAAGAAACTGTTTCTGGGAACATGAACTGCATAAAGATACCAGGCTTAAGAACATGCTTCTAATTCCTCTTTCAACCATCTTGATTTTTTTTACCTGGGCTCCATCTGTCTTCTTTCTTGTTTTAAGATTAGGGTAAATGATACTGTTGTTCACAGTAGCAACTGGAATCTCCTCTCCCCTGCTAACATTTCTGATGCAGGATTTCACTGTAATTCTTCTTTCTGTTTTCCTCACAGGCTTAGGCACTTCAGAGAATATCCCAATGGGCCTCCCCGCTGAGGGAAAAACCTGAAAAGGTGTGTTTGTACTGCAGTTAAAATTATTCTTGATAAAAACAGCAGTCTTCAAATTTGACACAGTGAGGATCTGACACACATCATCTCCTGAAAATGTTAGCTGTGAAAATAAGGTGTGTGAGGATGTTATGTGTGTGTTTAACAAACAAAAGGAGTGCTATACCTGATTGGAATTAAATGGAGTGAGGAAATGAGACAGTCTTTTGGGGGGTAAGTAGTCTTTGCTTTGAAAGTGTGGCTGATGCTTTCAAAAAGGAAGGCTGTCTTCAAAATGTCATCCACCATTTTGATAGGTTTATAGTTTTCCATAATTTCTAGAACCATAGGGTAAATAAATAACCTGGGAAGTTGGCTGTGGAGATATAACCTTTCTTGTCATGGGTCACTGTGTCATTGATGCCTGCATTAACACAGTCTTCTATAAATGGTTCAACGACATTAGGAAGAACTTCCTGACAGTAAGAGCTGTTCGACAGTGGAATTTGCTGCCAAGGAGTGTGGTGGAGTCTCCTTCTTTGGAGGTCTTTAAGCAGAGGCTTGACAACCATATGTCAGGAGTGCTCTGATGGTGTTTCCTGCTTGGCAGGGGGTTGGACTTGATGACCCTTGTGGTCTCTTCCAACTCTATGATTCTATGATTCTATGATCTCTGGGTGCTGCCTTTGAGTAATTAACTACCACTACTGGGAAACGGGTGGCGCTGTGGGTTAAACCACAGAGCCTAAGGCTTGCCGATCAGAAGGTCGGCGGTTCGAATCCCCGCGATAGGGTGAGCTCCTGTTGCTCGGTCCCTGCTCCTGCCAACCTAGCAGTTCGAAAGCACATCAAAGTGCAAGTAGATAAATAGGTACCGCTCCGGCAGGAAGGTAAACTGTGTTTCCGTGCGCTGCTCTGGTTTGCCAGAAGCGGCCTAGTCATGCTAGCCACATGACCTGGAAGCTGTGACCTTCCTCGGCCAATAAAGCGAGATGAGCACCGCAACCCCAGAGTTGTCTGTGACTGGACCTAATGGTCAGGGGTCCTTTTACCTTTACCTTTACACATATGTAGGTGAGCTCATGATAAAGTATGCACAAAGCTTTTCCAATTTTTATTTTATTTTTTGAAAATGTTGCTTTTTGTCTCTCTGCAAAAACAGCGCTGGGGAATCTGCCCCCCCCCATGTTGCTAGACTACAACTCCCATAATTCCTAACTGTTGACCTTGCTGATTGGGGCTAATGGAAGTTGAGTTCAGCCACATTTGGAGGGCTGCAGGTTCCCCACTGTGCACTGCAATGCAGGAATCTCAATAACAGATGGCCACCCAACATCTGCTTAAAATCTTCCAATGAAGGGGAGTCCAAACCACCCCAAGGGAGTCTGTTCCACTGCTGCACAGCTCTGACATGATCTTTCCTGACCACTTTAGGGTACATGGTCACATGGGGAAACCTTTGTAATAAATACAGCCAGCAAGCGCCATATTCCCATGAGGCTGATGGCTGAAAAGGAACATTCAGACTGCTTGCGGCATCCATGCACATTTATGTTCACAGAAACATTTCTCCATGAATTCACATACACTGGAGATAGTCAGAAGATACTGGATGGAGAGGGGGAAATGGCCAGTTTATTTCTAGCTTTCGTTAATAAAGTTTATATACTGTTTGATTGTAAGAAACCTCAGAACGGTTTACAAAAGGAATAAAATGGTTTAAAGTCAACTTGGATGGGTTTAAAAGAAAATTAGGCAAATTCATAAGGCTGTCAAGGGCTACTAGCCATGATGGTGATGCTATAGCTCCATGGCCAGAGGCAGTAGGCATCTGAAAGCCAGTTTCTGGGAATTGCAGGCAGACAGAGAGTGCTGTTGGGCTCCCATCCTGGTTGTGTGATTCCTCCAGGCATCCGGTTGGCCACTGTAAGAATAGAATGCTGGAATAATGTGCCATTGGCCAGACCCAGCAGACTCTCCTTATACAGTGGTACCTTGGGTTATAGACGCTTCAGGTTACAGATGCTTCAGGTTACAGACTTCGCTAACCCAGAAATAGTACCTTGGGTTAAGAACTTTGCTTCAGGATGAGAACAGAAATCAGCAGCAGGAGGCCCCATTAGCTAAAGTGGTACCTCAGGTAAAGAACAGTTTCAGGTTAAGAACGGACCTCCAGAGCGAATTAAGTTCTTAACCCGAGGTACCACTGTATTCTTATGTTCTTATCCATAAATGACTTTTGGTCTACCCTTGTCTGTTAGGGAATAAAATATAAACTTTTTCTTTTCTCTGGCAACTTTTACTTTTGTAAAATTGATTTCAGAGGGCATCAATGGGTCGTGGCTACTGATATGTTTTAAAGCCATACACAGTTACACCGAAGCCCCTGTGAAGCATAGCACGGCGCGGCACTGTTTATGTACCTGACACAATAAAAGGCACCCACTGTGCAACACGCCATGAATCCAAGTATTACGCAGCTCTTATAAAGAATATGAAGTGACAGTGTGGGGCATAACTTATTTAAGCACTTCCGTACTGTCTCCTGTGCGTCCTCTTTTTGCAAGCTAATCTTGTCGACGCCCTAATAGTTTGCTGAATTGGAAAATATTCTCATTTTATTTACTGTATCTGTCCCATGAGCTGGGAACCTTTTTCAGGCCACATACCCTCCTGGACAATCTTCTAGGGACCACCCCAGATCGCCCCCTCTGCTTAACAGCTGCTGAGCGGAGAAGGTGATGCTCTGCAAACAGTTTTTCTGGAAGAAAACCACTAGCAGAGCATTGTGTGCACATTGCAGAATTGTCTGTGCAATAGTTGTCTCAGACCCTCCAAGTATCCCTATTTTCCAGGGACAGTCCTGGATTTACAGAAGCCATCCCGGTTTCGGATTTGATTCCATAATGCCCTGCTTTTCCTTAGGAATTTTCCTATTTTCATTGGAGAAATGTTGGAAGGTATAATGGGACGTCCCTACTTTCATTGGAGGGTATGGAGCTATGTGACCCCCAAGCCAAGTCATTTGAAGGCAGCCCAGTATAGGAAAGTCTTTTAATGTTTCACGTTTTATTATGTTTTTATATATGTTGGAAGTCACCCAGAATGGCTGGGGCAACCCAGTCAGATGATGGTGATGATGATGAAATAGAATAAGGCTATGCACTAGATTTGACTTGGGCCTATTCAGAGGCATTTGGGCATCAGGCAAGTTGGATTAAGGCAGCCACAGACCACAACAAGCCAGGTTAGATGGCCCAGAGGGATCCATGGCTGTCAGGAGGTGGGGTGTCAGGCAGAAAGGAGAGACACGCAGGGTAGGAAAACCTGCCTGCCTGATGCAACCCCATCCTTGATCTCCCCTTCCATTAAACAGCATGCCCTCCAACATTTCTCTGGCAAAAATAGGGACAATATCTGCAAGACTCCCAACTGGCAGTCTGAGCATGATCAGAGGAAAGCATCAGTTACTAACCCTTAAAATGAAGACTGGGCACAATCCCAAGCTCACTCCCTGCTGCAACTGCCCAATGGCAACATGAGTTCTGAGAAAGGAGAAGCACAGGCAACCAGGATGGAGGTTAGGAATGCTGGTACCAGGGCATGCATTATGAGAAATTGTAAGATCCGGTAGGGTTTGGCTGAGCTCATAATTGCTTACCTTTTCATCGTTGTCATTAACGAGCAGTTTGCTTCTGACTGCCTTCTCCTCCCACTTCCAAATTTCAGCTCCGTCTCTCCACATTGTCCACCCAAATGTCTCAAAGTCAGAACTACTCTGCGGGCAGATTTTAACACCCCACAGTGTTACATACAGTCTAAAATAGCCTCCAACAGTTTCTGTTGTCATATTTTAGACCCAGATCGTCTTCACACTTTATGTAAATAAGACACAATATGTGCTGTCATTAGGTGTTAAAAGAAAATGTTTCTTATTACTTTGAATAAATTTCAAGTTAGTGCATATTGAAAATTGCATAGTGAAACTTTTTTTAATGGCCTTTTAATAAAGCATACTTTTAACAAAGTTGTGAAGGACTTGGAATTCTCCTCCATCACATTAGAATGGCCAGTGGCATTTGCAAACCAGTTATGCTAAGTACTAGAATTTTATATTAGTATCATCAAGTGAGAGCAAAAGACTTCACCTGATTTAAATTTTAACACCTAGGTATAACAACATGTTGGATTGGACAGTCAGGATACTCAGATTGTCCTGTACTATCCACCTGGGACATCCTTCCCCTACCTGGTATCTTCCAGATGTTTTCAACTACCTCTGCTGGCTGTGACTGATAGGAGATGTAGTCCACATCATCTGAAGGGTCCCAAGCAGTGGCGTAGCGTGGGGGGTGCAGGGGGGGCCGGCCGCACCGGGCGCAACATCTGGGGGTTAGGGTTAGGGGGCTCAAATCCATGGGTTAGGGGGTGCAAATTACTTGCCTTGCCCCGGGTGCTGACAACCCACGCTACGCCACTGGTCCCAAGTTGGGAAACCTGACCTAGGAACATTGTGTTGGTGACTGCAGTTCATAAAACACACACACACTACTTCCTAGGAATTTGTAAGCTGGTGACCTTTTTTGTAGGCCACGGCTGATAGTCTGAGCAATCTTGAATGTTTCAGCATTTAATTCCCTAGAATTCCTCATTAATTTGCATTTTTAAAATACCTTCTGAAAATGCACAAGTTCTTTTAGTGTAAGTTTATCCTAATATACACTTTTTGTATGCAATGTAACCCAATATACACAATTTTGCAAATGAATTTCTTCTAATGCAATTCATTTCTGTAGGTTATTTTCACTAATATATGCATTTCTATGCACACTTTACCCCATTATATGCATTTTTGTACACATTGCTTGCCTGGAGAACTGCACTGAAAAATTCAAAGAACGGCAAATTTTGGATGATGGCTGTGTTTCACTTCTTATTTTGCAAAGTTTGCAATTGCGTAGGTTCACCTTTGAAGGCAAACTGAATTTTTCCTTCATCCCCACCTGCTAGATCAGACAATGGTCCAACATCAGGCTCTCATCATATTTCAAATAATTTGATTTGCATTTTTTTTATTACTTTGCATAATCTATTCACATTTATGGGTTGTGGCAGGGAGCTATTTGGCAAATTGGAGCCTGGCTTCCCACCCCACTAAAAATGATTTCAGTTCTCTTGGTAGATTCTGGGATTCTAGCACTTTCAAAGCATATGTTAAATTCAGAAACATGCTTTTTAAAAAAAGAAAGAAAAGAAAATGTACCCCAAATCTGGATTCTCAGGATGCCAGTATAATATATCAGTAATTCTGTTTCTGGTACTAGATTTTGTGTTTTTCCTGCTCTCCTGTGGAGTGGTGCCACACAGCCTCCTTAAAGGAAGATTACCTTTCTGGAAGGAAGCATTTATTCATGCACAGCACATAGTTAATTTCTGGATTTCGCTGCCTCAAGACATTGAAGTGACCACTAGCTTAAATTACTTTTTTAATATTCATGGAGGATAAGTCTGTCCATGGCTACTAGTCATGGTGGCTCTGATGGCTTAAACTTTCAGGTCTGGAGATCTATATGTCACTGAACACTGGCAATTGGAGGCTGTTTGTCAGATGCCTTCTCAGAGGTATCTGTTTGGCTGCCATGAGAAGTAGGATCTGCACTACATGAGCCACTGGGTCAGACCAACTGGATTCTTCTTATGTTCTTATGGAAGCACATCCTATTTCAAGATTCCTAAAAAGGAGCATCTCCAACCACCAGCAATAATGAGAAAAACCAGTGTCTACAAATAGTACTCTAAATATGCGGCAGGATTCAAGTAATGAGTCCTGTCAGTGGAAGTCCTGCACAAGGATCCCTGTTTGTACAATGGCACTGTCAGGGAACTGCCATCGGAGCAACAGGTGGTGGAGGGGCTCAGGGAGGAAGAAAGAGACTCAACAGCTGAAGCAGGAACCAGCAGGGGGAGGAGTGGATCTCTGAGGGAATGCGAGCAGGAGGGAGGGCTCAGAGACGCTTCCAGCGAGAACAGTGGGGAGGTATCTGAGTCTCCCATAGGGAGACCCACACCTCGCCGGAAACTGTCACGCCGTGAGTCCAGGAGACGCGTTTCCGTTAAGGAGCTTCTTTGCTGGAAGCGCTTCCGCAGACAGCCACTGTCAGACTCTACGAGTGACTAGAGCAGACATGTTTGAGGAGCTCTGTCACACACAGAGGTTTGTGGAGCCGCACAAACTCTGTGGGAGCACGATTTTACGCACAAGCAGCTAATCATCCCATTACAGCAGTCTGACAGTGTCTGTACGCTGCCTGTGCAGGAGAAAGCATCATGAGCGACCCAGCCGGAACCGGAGAAGCAGGGGTTGGAGCTGGTCCAAGCTTGGAAGAAAGATACCGAGCGTTGGAAGTCCAACTTGCGCTGCAGACGGCGAGGCTGGAGGAGAGAAGGGCTCAGGATGCAGACAAGAAGGGGAGAGCCACTCAGTTCCCCAGAAAGGTACCAGGATTGGTGCAGAAGTTTGGGGGGGACCCCAAGGATTACCATGCCTTTAGGACAGAGATGCAATATGCCATTAATGTGCAGTTTGATGAGTTCCCTGATGAGGAATCGCGAGTTGCTTTCGTAATTGGGCGTCTTGAGAAAGGGGCGCGGGACTGGGTTCGACCCTTAATGGCAACGCACAATGACGTCCTAAAGGACACGATGAAGTTCTTTCGTGCAATGGATATCATGTTTTCCAGCGATATTGAGGAAGGGGTGGTGCGCAGACAGCTAATGGCTTGCAAGCAGGGAAGCCGATCTGTCCGTGAGTACTGGACTGAGTTTACCATGCTGGTTCACAGATTGGGTTGGGATTTATCGGCGGCACCCATTCAGATGCTATTTGAAGAAGGTCTTTCTTCGGCTGTGAAAGACGAGCTGTCCCGGAGCCCCAGGGCGGTGTCTATGGATCAGCTGACCAAATCTGCGCTGACCATAGGAGCGCGTCAGGAGGCAAGAGCCTTGGAGAGGCGGGAAGGGAGAGGGGAACGTTGGAAGGAGTTCCGCATTCCAGACATTCCTGAGCCAGCTTTCCCGCCGGCAGAGCCGATGGAAATCGGAACAGCGCGCGCGCGCGCATTTTCAAAACCCAGTGAGGGGGCTAAGAAGGAGGGAAAGGGCGCCCGGAAATGCTATCTCTGCCAACAGCCAGGCCACTTTGCCAGAGTCTGCCCCCAGAGGAAGGAATGGCAAGGGATGGTGGGAGCTGTTGAGGGAGGAGAGCAGGGAGAAACAGAGCAGGTAAAAGCCAACGCCTGGTTGCCACAGTCGGGGCACTGCAGCCAGGCCAAAGAGCAGTGAAAGTGCCCGTGCCAGAAGCTCCTCAACCTGCTCTAGTGATTGAAGTGTCGCTAGAGCTGCAAAATGGACACCCCCTAAAAATAAAGGCGCTGTTGGACTCAGGCAGCTCCTGCAATTTTATGAGCAAGGAGTTTGCTGCTGAACACCAGATACAGACGATCCCTTTAAGCAACCCCCTGCAGGTGACCACGATCGATGGCAGGGAGTTGTTGGGAGGAGGAGTCAGCTTGCAGACCGTCCCAATGATAATGAGGGTGGCAAGGCACACAGAACTGATAGCGTTTAATGTGGCCACCTTGGGAGGCGCTCCCATTATTTTGGGAATGAGCTGGCTAGCGCTACATGATCCGCTGGTGGGCTGGCATCAAAGAGTGGTTTCCTTTGGTTCAGCACATTGCTTAGAACACTGCAAAGGGGAAAAGGGTTCAGCAGGGGCCCAAGCCACCCTAGCAGGGACTGAAGTAATGGAGAAGGTGAAGGTACCACCACAGTATGCAGATCTCAGCGACGTGTTCAGCGAGAAGGAAGCTGACCAACTACCCCCGCATAGGCCCTTTGATTGCCAGATCAATTTACTCCCTGGAGCACAGCTTCCTGTAGGCCAGTTGTATGCCATGTCAGACAGAGAAATGCAGGAGTTGCGAGAGTTCATTGACAAGAACCTGAAGAGAGGCTTCATCAGAGAGTCCAAAGCAGCGGGGGGTAGCCCAGTGTTTTTTGTGGATAAAAAGCACACGGACAAGCCGAGACTTGTATGTGATTTCAGGCGGTTAAATGCAGTGACAGAACCAGTGGCTTTCCCTATGCCCAGGATTGATGATATTTTGACCAGGGTGCGGAAGGGAAAGATTTTTACAAAGCTGGATCTAAGGGGGGCGTACAACCTGATACGTATAAGGAAAGGGGATGAATGGAAAACCACCATGTTTACCCCTTTGGGGGCATTTGAATATCTCGTTATGCCTTTTGGATTACAAGCAGGCTCAGCGTGCTTTCAATCTTTTATGAACCACGTACTGGGTCCTTTGCTCTACAAGAATTGCGTGGCCTTCTTAGATGATGTGCTGGTGTATTCGGAGAATGAGGAGCAACATGTGAGAGACGTCAGAGAAGTGTTGAGCAGGCTGCAAGCCAACAGGCTGTGGGTGAAACTGGAGAAGTGTCAGTTTCATACCAAGGAGGTGGAATTCCTGGGGTACCGCCTGTCAGACAAGGGATTGGCCATGGATCCCGGCAAGGTGCAGGCAGTGCTGGAATGGAAAACACCCAAAACCAAGAAGGATGTGCAGAGGTTCCTAGGGTTTGGAAACTTTTATCGTAAGTTCATCCGAAACTTCGCCCACCTGACGGCGCCCATTACGGACTGTCTCAGCAGTAAAAAGAAGTTTGTATGGACGGCGGAGGCGGAGCGAGCGTTTGAGGAACTGAAAGGGGCCTTCGCCTCTGAAGAACAACTTCTGCATGTGGATTTACAAAAGAAGCTGAGGGTCGAAACAGACGCATCTGACAGAGCCATAGGGGCGGTGCTTCTTCTGCAGCCGGGGAAGGAGGAGTCAGAGTGGCGACCGTGTGCCTTCTTTTCGCGAAAGCTGAACAAATCCGAGAGGAACTACACGGTGTACGACCGGGAACTTCTTGCTATTCATGAGGCTTTCCGGAAATGGAGGCACCTGCTAATTGGTGCACAACATAAGGTGCAAGTGTGCACGGACCATAAGAATCTAGAGTATTGGAGAACTGCGCGAGTGCTCAACCAAAGGCAGTTGAGATGGGCCCAGGAGTTCTCCAAATTTAACTTTGAGATTTGTTACGTGCCAGGCCCAGAGAACGTTAGGGCGGACGCTCTCTCACGCAAACCTGAATATTTGGAGGGGGAGGGAGCACCCGAAGAGACCCATGTCATTCCAGAGGACCGCTGGGTGTGTGGGGCGGCATTGGTGGGGCAAAGGGAATTGGTAGAGGGAACGGTGCATGATGAATACGCCCAGGACAAACTCAGGGGTCTCAGGAGGGAGGGAGACAAACCCGGGGGTTTTGAGGAGAGAAACGGGGCATTGTACTACAAGGGAGCGTTATATATACCTGAAGGGGAATTGAGGGAGAAGGTACTCAAGCAACTGCACGATAGCCCCACAGCAGGGCATTTTGGGCAACACAAAACCATGTGGCTGGTTACCAGGGAATTTTGGTGGCCCAAGGTCAGGGAAGATGTGCGGGAGTATGTGAGAGGGTGTGACCAATGCCAACGAGCCAAGGGGGAGAGGCGGGCACCGGCAGGTTTATTAGAACCACTACCCACACCTGAAAGACCATGGGAAGCAGTGGCAATAGATTTCATGACTGATCTGCCAAGGTCTAGAGGGAAAACAGCCATCATGGTTGTGGTAGACCTGTTAACTAAAATGGCCCACTTTATAGCCTGCTCACATGCGGTCACAGCAGAAGAAACAGCTAAATTGTTTGTAGAAAATGTGTTTAGGTTGCATGGCGCCCCCTTGAGGGTGGTTTCAGACCGAGGGAAACAATTTACTTCCAGGTTCTGGAGGAAGCTCATGAGCTTACTGCATGTAGAGGTTAATTTCTCAACGGCCCGTCATCCAGAAACCAACGGGCAGGCGGAAAGAGCTAATGGTGTTCTCCAGCAATATTTGAGGTGTTATGTGAATGACAGAGAGAATGATTGGGTGGAGAAGCTGGCGTTGGCAGAATTTGCCTACAACAATGCAGAGAACGTGTCCACGGGGATGAGCCCCTTTTTGGCTAATCACGGGTGCCATCCCAGAGCCTTCCCAGGGGGGGAAGGGGAGAACTGGAGCGTTCCAGCTGCAGAACAGTTCGTTGAAGAAATGGAAGCGATCCATCGCCAGCTCCAACTCAACTTAAACAGGGCTAAGGAGGAATATAAGAGGCAGGCAGACAAAAACAGAAGGGAAGGTGAAAGCATTAGGGTGGGGGACCAGGTGTGGCTGTCAACCCAAGGGTTGCCATTCAAAGGGGGTTGTAAGAAGTTAAGACCCAAAAGGCTGGGCCCATTTGAAGTCATGCAGCAGGTCAACCCAGTGGCTTTCAGACTCCGGTTACCGAACCACATGAAGCTGCACCCAGTTTTCCACAGGTCGTTGCTGTCACCGTATAAAGGGGACAGAGAAGGGAGGGTCACTAGGGGGCCAGCAATGGAGGAGAAGGAACACAGCTACCATGTAGCGGAGATCCTCGATTCCAGGTGGAAGGGAGATCAAGTAGAGTATTTGGTAATGTGGGAAGGGGAACCGGAGTCGGAAAACACCTGGGTTAGGGCAGAGGATGTCAATGACGAAGTTTTAATAGAAACTTTTCATCAGAGGTTCCCACGTAAACCTCAGCCTGTAGCGAGGTTCCGGAGGAAATACTTTGCCACCACCGACGAAGAAGAGGAGTTGGAGGGGTTCACAGGTTCCGAAGAGGAGGAGGATTCAGCGAGCCAGGACGGCGATCGATGGAGGGAATTGTTCGAGACGTCTGAAGATGAAGAAGATTCTTTTTGGGGTTTTAACCCTTCACCTCCCAGAGGAGAGGAAATGGGAGGGGGTGAGGGGGGCCCTGGAGGGGAGGTGGATGTCAGGGAACTGCCATCGGAGCAACAGGTGGTGGAGGGGCTCAGGGAGGAAGAAAGAGACTCAACAGCTGAAGCAGGAACCAGCAGGGGGAGGAGTGGATCTCTGAGGGAATGCGAGCAGGAGGGAGGGCTCAGAGACGCTTCCAGCGAGAACAGTGGGGAGGTATCTGAGTCTCCCATAGGGAGACCCACACCTCGCCGGAAACTGTCACGCCGTGAGTCCAGGAGACGCGTTTCCGTTAAGGAGCTTCTTTGCTGGAAGCGCTTCCGCAGACAGCCACTGTCAGACTCTACGAGTGACTAGAGCAGACATGTTTGAGGAGCTCTGTCACACACAGAGGTTTGTGGAGCCGCACAAACTCTGAGGGAGCACGATTTTACGCACAAGCAGCTAATCATCCCATTACAGGCACGTTCTTCCATCTCCTCTTCCCCACACACCTCAAAATTGGTTGTGGGGTCAGGAGAATCCCTAGCACAGCGTGTGTGGAGAGGAGGGTGTGGCTTGCTCTGTCTGTCTGAAATGCTTGCCCCATGAAACCACTGCCTTAGTACAACATTTAATTCCTCTCATGGGAATTTATCTCTGTTTGATGTGGTCTTATTTTGCTGTTGGTTATCATGGCTTGGCACCACACTTTTGTGAAATGCATCAAGATGCATAAGGCAAACCCCCTCTTAACTACTGCTTAATTTTTGTTGTTTTTTAAAAAAAGGAAAAAATCTGGTACTTGGAGACATAGGGACGTTAGATGGCCGGGGGGGGGGGGGAATTTACAGAGCAAAATGGGTAAAACAAAAGATGCATCAGGAAATGGAATTCTTTCAAGGAACAGTTAACTCTCTAATATTTGGTGGATGTTACCGGCTTCTAAACAGGTGATACATGCACAGCTTTTTCAGTTTCTTAAACTAGTTGTATAGGTGTTACAGTTTATGTGTTAATACATTGGTTCTTAAACAAGGTGGTACTTGCCGTCAGTTTCCAAACAGTCTGTAAATTAGAGTTGCCATATTTCAAAAACTGAAAATCCAGACCCAAAAGTTGTTGTTGTTTTTGCAAAATCTCAAGAAAAGAGAGAAAATTTTGACCTATTTTTAAGGAAATTCACCAAAAACTACACTTCCGACCTGGGTTTTCCCATTTAAGTGATTTCTGCCCAGATGCTGTTTCTGACGACCAAATCCCAGCTTTGTCCAGCAACCCTACTATAAATCACATGCCCGAGGCTCCTCTAGTAGCTAAGGGATTCACCACACACCCCTTCTAACAGGTTTGAAATTCTTCTCTTTCCAGAAGATGTCTCCTCTCCTTACTAAATTAAGACCCAAGCAGAGTGTTCCCTAATATCTCTACTTCCACTGTTCCCAGTTCAGCACCCCAGTTTTTCTCTTGTCTATATACTCCTAAAAAGCCCCTATCACTGTCTTTCAAACTAAGCTCAGAAGCTTCCTTCTCTGGCTACAGATATTTTCCTCAGAGTGGATCTTACACACCCAGCTCAGGAGCCATAGCCAGCTGAACACCCTTCTCTTTTTCCCATCCCAAAGTGTGGTCTCCATCCCTCTCTGGCTAGCTGTACCCACAGCCAATCAGAGAGAGGCTCCAGCCCAGCACCCGGGTGGAATTCCAGGCATCACCAACCTCTGATTTAGCTGAACTTTCCATCACAGTGCACAATATGTTCAGGTGTATGACTAGGGTGGCTATAGATTGAAAGCTAGACCAGTGTTTCCCAAACTTTTTTGGGCAACGGCACACCTGTTTACTGAAAAAAAATCTTGCGGCACACCACCATTAAAGCCCCGCCCCGTGACGTCAGCGCGCAGCGTCACGCCGGGAGGGACGCACGAAAGTGAAAGTTTTTTCCCTCCCCCCTCAGTCCCTCGCTCGGAATTCAGCTCGTTTGGGGCATCGCTCCGGCTGCTCCCTCTCCCGCCGCGCAGGAGCGATGCCTCTCTCTGGCTCTCCCTCCGCGCAGGCTGAGGGAGGGAGGGAGGTGCGCGTGTGACCCGTCTCTGCTGGGAGACCAAACCCAGCGAGGCAGAGTCGCGCGGAGGCGCCCAGGCAGCGCTGCCGGCTGCGAGGAGGAGCGCCAGGCAGCAGCAGGAGGCGCGGCCTCTCCTCGCCGCCGCCGCCCCGCCTCTCGCCGCCCGACTCGCCCGCCTCCCTCCAGGCATCTCGCGGCACACCAGCCGATGTCTCACGGCACACTCGTGTGCCGCGGAACACCGGTTGGGAAACACTGAGCTAGACTGCTATGCGCAGCTAGACCGTCTCTAATTCACATGTAGCTGCGGTATCTGTTAAATACTCCATCTCAGCAGACTAACAAGTTTGGATCAATGTCAGCTGCCACTTGATTAATTACGTGCATAAAATAGCTGGTCAGGGGAATTATCCACCATCTCCCTCAGTACCTGTGCATGTTCCTCACAATTAGTCATAGTCACTCAAAAGCGTCATATAGTGAAGTCAGCAAAACGATTCGGCAAGAAGCTGCACAGGGCAAACTGAGTCGGAGAGGGAAAACACACATTAAAATATGCATAAAAAGCATAGATGGACTATATCTATTAATTAATGTTGCTCAAAAATGAGAAGCGCTATCTTCTCTCTTTTTCTAAACTAATAGATGGGTTTGACCTAGGCCACTTCCTTGATGAATTATTGTTTTACAGATTGCTTATGTAAGTTACCCTGTTCAGTGTTGTTTTGCAATAGAAAAAGTGTAGCATTTTCTGCATAGAATTGCACGTAGCCCCAACTTAAAGTTTTCTTTCATTTACAACTTATATAATAGATACACAGTAAAGGTGGGTGAAGCAACTGAGTCTAAGGTGCTTGCAGCAGCACAGTTCGTCAGTGCTAAAATCACAACTTCTCTGATACAGTTTTATTCTCTGGTTTCTGACATGTGGCTGAAAAATAACCCCTGACTATATATGTGGATTCTTTTCTCTACAATGAAAAGTGGGGAGAAACCTGCTCTTCTTAAAAGTCAGGCTGATATTTTCAGAGCTCTGTCTGTGGTCGTGCCGCACCATGAGTCCCCTGCTCAGCTTGTGTGAGCAAACAATCAATGCCATTTGAAGGGCACATTAGGTTATTTAAATCTCCGACTTTCTATGGTGGTTTCACTTGTCATGGCGCATGCACAGCAAAGGCAGGTGTGCTATATTTTATGTCCTCTAAATCTCCAGCCGTTCATTCATCCCCATCAAGTCCAGACCGCATATATGAACTGAGAGCAAGGACATGTTGCTAGAGCACTCTGCAGAGAGATTGCTTGATACCCAGTGGGCTCCAATCTTGGGCAGCTGAGTCCCAAGTAAACTACTTTAAGAAACATCCCCTCCTGAATAAATAGAGATCAACTTCTGGTAAAGTTGGTTACATACAAGTAGTTTCCATAGATCTTCCCCAAATTAACACTGGAAATCCAGTGGTATTTTTCTAGAAAAAGAAGTGCCAGAACTCACCATGAACACCTCCCTCGTTCTCTTATACTGGCAATGGTGCCCACCTGAGAGATGCCAGAACTGAGTTCTGGCTGAAAAAAAGCCCTATGTTGGCCTCAATCTTTATGAGGAAAGACTGAGTAGTCTTCTGTGGCATGTGCCCCACCGGGGACTCCAACTCTCATCAGTTACAGCCAGCATGGACAAACATTTGTTTGTCCTATCAAGTTTGATAGGAATTGTAGTCCAACAACCTCTGGGCAGCCCTATGTTAGCTAACTCTGTTCTATGGCCTCATCCAATGGGATTTCCCCCCAAGTATGAGGCAGTGAAATGGAGTCCACATGAGAGTTGTGAGCAGTTCTGTTCAGATCAGTGGTAAGCAGTGTCCTATCTTATAATTACAATTAGTTTTAGAACTTCCTATATTTAGCAATATATGCAATATATTTGTTTTAAAATAGTTGCTGTTGTGGGGAAATTCTTCTCCAGATCATTTTCGTTTCCATTAATCAGAAACAGAATAATCATGGGACGATTCGCTGAATCCCACTGAAATGAATGGGAGAAATGAATAATCCATTCCTTTCAAAATGGGCTGCTCTGGTAGATTTTGCCCATTGTTTACATATACTACTTTTGAGCATCATGGCCAAGTGCACATTTCTACTTGGCTTATGAAAATTACTGGGTTTCTACAAATCCCTGTGATAAACACTGCAAAAGCATTATATTCTCCTAGCCTGGCTATTGTTGATTTGCTGCCAGGATTGTTGTATGGATAGATAACATTGGTTTGAAGAGAGAGAAAAAGAAAGCTCTTAAATTTCAGCAGTGCTGATTTGTACATGCTCTTTAAATTTTTATTCTCCTCAATGGATACTGGCACTTTAAATATTAATGTGGTTTTAATATTGCATTGAAAAAGACAGGAGGTTGAGACCTTCTTATATTTTAATATAATCCCTACAAAGTAAGTACCAGTTATGTATTATCGAGGCTTGATTTAGCTAGTGGCACAGTGGTAGAAAATAACAAATCTGAGCCTTGTGCTGCAAAAAAATGTTGAGTTTCTCTTACATTATTCACTCCAATCTCATAACTTCAGTGCCATACAAGGCATGAAATGTATTGTCAAAAATATATAGTTCAGAATGCAGTGCCATTAAATATTTTATCCAATTGGCAACGCTACTAGAAATGAATTGAACCTTAAACTGCCTTCTCGTGTGTGTGTGTTGGGGGTGTGTGTGTGAGTGGCGGCAGTTCATTGTATTTCCTCATCCTATTTCTTCAGATATATTTTCTGTCAACATTTTTCCAAGCTCAGTAAAGCTAGCCTGAGTTTCTTAGAGAGGGATGGAGGAAAATGAACACAGTGTTTCTGCTACACTTAGTGAGATAGTGAAGGGTTGTTTTATCTAGCATCTGTCATCTCTCAAGATTAGGGATGGATTTGCCAATATTAATTCTCTTGCTTCTCCTTTTCCGATCTTAAATTCAATTCCTCACATTAAATTCAATTCCAACAATTTGCATTTAAAAAAAGGAAAAAATCCTCATGAAAATTCATCAGCATAAAGCCCAACGTTAACAGAGTGGAGATTAAAATTGACGGAATATGCGGAGTTAGATAAATTAACAGGGAAAATTAGATATATGAAGGATCAAAAATTTATAGATGACTGGGGAAAATTTGCGGATTATCTGGAGAACAAATGTTTAGTAAACACAACGCTAGTAGGATTTAAAGAGGCACTGTAAAACACTAAGAAGTATTGCTTATGGAAAACAATGTCTGAAAAATGGTACTAATGGCAGTACGAAAGATTGGAATGCGTTATAAAGAGATAAATACGAATGAATGTCAAGGACGTTGAAGGAAGTCCAAAAGAATGAGATGTATGAAACACGGATTTAATGTATATATATGGAAAGATTAATAAAAAATTTTAAAATGCAAAAAAAAAAAAAAAAGAAAATTCATCAGCATTTTGGTGTGACTTTCTCCTAATGAACACATTTTTGTATGCAATGTTGTCTAATGTGCACAATTTTGCATAGTAATTTCCAACAACATGCTGCATTTTTGTATGCTATTTTCACTAATATATGCATTTTTATGCGCACATTACCCTAGCATATGCATTTTCATACCCATTAGTTGCTTGGAGAACTGCATAATTCAGAAAAGTGCAAATTTTGATGGATAGATGTATTTTGATCCTCACATTTCACATGGGCCAATAAGCTGAGTAGGAACCCCGGTAAGATAGAGGCACTGTGAGTTGGTGCTTCCCACATGTGGGAGAATGTCCAGTTGACTGTTCTAGATGGGGTCATACTCCTTCCAAAAGACTAAGTTCAGAGTTTGGAGGTGCTCCTGTATCCTTCTTTGTTTCTAGAAGCTCAGGTAGCCTCAGTGGCTAAGAGGCCTTTAACCAGCTACAGCTCGTATGCCAACTACAATATTTCTTGAGCAGAGACAGTCTGGCCACAGTAATTCGTAATGTTGTCTGAGACACTGGGAGTTTTCACTACAAGACTGAATTCATTTTTCTGTCTAACCTTCAACAACTACTTGACAGATTTAGGCGTGGGTGGTAGAGGTGAGGCTTAAAATAAAAGCCTATGAAAGAGTAAGGTGCAGCAAATATGTGATGGCCACAAGGCCATCAGCAGCAATAGGTCATAGCCTATTAGGCAATGGAAAGTTTATAATAGAGACAGGAACATAAAATTTTATTTTTACTTCTGTTGATGCTAGTACTATTGTGGGATGGGTGAGCAACTTGGGATCATGAGTTGACCTACAAGCCCATGATTACCAGTTGCATAAGACACTGGGAGGTGGCCAAAGATGCTACTGATCAGAATGCAATCTAGAAACTATTTGTATCAAGACAGTGCCAATGGTTTCAGCGGTGTGAATCCAGTGTGAATGTTTAATCATTGTATTATTTGTACTACAGCTATACCCAATCTTTTATCGAAGGAGCTCAAAGTTGCATAAATGGTTCTCTACACTTTATCCTTATAACAATAGTGTGAGGCAGATTAGGATGAGAGAGGAAGAGGAAAGGACCAAAGGTCACTCATGGGTGAATGGGAATTGGAACCAGGTCTCATTGGTCCTAGTTCAACACCCTAACCCAGTGTTTCTCAACCTTGGGTCCCCAGATGTTGTTGGACTACAACTCTCATCATCATCCCTGAGCTCTGGCCTTGCTAGCTAGGGATGATGGGAGTTGGTAGTTCAACAACATCTGGGGACCCAAGGTTGAGAAAGGCTGCCCTAACCACTACACCATGCTGGCTGTCATCATCCACATGTTCATTATCCATATGGATGCTGGTAATGTGTTAGAAAATTTGAACCCTCAACCATTTTCCCCTCCTTTTCATCATGTAATCACCAGTCTAGTCAAAGCCAAAAAACCCAGTTATTTATTTGGATAGTAATGGTAAAGGTAAAGGGACCCCTGACCATTAGGTCCAGTCGTGTCCGACTCTGGGGTTGCAGCATTCATCTCGCTTTATTGGCTGAGGGAGCTGGCGTACAGCTTCTGGGTCATGTGGCCAGAATGACTAAGCTGCTTCTGGCGAACCAGAGCAGCACACAGAAACGCCGTTTACCTTCCCGCCGGAGCAGTACCTATTTATCTACTTGCACTTTGATGTGCTTTCGAACTGCTAGGTTGGCAGGAATTGGATAGTAGAGTGAAACAATTGACTGCAACCCAATGTCCATGTATTTGGTAGTGAGCAATACTGATTTTGTTGCAGATTATTTCTGAGTAGCCACGTACAGCATTGCACCAGAAATCTCTCCCACTGAAATCTGTGGGATTGGCCGGACCATGCCCCCAATTTCAAAAAAACAAGAGATATCTTTCCAATGGTCAACATGGAGCAATTAGCTACAGAATTAAATAAAAATAACCAAAAAGCCTACCATTCCTTTGTATTGTAATCCACCCTCACTTTGGGAACCTGCCCTTCCCACTGCATTTGCTGGGACTTGCATAATAAAAATTAGATTGCTTACTCATATTCCAAAATGGAAGTATGTATCAGGCCATTAAACATCTGTGCCTTGAAACATAGACTCAAGTAGGGAAAAGTCAAGACTAAGTGAGGAAGAGCAAGAGCTAATTAAACACTTTCTCCCCCCCCCCCCAGCAAACTTTCACTGATGCCAACAAAATACAAAGTAGGCAATAATTATTTTTACCATACATTTTCATTACTAATGCAATTACAGCAGTAGGGAAACACAAAACCAAGCTCAGGGGACTGCGGACACAGGAGTGTGTGGAGGGGAGCCAAGTGGCTGCTCTTTCCCCCTTACACTGTTAAATGCAATGGAATTAAATTAGCCAAGTGGGAGGATAACAGGATTACAGTGGAATCATCCGTTCCTGCAGCATCTAGCCATTACATTTGACCTTTGCAGGAGTTCATTATGGCAGACATGATAGATGATGCTTTTTAATTTTTTTTAAAATTAAATAAATAATCCTAAGTAACTGAAACCTATTAACAGAATAAACAAGCTATCCCTGTGTTCTATACTCATGCAGACATATTTATATAAGCATTGCCCTAACCACTGGTACAATATGGCAGTGCTAATTCACTTATCTTTTAATTTAATTTACAAAAGTATACGTGAACCCAAATAAGAGAAATAATCCAGAGCACATTATATTTCAGCTGGATCATACTTAAGGAAAGTGGCTACTTTTTTCTGTAAAATCGTTTTCGTAATGGTCAACAGTAACTGAGTGGCAGCCTCTGCAATGCTGAAGTGGTTGCCTTGATAGCGTAATCACAATCCTATGAAGTCCCACAAATGAAGGAGAAAGCGAAACATCCCAAGACTAGGTCCAGAGTGTCCATGGGGGAGTTGTGAAGAGGTGTGTGTAAATTTGAACTTATGATACGATTCATCACAGCAGATCATGACATGAGTGTAATATTGACATATCTCTAATGTGTCATGAGACTCTCCATGATGAAACTTTGGTGACTCTGGAACTACCAGCCTCCTGAACGACTCATGGCCATATCCTGAGTTCACACACATCTGACCTAAAGATTAGCACATGCAAATTTAGTTGTCAAGTACAGGATACTCAACTCCTCAAAGGGATCCATCCACACAATGGTCAGGTGATTTGAAGGCAGACAGCAGACAGAGATGGCCAGGCTTAGATAATGGCTCAGCAACACAAGTCTTTCACCTTTCGGTTAAGCAAACAGGACGGTAGGTTTTAACCATTTGTCACTATTCTGGAAGGAATTATGGAAACTGTAGAAATCACTCAGTTCACAGCCCCACCCCCCGCTTCCACAATGGCACGTCAGGCTACAGGGAATCCTATCTTCCCCCCATGGGGAGGCTGCCAGTACTAGATAGACAAGAAGCTCTTACTAGGTCGTTTATTCAGTATTCACAGAGATAGGCTTAGAAATGCTGCCTCTAGGAGTAATGGTGTTGCTCCGAGTAAGCTCCACCCCCTTCCCTTCTCAATCGTCAACAGCCCCACTCCCCTTATGGTGGCTGCTTAAGGCCAATTGCCTCTTGCTCTCTACTCTCCTATTGTCACTGCTCACCTGATTCTGGGAGGAGGGGGGTCTGGGATGCTTTCTAGCGATAATGTGTCAGCCAGCTGCTCCGGCTCTGCTTCTCTTCCCTCCTCTTCTCCCATTATCGCCCAGCTTTGCCCTTCTTCTGTCTCAGAGCCATGACCTTCTGCAAACCACTGTTGTAAACCTATACTGTCTTCCTCTTCTCTGGAAGGTTGAGGAGGAGAGAGAGATGGTCTACACCATTCCTCAGTTCAATCCCTGACAGGCATGCCTTGGCAAAACCATTAGATTCAAAGTTCTCTTAGGACAGAACTGACCAAGCACTCTCCATGACAGAACATACTTCTCCTTTACTTTAAGGACAGGCATACTTTCCTATCTCTATTCACTTCTGGTGTTTGGGTTTATGGCAAAACTGTCATGCCCATGTTTCTGTAGGCCTTTTAGAATAGCTAGGGGATTTATTTTTTTTACTCTAGCTCTCTGAATCTAGCCATCTTCATATGTTTTATGGATGGAGGAGACCTCTTGCAATCACTTCAAACAGAGTTGTCCTGCCTCTGAGTTTGCACAACTTCTGTGGCCCCACAGTTGATGTGTCCATGTTAGCTGTGGATGTCTGGAGCTCTTGGTGTGTACACATGAGTTGTGGGCATTTGCAGGACAAAAGCCTGCACACCTAGATCTGTACATATGTAGGTTGGAAACCCAGATCACATGAAGGACAGAAACAATCTGTATAGGACACAAAACCCTCCCTTTTTACTGTGGGGAAAAGCAAGGTAACGATGGACAAACCTCTCTCGCTTCCTCCTTCTTGGCAACTGATAAAAGCTAAAGTGTTCAAACTTTTGAAGTGGTTTTTGACACCAGGCTCTTAGACTGGAATGTTAAACAGATATTTTTTCCTCACAGCTTCTCAATTTTTTACCCAAACTATTTACAAATCCCAACCAGTTCCAGCGATTACCCCCCACCATGCCTGGTTCTTTTCACTGAATTGGATCACAGCCATAGGAATTAGCAAAGCCCCGGGAGAATGTATTCAGTCACATTTCTGAGCATCTCCTTGGCCACAGAATAAACTGCAGTCCTCGCAGATTCCCTCCTAGCATGAAGTATGTGAGACTTATTGGAGCTTTGAGATGTTGCTGGGAATACTAATAGGAGAATCTTCCTGCTGATTCTTGCCTTGTTCTAACATTTTTGAAAAGTTATCCCATATGTCTACAGAGCACAGACGCTTGCAATTTCTATTATGTCTAGGCTTGATCTTTCCCTGACTGTTTTTCTTGATAGAAGGATATGGCCCCCCTTGGGAGCAAGCCCTCTTCCAGAGTCTCCTTGCAATTAAACAGATAGACATGAAGCAACTGAGGATTTCTATACAGAGATGGTTCACTGGGGGGGGGGGGGAGAGGGGTGGACAACACATTTCTTATTCTGGGTCAGCTTCAAGAACAGGGGCATTACTAGGCTTTTAATTGGCGCAGGCCCATAGGACACAAATTGCCATAAAATATGCAAATGCGAGTTTAGAAATAATCACTACAATTTGAATTTCACAGAAAACAAGTCAATTAATAATATATATATATATTAAAAAGCATCAGGATTGTTCTCTTTAGTCTCTAAGCAGTTCACAGTGAGGTTAAAAAGATACAGTAAACAATAACATCAGTTAAAACTAACCATAAATTCAGAAAACTTGCTTAAAATGGCTGTTTGGGAATCCTGGACTTAAGTTGTCCAGGGCCTTGTAGGAACTTTGAACTTGAGCCAGTAGCATTTGGGCAGGCCATGAGAGTTTTAAGCACTGGAGTTATGTGCTGGAAGTAATCTGCCCTTGTTGCATGGCTTCCTATGAAGTTTTCAAGAGGAGAAATTGGCAGTTTTTTTAAAAAGTGTGGATGCATTCAAAGCTGTGGTCATTTGCCAGATTTTGAAATGGAGCAGCTCCAGCATGGCTGTATCACCCCAGAGTGGCTGTGCTTTTCCAATACATGTAGATGGGATTTTTGAACAAGGGTTGTGGGTAGAAAGTTGACCTTTGGAGCTCCAGCTTCCAGTTCCAGGCATTTTGGCAGTTGGAAATATACTGTTAAAGGCCATGAGGGAAATCCAGTTGTGGCAACTTACTTGCACAGTGAAGATCAATTTGTGCAGTGGGACTTCTGATTTTTCTTCTCCCCTCTCCTGTCCCCCATGCACTCCCAAAAATGGCTATAGAAGGTCTCAGACCCTTTGGGAAAGGTTTTGGGGGGTGAATGGTGGGATGGAAAGGGGCTGGAAGGAAGGAGAAGCACTGCTGAGCTTGCAGATGCCTGACGGATCTCACCCCGTATCCTTATTTTTGTATCAGAGCAGAAATCCTAATCCACTCTGCATACATCATGAAATATACTCAGAGTCGAGAGTGGATTTCATGCTCTTTATTCAGCTCATAGTGGTGAGGAGGAATGAATGTCCCCCCAAAGTATCTGTTTTATACACATTATTTACACAATGGGCTGCATGTGATTGGCTAATTCCGGGATTCTCCTGTGGGCCAATCAGGTTGTGGATTCACTTCCATCTGGAGCTGGATTGGGTGGCTCCTGCAGACCAATCATACTGCTGCATTGTTCTAGGACCAATCAGGCTGCTGCATTCTGAATCCTATTGTTCTAGGACCAATCAGACTGCTGCATTTTGGATCCTATTCAACTCAGTATATAACACATCAACACATATACATCCATATGAAAACATGTACATAGATGTGCAGAATGGACATATATCCACCAGAGTGTTATCTTTCCAGCTTGCCAAATCAGAGAGGAGTGGTATTAAATAACTTTGTTCACATGATGCAAATTTTTGCCACGAATGGACAGTCAGCTGTGCTGTTCATGCTTCCCACTTGACAAGGACAAATAGCAAACTGCTTTGTTACATTGCAGGAGTATGAGAGAATGTACCTTATTATGATGATGGCCTTGGATAGCATGAAGCGGTTAGGTTTGTTCTCTTCCCAAACAACCCTATTTGCATAAGATGATTAGAAAGCTAAATCAGTAATAAACATTGTCAAAACAATTTAGGTTTAATCCAGGCACAGTTCCCAAGAGGTCGGTTGCAGTGAATTCCTAGGCACCATTTCTTAGGAGGGAGATGACTCCAGTTTTCACCACAGATGCATCATCACTTTGCATGTGCAATATACGCTCTCACAGTATTTCACGTTTAATAGCAAGAGTAACAATAATAAATAATAAAAAGTTGTGTGCCTCCATTAGCACCACCAGATTTTGTTCCAAGTTCAGATATAAGGGCATACTTGAAGTGAAGAGGTCTACCCTACTTATACAGCCCTGTAGAGGGAATTTTTAACTGTTTTATGTTTTATTATGTTTTTATTTCGGGTGGAAGTTGCCCAGAGTGGTTGGCGCAACCCAGTCAGATGAGTGGGGTACAAATAACAACAACAACAACTACCAGAGCCAGTGTGGTGTAGTGGTTAAGAGCAGTGGCCTCGTACTCTGGTGAACCGGGTTTGCTTCCCTGCTCCTCCACATGCAGCTGCTGGGTGACCTTGGGCTAGTCACACTTCTCTGAAGACTCTCAGCCCCATTCACCTCACAGAGTGTTTGTTGTGGGGGAGGAGGGGAAAGGATATTGTTAGTCGCTTTGAGACTCCTTAGGGTAGTGATAAAGCGGGATATCAAATCCAAACTCCTCCTCCTCTTCTATTATTATTATTATTATTATTATTATTAGTAGTAGTAGTAGTAGTAGTAGTAGTATTAGTATTATTATTACTACTACTACTACTTTTGCAATGGTCTTGATAAAACACAATTTGATCCTTATAAGAGTCTGCTACCTGTAGGAAGCAAAGGTTAAGACTGCAATTACAACCCTCTCCCAAAATCAAAGTGTGTTAGCATACAAGATAAGATGGCATTCTTGAAAATCAAATGTTTATAACTGTGATTCCAAAATCAGCCTAAGTAATCAAATGATATTTAGTAAAATATCAGGTTTGCTATGATTTTTGCCCCTGAGCTCACAGGTTTAACAGACAGAATCTCAAAAGGAAGACATGATTCTTGCTTGTATCAAACACATCTTTTAAAAGCTTGGCAGTCACGTGAGTTGTACTGAATCAGTATTTTGACCTTTATTGTCTTTTTTTCAAAACCAACAACAGCTGAAGGGTCTGGGGGCGGCGGCGGCGGGGGGGGGGGAAACACCTGTTGACTGCCTAGTTTATGCCTCTGTAGAGAACAGGCATTATACTGGATGTCTTCTTTGAACACAGTTTTAATTCATTTCTTCGGCAGATCCCTTCTTAAACCAATTGCTTTTATAACTAAAATGTTTCCCCCCGCAACACTTGAGATCTAAAGTTCAGGTTGTCTTTGCTGCGTTCATGTCACTAGATTGTCCTTCCAACCGCTGTACCTTAAATAACTTCTTTCTCACCTTTAGATTGCCTGTCACTTGTTTGTGCCCAACTATCATCTTCACTCTTTTCTTTATTTTGCTTCCTTATCAGTGTTAAAACAGCAGTCTTGAAGCAACTTCTTTTTGAATCATTCCACAAAGCCCATCAGACTGATGCTGAGTAAGTGGTTTGAAGAAATGCAAAGCCTAATATGACTTTAATTTTGTTTTGCATTTCAAGGTGTGTGTGGTTTTTTTTCCAAAGTGTCAAAGGATTTTATTTTTTAGTCTTGCTTTGGATAATGTTCCTGAAATCGCAGTAGCAACTTGACATATGTGGCCATTACCCCCCTCTCTTTGTATATCTTTCACGTTCCAGAATTTGCCACTTAAACAGTGGCTGTTGTCACAAATAAAATGTCAACATTTGTTTTTCTAGTGATAGACTCCACAGTGTATTCACAGTTCAAGAGAGGACTGTGGCATGTGAAGTATCGTCCTGTAGAGGCTTAGGATACAAACAGAAGGCTGGAAGGATTAACCTCGTATGTTCACATTTTCTGGGCACTGCAAATTAATGAACCAGCAAATGAGAGTGTGGGCAGGAAAGAGACTTATTCATACCAAGTTGCTTGTTTCTGCTGCTTCTCACTTTAAGTACCCTGATGCTTACTTTAAACGTAGTTATATTCCAACTGTGACATCGGTTATTCACATCACAGAGTTGAATGCATTATAAGGGACCTGATTCTAGTACTGTGTGACAGGCTCACTCGCTGGATTATCACCTTGTCATGGTGAGTGGGCTTGCACGTTTCTCTGACCCTTGGGAGCGAAGCCATCGTGAGTCTCCTATTCCCAGCAGGGTCCCCCAAGGCGGTAAGGTCAAAGGGGAGGAGTTAGACCAAGAATGATCCAAGATGTCCTCAATGGCAGAATAGGTGGAAGATAACGAGCAGCATGTTACAACGCCTGTGAAGGCAGATGAAGGCTGCAGCAGATAAGAATCTGCCAGCCTTACTGCAAAGACTATGCGTTGGTCGGCGTGCACTGATCTACACACATAAAACAAATTCACACACAGGTGTCTTCCAAAAATTCACACACCCCCCCAAGTCCCATGGCAATCGGCAAATGGTAACAGGGGCAGGACCGTGTAATCTCGAATCCCCTACTCATAAACCATGGCAGTGGATACAGATTCAGTTGTTCTGACTCAAGGAATGACTCAAGGAATTTTCTGACTCAAGGAAAATCTGACTCTACATGAGTTTTCTCTATCAGGTCTCCTGGCCTTGTCTCTTCTTCAAAATGAAGATGTCCCAACAGTGTAGTTCACCCTCACAGAGGAGTGAGTTGTTTCAGCCTCTTGATCTTTCAGATTTCAACCCCCCCCTTTTTCCCAGCTTTAAAATCTCCTTTTTTGAAATGCCGCTACAGGATTCCAAGCATGCCTCTGCCACAGTTTTGTATAAAGGCATTAAGAGTTTGGCACTTTTATTTTAGATCCCTTTCCAAATGAAACTAGGAGCTGTAATGCGTTGCTTGAAGTATCTGTGCCATCCTCAGCTTTTGTTAGTCTGCTCCTGCCAGCATTTCCCCCCCAGTCCTTCAGCAAGAAAACCCCCCAGAACACATCCTGGTAACCAGACTGAGAGCTTGGAAGGCTGCCAATGAATGCAGAAGGAAGCAAATCACCTTTGAATTAATGCACGCTTAACGGGGGAGTTCTGTACTCTGTCACTTATGTGGCATCCTATGTGGCTGCTCCCAGTGGACGCTGCTCCATAAGACTGAATGGGTCCAATGCTCCACCAGCCTCAGTCTGTACTCAGCTAGCCCTCACCTGCTTTCAGGCTTAGTTATAAGCAGTCCAGGGGGGTGGCAATGCCTGTCAACTTCCTCTTCTTCAGTGTTGCCCTTGCAGAACTCAGCAGTGAGGTAGATGTGAAGGGAGAGCTGGAATTGTCTACCCTCTGACTTCTCACCTACAATCCCAATGGGTATGAGCCACCACAGGATACCACTTTCAGATCCAGTTCTCCAGCCTTCTTTATACAGTGTTACCTTGGGTTACAAACACCTCAGGTTACAAACACTTCGGGTTACAGACTCCGCTAACCCGGAAGTAGTACCTTGGGTTAAGAACTTTACCTCAGGATGAGAACATAAATTGCGTGGAGGCGGCAGCGGGAGGCCCTATTATATAAAGTGGTACAGTACCACAGGGTAAGAACAGTTTCAGGTTAAGAACGGACCTCAGGAACGAAATAAGTTCCTAACCAAAGGTACCACTTTATTCTAAATAAATGCACATGGCAAACAGCAGCTCTAGCACAACCCCAAAGAATTGGCCACTGACCACTTCTTAGGACTAGGTGTCAAGTCAGAAGCTGTGCCATTTTCTCCCTCAAACATGGCCTCCTGCCAACCCAATGCTTATTATTTGCCTCAGAGATTCCAGAGGTGAAAACATAACTTCCCTTGCCATTGTATCCTTAGTTTAGCTGACCACGTCTTAATTCTTCAGAACTGACACGTCTCCATCCCAGTTGAATACACCTGTCTGCCCTACAGTACATCTCTGGCTCGCTGAGAGTGTACTCCTGTCTCCTGCCTTGTATTGTTTAATTATTGAAAGCATTTTTTTTTTTGGTATAAAGTGCTTCACAAACTAAATGCTGCTGTTCTGTCTTGCACTACAACTTGCAACTGGCCATTTAAAACAGAGATGGTTGGGCATGCCTGCTTTTCCAAGTCTCAGAAAGCAGCAGCTTTGTGTTGCAGAACCAAATTCCTTTTTTTTGCCTGAAGGCATTGTTTGTAAGCAATGCATTTGGCTTCAGATATGACTGGAGGAGAGCCAAAGCAGTGCTGCTTTTGTGATTCAGATCAAACACCAAAATAGCAAGCCTCTCCATAACGCTTGTGTCAAAGAACAGAGGAGGAGCTGTTCAATAAAAGCAGGGACCTTGCAAGGTGGGCACAGTTCTCTCATGGCCAGGGAGAGGAAAAGGGTCATGTGAGGATGAAAGTAAAAACTAGAGTGATTTGCAGAGCGGTGTGCATTATCCATCGTCAGGGACACTCTCAGCAGAGAGGAATCTCCAGAGGAGGAGGAATTGGCTGCACCTGAGTCTCCAAGAAGTAGGAGGCAGAGCAAGCGATTAGAGCAGATGTGGGCCAGCAGGTGGCAGGGAAGGACGTGGCATATATCTGGCCTTGGGAGGGGTCAGAAGCCAGTTGAGTCAACTGATTCCGACAGCGAAGGATGAGTTGTGGAAGCTTGACTGTTATTGAGAAATAAACCTCAGCTACTTAAACTGCCAGCATTCCATGTCTTGTGTGGGAGAAGCACTAAACCTGACAGCCATACTGCAAAAATCCAAGAGCTATGCTCTGAATGAATTATATGAACCAAGCAATATTCCACATGTAATCTGCAGAAGTAAGCTATGCATTTCTGCAAAACATGGAAGCCACAGACTCCTACCTTAGGAGTGGTGGGGAAATAACAATTCAGTTAGCATTAAAGATGAACCTGCCATACCCACACTTTCTGAAATAAAAGAACCAAAACACAGCCATGTCTTGAAATCCTCTGAATTTTGTAATGTGTTTTTTCAGCAATGTGTGCAGCAATGCTTATGCTAGTGTGAAGTGTGCATAAAATTGCATATACAGTCATTCCTTGGAAGTCGAACAGAATCTGTTCTGGAAGTCCTTCTGACTTCCAAAACACTTGGAAACCAAAGCGTGGCTTCTGATTGGCTGCAGGAATCGAAAGTCACAGAAGCCGCGCTGGACATTTGGCTTCCGAAAATCATTCAAAAACTAGAACACTCACTTCTGGGTTTTGATCATTCAGGAGCCAAGGCATTTGGGATCCAAGATACGACTGTATTTGTGCAAATAACATACAAATTCATTATATTGGGGAAAATTCCTCTGCAAGCATGTGTATATTAGGCAAAATTGCACACAGAGATGCCTATGCTTGAGAGATGGATGTGCTTAATGTCATATTTTAATGGCCGTTACCTATTGGGGTCCCCACTGGCAGCCCTAATGTATCTTATTGTCCAGAGCATACCCAGAACCCCCAAGGAGAACATGCGATTGGAAGTTTAGGTTTTTTTATTGGCACAGCACTAGATTACATCAGTTCCTAAGATGCAAGAATCACATGCACCACTCCTGCTAAATAGCCAGCTGGGCATCACCTTCTTCAGACCTGTGCTCTGTACCAGCAGTTGGAGCAATGGTGTGCCACACATCCCCCATCCTTCGCTTCCTCTTCTCCCATCTCTGACTCCCCAGCTTCTTCCTCTTCCCCCTGCCCACAGGTGGCACAGGAACCCGCAAATCACTGGCTCTTTTCCTTAGCTCATCCTCCCGCCCTCCTACCTCCTCTGCCCGTCCTTCAGACTCCTGCCTGTCTCTGACATCTACCAAAGAATCCTCCAGATACTTCAGACCAAGGCCAAGTTGGCGGTTTGACATTATGTGGACTAGAACCAATCTAAATGATATACACTCATCATTTATATTAGTCATTCTGCCCAACTCTGCGAGTGATGGTGGTCTCAGCATTAGCAGGTTAGCTTGGAAGAGCACATATGGGTACTATTACAAGTTGAGATACTTGATAGTGTGATAGGAATTTTATGGTTTTAGATATATAGTAATGTTCATAACTGCACATACATAGATCAGCACAGGAACCATTTTGATTCCTAAACTGACCAAATCCTTTCTCTGCAAGGTTAAAAATGGAAAAGCCTCCCCATTGTCTCTTCCTTTAATCTGTGTTTGAATAAGGTGTGAGCCTGTGACCTGGCCCAGGAAATAAGTATTTTAGCACTACAAAAGAATGGCCAGGCTCCCCAGAAAATCCAATCAAGTAACCTGCTAGACAGGAGATAAACAAGGACAAGAGAAAAACAACATTTAAATTTCTGTGATGTAGGTGGGATGTATCTGAGGGGTGGTCTTAGGTTACACCCCTTCTGTAATGTATGCATAATGTTTCTGGGGGTGGTCCTGATCTAGAGAAGGGGAATTTCAAAAGTCTTTATAAGGCCTTGCAGGCTATTGTTCTGGGTCCTCTTCCTCTCCTGCGTGTGAGGGGAGTACCCTGTTGCAACAGATCAATAAAGATCAAGCTTACTAGCTGCTTTGCTTCTCAATATTCTCTGGTTGGCCTCTGTTATTTTCTCCTACCAATAGGGAACCTATGTAAGGACTCTATATGGGCTCTTGGATACCCCATAAGGGAAAAGGGCATATTTTTATTTACAACAGATGGCGACCACGCACGAAGGGACTTTTGGTTACCCGGATTCTGGAAACGAGGAAGGACTGGTTATCCAGCGCGCACCAGGCAGTTTGCCAGGAGGAATAACCAGTCTTCCATCGGTCCCAGGGTCTGGCAATAACTTGGAGTTTCAGCGGGGCTAACCAGAGGAAGCAAATCTTGATCAGGCCGGCCTTAAAAAACCAGTCAAGAGATCCCGGGATCACCAGGACAGCGCTTGCGAAGTGAGTATGAGTAGGAAAAATGGGTAGTGGGGTGGGATTCTGCAAACCACAGCAAACCTATACTTCTCAAATCCTTACTTCTTTCCTCACTTTAACTCTTGAAAAAATTGCCTTCTACTCCTTTCTGTCCCCTCGATCTCAACACCAGCCTTAGCCCTTCGGAGTATGCCCAGGCAAAGGTTGTGTGTGATTTCTTCCACTTAATTCTTTATGCCAACCTATTCCTTCGGAGTTTTGCCCAGAAAGGTTGTGCAATTTCTTCTGCACTGAAAACTAACTTCCAGCGCAGCCGCACCTCTGCCATGGCGATCTTTGTTAGAAATGACCTGTGAACAGAGAACGCAAGGGTGCTGAATTCCTTTCCATCTTTCATATTCCAGAGTCTCAATCTGGCATTGCAAGTGTGCAAGCGTTCAGTAGGGACTCTGAGTTAGATTGTAAAAGGCAGGGAGGTTGCTGTGGGTTGTAGAATAGAGATTAAGTGAGGTATCCCCAGGTTTTTCCCCTCGGAGATTTGTCCAGGTATCCCCAGGTTTTTTTCCTTGGACCCCCAAGTTTTCCCCTCGGAGATTTGTCCAGGTATCCCCAAGTTTTCCCCTCGGATCCCCAGGTTTTTCCCCTCGGAGATTTGTCCAGGTTTCCCCAGGTTTTTTCCCTTGGATCCCCAAGTTTTCCCCTCGGAGATTTGTCCAGGTTTCCCCAAGTTTTCCCCTCGGATCCCCAAGTTTTCCCCTCGGAGATTTGTCCAGGTTTCCCCAAGTTTTCCCCTCGGATCCTCAGGTTTTCCCCCTCGGAGATTTGTCCAGGTATCCCCAGGTTTTTCCCATCGGAGATTTGTCCAGGTATCCCCAAGTTTTTTGTCCAGGTTTCCCCTTTTCCGGACCCTTCGGAGTTTTGCCCAGGTCCAAAACCCTTTTAATTGAAAATGGGTGCACCTCAGTCAAAAAAAAAATAGTCCCCAGACCCCTGGCGTGAAAGAAGCCCAGTTGGTGCTTACTTCCCGCCTGGACTCTGACAGTCCCCTTCAATTTGTGTTTAAGAAACGTTTTTCCTGTGTTTAAATTGTACTTAGGTAACATCCAGCAGCTGCTTATCTTAAATGTACCATCTAAAATAAAAATGCAAGCTTGCTCCAATTCTAAATCTAAGGAAGCCATGTTGAAGCCTTATCAATCTTAAACAAGACAAAAATTGAGAATGAAGTGTGCAAATGTTTGTTAAAGAGGCTCTAAAAGAGAGTTTTTCTCCCAAGTGGTAAAATCCTGTATACGTGCTACTTGTGTTCTGAAAGGAGGATTACCCCACCTCCTTTCTCTAGTTTCAGTGGGGAGGGTGATTTTAAGTCTAATGGTAAATGATGTTGTGTTGTAACTTTTGAGTTTGTGAGTACACCTGTGCTCCAGTCTAAGTTAACCTAATGTTTCTGCTGCAAAAGCCTAGTTGAGCCAACTGCTCTCTCAAGCTAAAATGCAGTGTATGTATTTCATTAAGCATATGCCTATGAAAGTATGGTGTTCCTTCTAAGAAAAATATATGAGTCCAGTTTTAACTTTGATCTGGTTGGACAGAAGAGTTATTGTAAGGCTCCTGATATCAGTCTCTATAAGACGTCCTGGCCTCTTTTCTTAGAAAATGTCCCCCCTTGTTTCATTCTGTCTCTTTCGGTTTTTTTTCCCCCTTCTCCTTCTTATTCTGTGCCAGGTAAATTTACTCCCGAGTAAGCTTCCTTTAAAGGAAACTGCAAAGGGGGGGGCATAGATTAGGCTTACTATTCCTCTGCAAGTTCAGGAAAAATTGTCACTTTTGTATTCCTTTTAAATCAAATCTATGGCTGTTTTAACTATGCTTTATAAGAGATCCTCTCCCTATCTTAGGAAAAATGTTCACTTCAGTCTTTAAAGATAATTTATCTAGGAACTTTCACTCTTTAGTCTAAGGAAGTAAACACTCACTCAAACTAGCTTCAAGATCTGCTAAAAGGGTTGGGTACTTTTATTTTCCTCTTCCTTAGTACATGATAGGCGCATGGCTTGTGGTCTCTTCCCCAGTTGTGTCTGTGTACATAAGTATGTGTGTGTCTCTCTGGTAGTACAAATCTTGCTATGAACCCTGTATTTTAGGGTTGGACTAGATGACCCCAGGTCCCTTTCAACTTTCCCAATTTGTGGCTGATGAGTTGAAATCCAGCCCAGATTTGCTCTTTGTTTTTAAAGGTGAGAGGTGAATGTGTGTGTTTCTGGTAGTACAAATCTTGCTATGAACCCTGTATTTTAGGGTTGGACTAGATGACCCCAGGTCCCTTTCAACTTTCCCAATTTGTAGCTGATGTGTTGAAATTCAGCCCAGATTTGCTCGTGATGTTTGAAGCAGAACTGGTGATATCAGGCATTTAAGTGATTAGTGTTTATCATTTGTCTATTATTTACAAAAATCAGACTTAAAAGTCTACTCAAAGTTTAAGCACATAAAAATTCATATAGTTAAGTAGAATTAGCCTTGACCATGACTGAGAATGTTAAAAAAAATAAAATAAAAAATCCTATGAATTCTAACTCTCTGGCCATTTTTACTCATAAATAAGAGAGCGGTTGATTGTTCCGCGAATGGCCAGAGGGATATTAGCCCTTTCCTGTACATAAAGGAAGCAGTCTCAGTTTGCTTGGGCTGAATGGTGAATACTTGAATTGCTGAGTTTAACCCTATTTTTAACATCTACTCCTTACCTGGCCATTTTTACTCATAAATAAGAGAGCAGTTGATTGTTCCGCGAATGACCAGATAAAATGACCAATAATGATAGCCCTTTCCTGTACATAAAGGAAGCACTCCTTTTGCTTGGGCTGAATGGTGAATACTTAAATTGCTGAGTTTCTCTTTTTTGTTTTAAAAATCTAACCCTATTTTTAAAATCTACTCCTTACCTTTCCCTTCCTTATTCTAATTGAGCCAAAAGATGCAACATTTTCAATAGTATAAAAGGTTTGCTGAGACATGAACTCTGCACATGCACAGAGGCTAGATCAGCTAAAGAAGAGAGAAAGAGGAAGGGGGGAACTGTAAGGGGGGAGAGGAGGTTTCTTCCAAATGTAAAACTTGGAACCATTGAGGAAAATCATCCTTAATGTGTTTTGCTCCAGGAAGACAATAGTTAAGTACTGGACATGCCAAATTCTTTTCACAGGTAAATATCAAAGCACTCCCACTGTGAGTTCCTCTCTTGAGTAGTTTCTCCCCCCCCCCAATGGGATTTAAATTTCATAAGTTTTTTTTTGTGTGTGTGTGTGTGTATGTGTATATGCCTATGCATTTTAGGAACAGCATTTCCTGACAGACCTCTCACATGAAATAATTTTCCCTTTCAACAGGTGTGTATATGCCTATGCAATTTAGGAACAGCATTTCCTGACAGACCTCTCACATGAAATAATTTTCCCTTTTAACAGAGTGTCCCTTCTTTTCTCCCACAGCACAAATGATAATGAAGGGATGCAAACAGTGATTTAAATACTCTATAAAAAGTAAATGCATTTGTTTTTCCTTTTGTCTTTCTTCACTTAAAGCCAAACAGTCACTTTCTTTCTGTTCAGCAAAACAAGTCTGAATCCCTGCTACATTAGTTGATTTCCTTCTATCTCTTTGTGGCTTTGACATTTTTTTTAGGTTACAAATAATCTGTTTTCGTTTATTAAGTTCGTTTTATCAGTTCTTCCATTATATATATGAAATTAATCGAAGCACAACCAAACATTGTTTGTGGAATGGTATTTGTTTACCTTTTTGCCTGAGCATTTCTTATTAATTCTGTCATTTTGGCTAGTGCAAGTTACTTGCACAACTTTAAATTGCCATTCATTTTCTTGGTATTAACTCATTTCCCAGTATTAACATTACAGCTGATGATGTCACATCAAGAAACACTTTTATTTTCATTTGGGATGTTAGAATGCCAAAACAGATTACTTCAGGTTACTTCAGGTTGCTTATTAATTGTGTGTCTTAGCATTTATTTATTTTTGGTTCCTCATAGGTCATTTGTGTGTGTGTGTGTTTTACTTTGGGGACATGTTCATCACATGTTGAAAGTCAGTCTCATGAAGTTCTTTTATTGGATAGCACATGGTGAATTTTAAGTTTTCCCCATTGTTTTCCCATTTTTTTTTCCAGTCCAGTAGTAATATGTGTGGTTTTGATAATATCTTTGTACTATTTAATAATAGTTATTTTCTGAATCTGATGTCTTTGTGTCAAGTCCATTTTCATCTAACTGGTAATCTAATTTTTTGCTTTCTTTTTATTTTTTAACCTTTCTTGTGATAATATCTTTGTACTATTTATCCACTAAAATTGTTATTATTTGCAGCTTCCCATGGAAACTGGAGGACATCCTTTTTGCCTTTTGCCCCTTTGATGTCTAACTGTGTTTTTAAGTCACCCCAAAACCCTGCCCCTTACAGGATATCACTTCTACAGATGTGCAATGATGAGCAGCAACAACCCCTCAACTCAGTCAACCCATCACAAGACCAGCAACAACAGAGTTTTCAAAGTGCCCACAGCTATCTCTTTCAAAGGATATAGACTGCCGGGGGGGGGGAGTGGACCTGACAAAGGGGGGAGTGGACCTGACAAAGGGGGGAGGAGTTGAATTGCAAGGACATTTTCCCACTTTTGAACCTTAAGACTGTGCTCCAGGATTCAAAAGATACATACGTAAAAGATCACAATTGTGTCAAGATATGTAACAGATATTTAATTAGTTTTTTTTTTTGTATTATGTGTTATTATGTAAGAATGTTGAAATGTGTCTGACAGTGTAATTTCCACAAAGGGGGGAATATTGTGTGTAACTGTTTTTATGTTTAATGTCTTATTGCTTACACACCAATGGAGAATTCTCATGCATTTTATACTTTCTAATAGCTCACACTATTGTGTAGTCCAATGTTTAGATAACCACATTTCATTGTCCCACCTGACACTATGCCAATCTTTCCCTATCCATTTTAATATGTGTTAAACCTCGTTTTGCCAAGGACAAACTTCTGGATCCATAAAACACCAGGTACATGAAGGTGGATATGCTTTAGTTTAGCAGGAATGATCCCTTATAGAGTTAAATTGACTTATTTGGACAAAGTGCCCTTTTTAAAAATGGTTTTCTTTAACAGATTGGTTTGAAGACTTGAGAACCATGGGGCAAGATAAATTCAAATTGGACTCAGTTTGAATTGGGCAAGTGTATCCAGGCTGCAATTAGCTTTTGGTCCTTTAAGTGCAAGTGAGCAACTTCCCATTGTGCGAGTGCGAGACCACAGCCTATAATAAAATCCCATAGCTAAAGGCCAAGGCGAAGACCTCTCCCTCACGAGATGCCCAAAACCTGTGCCAGCTATGGTGAATGCCAGGCGACATGGTTAAATGAAAGCCCTGAGGGGATTCAACAGAAGGGATGTGTTGCTGTAGCACTATGTCAGTGTGAGACCACAGAAGAGCTACCTTGACACCTGAGAACACAAAAATGGCGGGGGGGAAGCAAACTGCACTTTTCAGTCATTAGTGGACCTTACCTTCCTGCTAGGTGTAAAGCATAGAACACTATTGAGTAAATGGTCTCTCCCAAAGTGTTAGAATGCCACAAGTAATTTAGTAGCAAAACGCAACATGTGTTATTTTTATGATATATTTATACAAACACATCCATTTACAACATACGATGTTATTATTTGTGGGGCAAAAATTTTTAAGAAAAATTCTAGCCCCAAAGGGGGGAATATTGTGATAGGAATTTTATGGTTTTAGATATATAGTAATGTTCATAACTGCACATACATAGATCAGCACAGGAACCATTTTGATTCCTAAACTGACCAAATCCTTTCTCTGCAAGGTTAAAAATGGAAAAGCCTCCCCATTGTCTCTTCCTTTAATCTGTGTTTGAATAAGGTGTGAGCCTGTGACCTGGCCCAGGAAATAAGTATTTTAGCACTACAAAAGAATGGCCAGGCTCCCCAGAAAATCCAATCAAGTAACCTGCTAGACAGGAGATAAACAAGGACAAGAGAAAAACAACATTTAAATTTCTGTGATGTAGGTGGGATGTATCTGAGGGGTGGTCTTAGGTTACACCCCTTCTGTAATGTATGCATAATGTTTCTGGGGGTGGTCCTGATCTAGAGAAGGGGAATTTCAAAAGTCTTTATAAGGCCTTGCAGGCTATTGTTCTGGGTCCTCTTCCTCTCCTGCGTGTGAGGGGAGTACCCTGTTGCAACAGATCAATAAAGATCAAGCTTACTAGCTGCTTTGCTTCTCAATATTCTCTGGTTGGCCTCTGTTATTTTCTCCTACCAATAGGGAACCTATGTAAGGACTCTATATGGGCTCTTGGATACCCCATAAGGGAAAAGGGCATATTTTTATTTACAACAATAGAAACCATACATCTTGCAGTATTCTGCAGAGTATAAGCACTTTGACAGAATTCTGGCCTTGTAAAACCAGTGCTGGGGAGAAGTAAGCTTTCCTGTAACAGATAATGAACAACTAGAGCTATTTGTGATGGCTTTGGGAGTGTTTGCTGCTGTGATATACCCTCATTTTGTGACTGAGAATGCTTTTGATAGTGGCGAGGAGGCAGTGCCTATCTTGCCGCACCAGGACGGAGAGAATTTCCCTCTTCTTGTTTAATATGATAGCCAAATGGCCAAAGATAAATTTCTTCATCATTGGTTGAATCTGTTATTCTGCATCTATCAGAACTTCACATTTTATATACTGGATCATTTAGCCTGCAATCCTTTGTACATTTACCAGGGAGTAAGCCCCACGTAAAGCAGTGAAACTTGTTTCCAAGTAAACATGTATAGGATTACTCTACATGTGTGTGAGGCTGATAATAACTTCTAGTGCAATAACTATTCAATGTGGTTACCTATCTAAAAAATAACAGAATGACTAAGGCTAGTGGAATAGGCAGCTGCAGAATAGATCCCATTCAGGTATCACTGATACTGTCTGTGGTTTGGAGTTTGTGCATTTGCACTGGGTGATTACATGCGCATCTGCAAGAACTTATATGTTTACCCTGGCTGATAGCATGAGATGAAATGCAAAATAAACTCAAGATAAAACAAAAGTCACACAGTTGATAAAGCTGACGCTGCAAAAATAGCAAGCAGAATGGTTAACTGGACCACCAGCATAGTCTCTTAACTGATAGCTTTGTGTATGCTGCTTGATTCTGAGTGCCGAAGACAAAAGCTGTTGAATAATTGACTATTCTGCACATTACCTGAAGTTATAAACCAAAGCTAAAGAAAGCATCGCTATAGTTTTCTAGGTGCTTACGTATAAAACAGGTAAAGCACAGGAATAAGTATTCTCAATTCTAATTAAAATTGAGTTTAAAAGTGTAAAAATGCTGGGGAAAGCGCTTAAAAACATAAAACATGTGGAAAGGTAAAAAAACAGCAACTGAAAATGAGTTTAAGTATTCCAACCCAAAGCTTTATTGGGGATGAGCTGAAGTATAATGAGACTGATTCCAAATTGAGTGTGAGTACCAAAATGCTTATAAGTCCCAAATTATTTCTCCGTATAAAAAATGTCCCAGTGTATCCATATTGGGACAAGGTCACCACATGCCAATCAGAGGTGAAGAGTCCACTTGTCCCATTACCTTTGTGTTGGCCTCTGTGTTTTGTTACAAGAACATCTCTAACCCATGCATAAATATTCTTTGAAGCTCTCTGAAGTGCCAATGCCAATGCTATCCTCTTCTGTCTGTCTTTAGAATAGAAGTCCCATTGTATTACTATTGCCAGGGCTTACATTCAGCTTCTAAATCTGGGATGGGGGGGGGGGACTGTGGCAAAGCAGATCTTGCTGGACTACAACTCCCATCATCCCATACCATTCACCATACTCTCTGGGGCTGATGACAGCCTTTTGGAGAGCTGCTTCCATTCCTAGTCTAAACAGCACCTATATTCCAGGGCCTGTTGCTCCTTTCTGATCAAAGCTTTCAGTCAAATGCCACTGACCCCTGTTGGGAATTATTCACGGGTTATCTATTCTGAACCCAGATGAGCCCAGATATTCTTAGCTGACAATTGGGCAAAGACATGCTGCAAATAATTAGGATCCTTTCTCTACATTGGTGGTGTGATATTCACATAGATAGATAGTTCTTCTGGCAAATAGCACAGGGATGCTTTGCCTGTCAATATTACTAAAGTATATTAAAATGGAATGACAGATATTCCTCTCTGGGAAATCTCCAAGAAGCTGTGCTGTATAACAATGGCTAAAACTTAATTTCTTTGCTACTAGCTAGAATGGTGATGGGAAATGGTGATGTTTAATAATGGCATTTAGAACTGTGTATATATTTACTGAATTTGCATTTCAGTCTTGGCCTTAACAGTACAGTGGTACCTCTGATTGCAAACTTAATTCCAACCGGAGGTCCGTTCTTAACATGAAACCGTTCTTAACCTGAGATACCACTTTAGCTAATGGGGCCTCCCGCTGCTGCCACACTACTGGCATCTGATTTCTCTTCTCATCCTGAGGTAAAATTCTTAACCCGAGGTACTACTTCCGGGTTAGCAAAGTCTGTAACCTGAAGTGTTTGTAACCTGAGGTGTTTGTAACCCGAGGTACCACTGTAATTATGAAGTTTAACTATTTTTTGTGACATTTTTTGTGGTAGTGATGGGCCCACAAGAAAATGTGTCTGAATTGGTAGGCTAGTATGGGATAGTACCCTCTAGTTGTTTTGTTGGGTAAAAATCATAACTTCCATCTGGGAGCAGTGGGGATGAACAGAGTGGTGGAGCTATGGCCACATGCAAAGTTCAACATGGCAGCTGCTGCCAGGGCAGAAGAGGGGCATGTTTTCATGGTGCCAGCTCCATCTTGGCATAGCAGAGAGGCCCAGATCTGGTGCATTGCTGGCCTGTCTTATGATCTAGCAGATCCTTGGCCAATCCAGCTCTGTACCCTTCCCCACCCCAGAAATATTGAGTTTTATGCTGGTGACTACTAACTGAGAAAACACTAGCAGGAGCTGCCACCCACCAGTGTTTTGGGTGGTGTCCCCCCCATGAGTGGAGCCTGGCAGAGGGGTAGATATGGATCCTCCTAAACCCCTCCAGTGCATTAGACAAGGTTGGGATGGCAGATAATAAAAAATGCCTGAAAACAGAAAATTAATGCAGTGATACCTTGGTTTACAACCATAATCCATTCCAGACAGTGGCGTAGCGTGGGGGTGCAGGGGGGGGCGGCCGCACCGGGTGCAACATCTGGGGGTTAGGGGGCGCAAATCCACGGGTTAGGGGGCACAAATTACTTGCCTTGCCCCGGGTGCTGACAACCCACGCTACGCCACTGATTCCAGAGGTCCGTTTGTAAACAAAAACAGGTTGTAACCCAAGGTGTGCTTTCACCAATGGGGCCTCCAAATATTTTTTGTTTGTAATCCCTCCAAAATTGGTTGTAATAAATTAAAAAAAAGGTTGCAAACCAGGACATGCACTTCCGGGTTTGATGTGTTTGTAATCCAAACCAAGGTGTATGCAAACCAAGGTGTATGCAAACCAAGGTACCACTATAACTAGAATAAGGAAAAATTGTGTAGAATCTATTGATTCTGTTTGTGCATTTATGGTTTAAGAAATATTGCTTCAGAGAAAGGGTGGTACACTACAGTTTAAAAGTTATTATTGCACTTAATGTTTTTGAAGATGTTGGGATTATTTCCACAGAATGGCTTCCCTGAAATTCAGAAATACATGGCAGGGGATGAAAAATGGGTGGCGGTGGTTATTTTAACTGGACTGGACATAAGCATTTCTGTAAAACAGCTAAGAGATGCTGGATACCCTTACATTTCAGGGTTTCCTTCCTACTTGAATCCAGTTACTTTGTTGGAAATGTGAAAGCAAGGAGCCATTACACGTCCCACTGGAAAGTGGTTATATATCTTTTAAAAATGTTTCAGGTGTCATAGTCTGCATTTTCTTATTCTGTATAGTAACTGTACCAGTTGTGTTTTATAGCTCTTAAAAAAAAAGAACTTTCCCAAAATAAACTGCATTTGAATTTTCATGCCTAAAGTGTGGCTTTAGCACAGATGCTGTGGGGGAGGCTTTAAATCTCTTGTGAAGACCAGTGCTATTCTAGTTGGGGGGGGGGGGAGAAATGCAGCATAAAATGGATTGGAACAGGGTGGAGTGAGATAGAACTAAGAGATAAGAGAAAGTAAAGAAGGACAGATCACTCTATTTCTGGAGTCACCAATCTTTTTCGGCTAGTGGGCACATTCGGAATTTTGAGGAAGTGCTGTGGATATCAGCCACGAAATGGTGTGTGCTTGCTCTTTTCTCAGTGTGAAAGAGTCGTGCACCTCTGCCCTTGCTCACAGAGAGAAATGCTTTGCATCTTTCCTCTGATCAGGAGGGAAGGTGTGTGTGTGTGTGTGTGTCCTGCCATGGCATTGAATGAATGAAAGGTGAGAATGCTTAAGGGGACATGTTCATTGCAGGAGACGCCAATCAGGAAGAGAAAACAGTCTCTCATGCATTGTGTTTTTTTGAGGGGATATTTACTAGGTACTGTAGGAGATATTGGTGGGCACACTGGTACCCATGAGCACCTCATTGGTGACCCTGTATTTCTATTTTAAGTCCATGTCAGTTTCACACATGGAATCATAAAATTGTCAAGTTGGAAGGGAACACAAGCATCATCTAGTCCATTCACATGTTCATTCATAAGCCTGTTCAATCCTGTTTCCACATTAATTAGTATTTTTCTAAAAACAACAACAACAACTTGCACACAATTTTCTCTCTAAATTGTTATTGCTACTTACTGCACTTATTTATCCCCTATACAAAAAAAGTATCAAGATGACTTGTTCCAAAAACTATCCTATTAAATCACAGTGAGTTACAAATTAAAATCACACACACTTTCTTTTTTTCTGTCCTGCACCCATTGTGATGGTAGCGCATGGATCGCTTAGTTGGTTGAGCATGAGACTCTTAATCTATGATTCTGTGTCCTAGAAGGCTTTCTGAACCTTCTCTGCACCTGAGATCCATAATATGCAGCATGACTTGCTGAATTTGAGGCTTTCGTCAAAACAATTAATGAACGACCTTAGAGGGTTTAAAAACAAAAGAAAACAAAAACCCTGCTCAGAAATCTCCTAAGGGACTGGAAGCTACGTGGAAGAGTCTGCATTGCAACATTTTTAATTGTATGCAGTAAGGATCAAGTGGCCTGATTAACCAAGCTTTCATTTTTGAGGTGCTTTCATTGCAATTTGTGCTTTTGGCTGCCCTGGATTTTCCTCTGAGGAAATGTGTGAGAGAACGGAATAAACAGAAGTGTGTCAAGGAAGAAGCCTAAAATCTCATCTGTATGCCCCCTCCCCACACACCGTATAAAAGATTTGCATAACCTTTGAACTTCACATTTGATTTCAAAGAACAGCATAGGTTTTAAAAAACCCTTTGGTGTAATGACTGAAAGCCTTCTGAGAACAAACACCCTGAGGCTGTTTTCATAACAAGAATCCCTGAGCTTCCTACATTTTTTTTTTAATTCCTCGAGACAATTTTTAGAAGTTAGTTTAAAACTCCCATCTGCTGTTTACGAGCATGATTTCCCCCAGCATTTCCCCCCCTGAAGAGCAGCCATTATAAATGCTACATCTCTCCAGACCTACTCTGGACTAATTGGTACTCTTACCCCCTCAATAAAACAGTTTGTACTCAGTGGAAAGAAATGCTTTCCCTTTTGATGCTTCAAGTGTACAGTGGACCTTGTAACTTTCGGGTTGTGAACGCGGCAAACCCGGAAGTGCATTCTTCTGGGTTTTGCCACGCGTGCATACGCAGAAGCGCTCTGTGTGCCTCACACATGCGCAGAAGCGCTTTATCACGCTGCGCACGTGCGCACAAGCGGCGCCTCTACTTGCAGATTTTTCGGGGTATGTATGGACCCCTGGAATGAATTACATTCGTATCCAGAGGGTCCACTGTATATTCTGTGAATGGCACCCCAAATCAGCCACATCTATAAATGTCAATAAGAGGCACCAGGAACTGTGATGGGACATTGGTATATTTTATAGGATAAGAGATATAGAAGCTAGATTTCTCTTCTTATTCAGCTGTGGATATGCTAGTGCTTTGTTGCAGGTTACTCATGAGTTGGTTTAATGGGAGTGGCTGCCGAGACCATATAACACCGGTCCTGAAAGACCTACATTGGCTCCCAGTACATTTCAGAGCACAATTCAAAGTGTTGATACTGATCTTTAAAGCCCTAAATGGCCTTGGACCAGTATACCTGAAGGAGCGTCTCCACCACCACCATTCAGCTCAGACACTGAGGTCCAGCTTTGAGGGCCTTCTGGTGGTTCCCTCACTGCGAGAAGTGAGGTTGCAGGGAAGCAGGCAGAGGGCCTTCTCGATAGTGGTGCCCTCCGTGTGGAACGCCCTCCCTTCAGATGTCAAGGAAATAAACAACTATCTGACTTTTAGAAGACATCTGAAGCCCTGTATTGGGAATTTTTTAATGTTGAATATTTTAGTATGTTCTGATATATGCTGTGAGCCACCCAGAGTGGCTGGGGAAACCCAGCTAGATGGGCAGGGTATAAATAATAAATTTTTATTATTAATATTATATAATGAGATATGACCTGCGGCATCTAAGCTGGAGATTTTGGGGAACCGGTCTATGCACACAAAACGTGCTATGATAATTTAAACTGCATTCAGTTCAAATTAACGTGTGGCAAATGTCCTTGTTAACCCAAAACAAAAGCTACAGAGGCAGGAATCCTGTACTAACCATCAGGTATCACTGTTGTCATATCTGACTGGGGCCTTTTCTTTCCTTCCTACATATTACCTTTGCGTAACAAAATTATGGAAATGTCCATGTGGTCTTATCACATACCTTGCAACATGCTGCAGAGGAAAATAGGGTTGTGTGTCTTTCGGGGCCGCGCTGCCGCAGGAGCCAGGTGACTCGCACGAGAGCACGTGTTGCCTCCAAAAAAATCAGGAAACTTGGGGGGCTGCACTCTTGCAGGAGCTGAAACAGGACATCCTGGGATCCAATCAGAAGTTGGGATGACTTCTGTAATTCTGGGGCATCCTGCTCAAAGTGGGACAGTTGACAGGCATGTTATCACCTATTGTGTAAACATTTAGGCTTGTGCCTTAAACTATTGTAAACATATATAGCTGGACTAAATGCTTTTAATAGGTTGGAATGCATTGCAGCTGAGTTATACAAAGGAGTATGTCCATACATCAGCTGCTTCCACTTTCCAGATTATATTCCTGGAAATCTTAGGTGCTTTTTCTCCAAAACTGCCCTGTGGTGAGTGTCGGGAAATTTGCCATGCAGGTGACACAGCAATGTCCTGGTCTCCCAGACATTCCCTTCAACCATTTTGGACAGGCAGCAATGTGGGCAAAAAGTATCATCCATTGACAGGTACCATAGTGCCCTCCAGCTATTGTTGGACTACAATTCCCTTCAGTCCCAGCCAGCATGGCCAACAGTCAATAAAGTTGGGAACTGTAGTCTATGACATTTGCTGTATGTAGATGGGACTTGCAATGGTGACATAGGGAAACACACATTGCCCAGCTCAAATGATCGCAACTCCATCAACCAGAGGCTGAACTCTGTCCGCAGCAGTGAGAAAATCAGTAGAACTCAATAATAGAACATGGGGAAGCCAGTCAACAACAGCAATGCTGAAGCCATGGAGTGGGCCTGTATTTATGGCATAGCAGCAGGCCAGAGGGGAAAGGTCCATACCTATAGACATGAGCTAGCTCAGTTACCCATTCAGCTGTGCAAGGGACATTGGAGGGAGGTCTAGCTTGGGAAGAGGTTGTGTGGTTGGACATCCCCATGTGAATTTGTTTTAAACTGGAAAGAGTAAATCTGTACCATAAATGACCTTTTAGACTAGGTCTCAGTCTTTATATTCTGTTTAGCTGAGTCAAATTAGGGTCAGACTCATTGTGGTTAGTTCCCAAATATGACTGTTAGGGGTTCAGTTTAGCGACAGTTTAATCTGCAGTGTGAGCCAGATGATTGCTGCTTTCCTATTATTATCCCAGCATCAAGAATTGTACATCCAGTATGCTTAGCATCAAGCTGTTTTATATAAAAGACTACTTTGGTTTTTCCCAGATCTATGTTATGCTGAGGCATACCAGAAAACAGAAGGGACTGAAGCTGCAGAAAAACATATAAGCTTCTGTATTTCCCCTGCTTCCTTTTTTAACTTAGTAGGCATGTCTATTTCAACTATCTTCATTTGCTGAAATGTGTAAAATTAGTAGGCACCTGAAATAATGCAATTTTGGGGGTTATGCATAGTGGCAAAATTAATCTCCTTCATCTTTCCCCCACAAACTTTATTATTTCTAACTACTGGTCTGAAATTATTGCTTCTATCTCCTGGGTTTAATAAAGCAATTTGGCTCCTTAATGGGTCTTGTTAGGGTTGAAGACCAATGCCTTTCTGGTCCTATTTTTTAGCATTAGTGGTATACTACCTGCTGAGTCATCAGCATGGAAACCAGAGGTTAATTTCCCTCCTACTAAATGAAGCAGATAATCAGCCATCAGAGGACAACTCCTGTGCTGTAAATAAGTCTTGACAAGCCAAGGGACGCCACTGTGCACTGCTCAACCCTATTCACACCATCTGTCCACATATTAAAACAAAGTAAGGATATTAATTTGTTACATTTCAAAAGCTGCGCCGACAAGCCCGTGTGGACATTTTTTAAATGGCAGCGAATAACTGAAACATTTCACTAATACTCCGCCGAGCCATGGGTTACGCTTTTTTGTGAAAATTTCTTTCCAACAGCCAACATGTGGAAATTGTTTTGACCAGATGTACAGCTAATGACTATCAAAGCAGAAGCTTTCCAATGCATTACACAAAGGGCTTCCTTAAAACAACCATAATGGCAGCAGCAAACTATAAATGAGAAAATAGATCAGGTTGATGGCACAAAATTGCATGCACATATATTTCCTGGAGGTAAACTCACAGGTCAGAAATAATGGCGATGCAGTTTCTTAAGTCAGAGATAAGTATACCCCCCGTTACTTTCATAACAATAAATAAATGATTGAATATAAGGTATGGAAATTGCCAAGTATGGTAGCTGTCTAATAGATAAACATGACTGCACTGTCATGATAGATAAACATGGCTGCACTTTATCTTACAGGATATCAGAAATCAGCAGATCAGCCGTGAGCAAGTGAATGAATTAGGTACAGATGGGTAACATTTAACTGCATGAATAGTTCTCTCTGTGTTTCATGTATTCATAGGATATTGCCTGCTTGCTCAATCTCAGCCTCTCCCTTGCAAGAAGAAACCTTTCAGTCAGAGTTCTCAGGTTGAATGACTATCAGAAATCTAACCACCCTCCGAAGATGAGATTTGTTAGAAAATAAGTGCTTAGTATAGTGTGTACCATCAGCCAGTGTGCCAGTGTAGTGTAATGAACTATGTCACATGAACATTACCTTGTCATTTCGGGTAGAAATGTCAGGCTGAATGGGCACAACCCAGTTAAATTTAAGCCACTTGATTCAATGGGAGAGTTCTGTGTAGGACCTGGATAGGATGAGCAAGAAAGATTATGCCATTGAAGCTAAACGATAAAAGCACTGGGTAATAAAATAATAATAAATGTTTCTATAGTGTTTTTGAATGTTCTCAGCACTACATATTCAATATCTAGCTGCAATCCTTACAGCAACCATTAGTGCTCACATGAGCTGCATCTGCTTGATTTCCCCAATTCCTTCTCTGGCTAAAACCCACCACCTCATGTCCTAAACCAGGTTTGGGGAACCTTTGGCCCTCCAGATGTTGTTGAACTACAGCCCCCATAATCCTGGAGCCTGATTGGTCTTTTCCTGCAGGCCAATCAGTTGTTGCATTCTATGATCCTACCAGCCTAATAGGCTGGTTAACTTTCTCCTGGAGCCTGATTGGTCTTCTCCTGCAAGCCAATCAGTTGTTGCATTCTAGGATCCTACTTGCCTTTTGTTCTAGGATCCAAGCTTAGTACATAACACCACCATTTGATAAAGGATTACTTTGCTGCATCATAGAGCAGAAAGAAATAAGAGTACCATGTGTTTTAGTCATTTCTTTCACTAGGAACCAACTCTTTGACTTTAACCTCTTTTTAAATAGCATTGTTGTTATATCACTTTCTTTTCTTCCCTTCCCTCACCATTTTTTTTTTTTTAGCATGGCGATAGTGATCAGTGAGGTGGGAGGAAGTATTTGACCTTCACACACAAATGCACACAATGAAAGTCACCCCACCATTTGGGGATGGGCAAAGGGGGATAACAGAAGGGGATGACAGGACAAGATGGTTGGACAGTGTTCTTGAAGCTACCAACATGAGTTTGACCAAGCTGCGGGAGGCAGTGGAAGACAGGAGTGCCTGGCGTGCTCTGGTCCATGGGGTCATGAAGAGTCAGACACGACTAATTGGCTAAACAACAACAAAGGGGGACTACTCACTTGGCTTCCGAGTGTAGGACACCTGGAAGCAGAGTTGCTCTTCCACTTCTAGCTTAAAGCAGAGAGAAATATTTGGGTGCTGCTAAATAGTCCGGATCTGAAAGCATCCTGTGAGTCTCTGAATCATGATAGCATTTAAATCAGTCATTTCATGAACACCCTTAGAGACTTCTTAAAAGACTATGGTGCATAATGCATTTTATTGTACTTACATTCTGGCTGTATTTAATTTTACTTTTAAATGGTTTAGAATTCTATGGAAATCATCTAGCATTGGAAAGCAGCCCTCTCTGTGGATTACAAAGGAAACTGCCTTCCCAGTATGTAAATACAAATTATATTTCCAAAGGTGTATTTTCTCCCCGCCCTTCTTTTTTAAATGCTCATGCTGACTTGGATAATCAAGATGAAACAGAAGTGGTTTAAAAATAAATTAAATTTTAATTTGCATGCTATCAGTGATCTCATTACCATGGACAAATATCAGCCGGTTTGCTTTGGGAGTCTCTGTATTATTATGACTTTAAGGGGTAGCAGCTTCATATCCCTTGGAGCGTTTGCGTGTGCCAGTTTTCATTCAAAAATAAGCACTGGAGGAGCCACAGAAAAAGCCGCTTACTTGTCATTCTGAAAGAGGCCTGATCAAAACACAGATTTCTCTTTTTCTGCGCAGATGAAAGATCTCCAACCGCGGGGACTAATAAGTAGGGCTACACTTGCTTTCAAAGTGGGGCTCATCTGGTCTTGACATTATGATCTGGGCATTACCTGCATTAGGGCAAGGGGTCCCATTCACAATCCCCAAAGAGGCAACAAGGCCACGGGGGAGAGGGAGGCGGCATTTGGGAAATTCACTGCACTTCTTTTTTGTTCGCATAGCAACAAGCAACTCCAACCTCTGAAGCCAGACCACCAGGGAGTCAGGGGAAGCTCAGCTGTCAGATGTAGCAGTTATTCAGGCATAGCTGAAGCCGGCCCTCTGCATTGTTCTTTGACTGCTTTTATTCAGGCTCTGCTCCGACTATCTCCAGCTTTAATCTTCTTTCCCTATGATATCATTCCACTTCCCCTTAATCAAAAGAGACTGCAGTGGTCACACTGTGATCAACAATCAGATCCCTGCACTAATTACGTTGTTGCCTACTGTATTGTCGACTTGCATCTAGTGTTTATTAATGAGAATAAAGCTAGGCTGCTTCTTCCGGGCTGACTTTGATTTATTTCATCTCCTGCACCTGCTTTATTAGCCGTCTTGTCTCGGCATAAATGATACAAAATTGATAGGAACATATATTATTTACTGTGCGCTGAGTGTCCGTGACTATTTCCTTACTGCCCTAACACAGAATAGAAGAGGGAGTTCCTACTCCAAGCCTTAATAAGGAATGGAAACATTTGGCCCACTAGATGCTACTGGACTCAAACTTCCATCACCCTGAACACTGGGCACCTTGGATGGGGTTGATGGGAGCCGGAGGCCAACAACATCTGGGAGGCCACAGGTTCCTCATCCCAACCCAAATAAATATCATAAGTAGGGGTGGCCGATCTTCAGCTTGCTATAACCTGCTCCATTACTGCATTGGTTCCCATGTCCAGCCTCCAGTCATGCTTCCTATGGGGCAAATGAAGTGTCCTGTTCACCATACCTGGAAGCTGAGCAACGAGGGCAGGGGAGGAACAGGATTGGAGAACTGGGCCCAAACTTAAAAAAATAAATGAATTTCAATAGGGACAAATGTAAGGTTCTGCACTTAGGCAGGAAGAACCAGCTGCACAAATATAAGGTCTGATGCAATAGCCAAAAAAGAAAAAAAGAAAAGCTAATGCTATTTTAGGCTGTATCAACAGAAATATAGTGTCCTGATCAAGGGACACAAGAGTACCTCTTTATTCTGCCTTGGTCAGACCACACCTGGAATACTGTGTCCAGTTCTGGGCACTACAGTTAAAGAAGGATATTGACAAGCTGGAGTGTAGGCAGAGGAGGGCAACCAATACAAGGTCTGGAAAACAAGCCTTCTGTGGAACGGTTGAAGGAATGGATATTATCCTGGAAAAGAGGAAACTGGAAGGAGAAATGATAGCAATCTTCAAATATCTAAAGGGCTGTCACATGGAAGATGGATCAAGCTTGTTTTCTCCTGCTCCAGAGAGTAGGACCCAAACAAATGGCTTCAAGTGACAAGAAAGGAGATTCTGACAAAACATCAGGAAGAACTTTCTGATTATAAGAGCTGTTTTTGACAGTGGAACTGTCTCCCTACTAGAAAGTAAGTTATAAAGCAAAATGTGCAGGCCCCCTTCAAAACATTTTTTATGATATAAGCCTGACTGACTGCTCCTGCTTTTCAGTGTTTTAGCCAATGAGTGAAGTCAGAACTGTGATTGATGAGTGAGTTACTTGGAGACCAGGCCTTAGAAATCCTAAAATACTTGAAAATCTTGAGCTTTATAATTCAGCAGCTTCATGTTTCCACTTCAAAAGGGGTCTGCACCATGAAAGTGCTGGTTTACAAGAAATCAAAGGTTTCGGTTTTAGCACTTGCAGACTGCACTGAAACAAAGGATTTTAGTACATTTGTGTTAATTGGCTTAGCAGTGCTAGGATGTCTGTGCCATCAAGAACTGTTTTGTGAATAGCCACTATGAAGTATGTAATTATCACTGCCTGTACTTTTCTGCATTTCATTTCCCTCTGATCTCAATCTCCCCCACCACAAACAAACAAACAAGTAAATATAAACCTATGACTCAGGCTAACACTGCATGCATCTGTTTAAATGGACTATAGGCCACATAACCTTATATCACATAATAAATGTGTTCATATTTAGGGTGCCACAAGACTTTGCTGTTTGTACTGTATTTAGGAGCATTTCAGGACTTTCATTTGCATAAACAAAAATTTTCTGACTCATCTGATCGTTGCTCCTTTGCAGGTGCAGTTATCTATAATAAAATGTGTGTGTATGTAAAATAGCAGACTTAACAGGCCAAAGAATAATAGTTGCAGGGGGAATTAATAAGCAGTATACATACACATAATGAAAGCCATATTACATCTGATTATAAATTATGGGTGACTTATTGTGTCTTTCTAATTGCTCTTGTATATGCAAAATGCCAAACATGTATAAATTTCCTTTTACTCTGATGGAATCTCATTGCAATTTTCCATGTGCTATATGGATATTTTTGATGCTAACTGAGGTGCCGCATTTAATTGGTGTGGAACCAAATCTACAAAACAGCCTATAAATGGGCAATAACAGATAGAAAAAGGATTAAATTGTTGGCAGTTCAGTAAAGGGGTTAATAGAATTCCACAAGGGAAGTTATTTTCTTTCAGGCGAAGTGGATGCCTATGGCAGATAGTTGACCCTGTTATGAAGCACTATCTTTCTTTCTGTTGCTGAAGGAAATACAATTCTCAATCATTTTCTGCATCTGTATCATCTGAGTTGTGCTAGCAGAGAGAGGGAAAGTAGCCACATTTCAGAACTTAGTTGTGTATGAAGTGTATTCCTCCCCCTCTTCTCAAATCATGCAAGTTTAAATTTTTTCAGTACATAGGCACACACACAGAGATACTGACAAGACTTGAGTGATTTGTGTTGCCAATTGTTGTGAGTGTTATATAGAGTAATAGTCAAGTCATGGCCTTTGAAGTGAATCACACCATATGCCCCCAACTGTCCCAACAGGACAGAGACTTATCCTGCACCTGAAGGCAGCCGACGTATTTATAGCGCATGGGACAGGTCACATGGCACACTCCCTGCACATTAGATGTATGAAGCGGCTGATGCACTCTGTCTAATGGGACGACTGGACTGTTTTAGCAGAGACAGCCCATTCTTGCATCAATCCCAAAGAAATCACTCTCTTTCTCTCTGTGTGTCCCTATCTTTGCTGGTGGGGGATGCCTTGTTAAAATGCCACTTTCTTGAATTGTTATAGTAAGAATATAGGACCCTAATTTATACTAGGCCTATTTGACTTTCTACCTCAGTACTGTCTGCTCTGGCTGGCAGCAGCCCTCAGACAGAAACTTCCACATCACATGCTACCTGATGCTATTAAGTCCTCCTTTCTCTCAAATTGTGTCCTCCCTAAAAGAGGGCACGTGTTGCAGTGAGACCTGGAGACTGATCTCCTGTGTTGTGGGTGGGTAAGATTGGTCAGCCACAACACCCGATTGGTAGGTCCCTTGATGTTGGGTTCAATCTGGCCAATGGTGCGCACTCCAAACAGATCAAGGGACCTATATATACTAATGCACGTGACCCAGAGCTTCCTCTTTTGGTGCGTGCATTCGGAACACCCGTCCACCTCTCCCTATTTTTAGGGCTTTTGTGCTTGACCTTGCTATGCCGTCTTGTGTCGTCTGTTGTTGGGACAGGGGCACGGCAGAAATTTTCCCCACTTGGCTGATTGGCTGTTGCCATTTGGGTTTCACCTGCCACATAGCAAATTGTTGCAACTTGTAAGGTTGTGGATAGGCTCTGGTTCAGGTGATAGGGATGGGAGAACGCTCTCGCCATCCCTATGTGAAGGGTATTCCGTTAAAGGAATCCAGGGACTCATCTGTTTTGGTTGAGAGGGGGTTGTGCCCATGCCTGAGTCCAGGGGGACATTTGGGTGGTGGAGTTAGCCCATTCCCGGCTTTCCGCTTATCCAGGTGTTCACCATTGGCTGACCTATGCTGGAACCCTGAGTCAGCGCAGGAAGCTAGTTGAACCAGAGCCTATGCAACCACTCACTTTCTGTAATCAATAAAGTTGTGGCCTAAATTCTGCCAAGGCCAAACTAAAATTTGAGTCAAGTGTGAATTTATTTAGGGGGGAGGTCTCTGGGTCTGAACATGCAACTGCCATCTTTTAACTACCATACCACCTGGGTGCAGCAGAGGCAGGTATAGGAAGCAGCCTCTTTGCCTGAATTATTTCATTTCAAGCCAGTATTATTATGGCTGTATGAATAGATCTTTTCCATGCAAAGGCATTGAAATGCTGGAAGTAGTTATTTCATAAGGGAGGACAAGATGTAGCTTTCTCATTGATTATTTATTTTTTTATTTACATTTACTTTCTTCCATTTATACTCTGCATAAGGTTCCCATGTTGTCTCCCATCCAGGCATGGACTAGACCCAGACCTGTTTAGCTTCATCTAGATGGTGACTTTGTGTACCTTCAGAACCAGGGTTCATCTGAAAAGACATGGTAAGTGGGGTCATGAGACTGTGCAGGTTAAACACACAGTCCCTGCATTCATACAACATGTGAAGGGTCCTTATTCTTGCACCACATTTGCAGGGAAACCAAAATGCTTGTTTACAAAGCTATTGTACTACCAACTTTACTGTACGCTTGTGAAACATGGACCACTTATAAAGGCCAGCTCCAGCTCCTCAAAAGATTCCATCCATGGTGTCTCCAGAAATTTTTACATATCACTTTGGAAGAGAGGCAAACTAATGTCAGTGTACTGGAAGAAGCAAAGATCACCAGTGTCTAAGCAATGATTCTTCAACATCAACTTCATTGGACTGGTCATGTTCTTTGGATGCCTGATTATCGTCTTCCAAAGCAACTACTCTATTCCTACTGTAAGAATGGAAAGCGATATGCCGGTGGACAACAAAAGAGGTTTAAAGACGCTCTCAAGGTAAATTTTTAAAAATGTCAACACTGACAAAAAACAATGACAACTGGGAAACACTGGCCTACGAGTGCTTCAATTGGAGAATAGCCTTTACCAAAGGTGTCATGGACTTTGAAGAAGCACAAAATCAGGATGAAAGGGAGAAATGAGCTAAGAGGAAGGCACATTTGGCAAATCCTCACCATGATCAACTCCTGCCCGGAAACCTATATCCCCTCTGTGGAAGGATGTGTGGATCCAGAACTGGCCTCCACAGTCACCTACAAACACATCATCAATACCATATTCATGGAAGAAAATCCTACTTGGCTACGAGTGATCCCCAAAGACAAATGTGAAAGAAACCATTTTGAAAGCTTGTTTGTGCTTCTCCTCCCCTGCCCTGAGGGCAAGTTGGATCTTCAGAAGGCTCTCTGTCTGAATTTTCCCCTTCCTCTTCTCCCTCCCCTCAGAGCGAGATGGTTTTCCAGAAGCCACATTCAACTAAGAGCCTTTAAAAAGTCTCATTAGTGCTTTTTTCGGCCTAAGCATCCCAAATATTATATATAATTTGAAGCTTCTTACAATTCAAGCACATCTGCTGTGTTTTATTTTCATTGTTCCAGCTTATATGTACAAGAATGCAGCTCAACAGCTGTTGATTATACGGTGATGTTTCTTGTTTGGAGCTCTTGTCATCAGATCATTCTGTGAACCAGGCTCTGGCTGGTTATATTTTGGTAGCCGGCAACAGGACACATTGTTTTTCGGCTTCTTGAATATCTGCCTTACAGCAGAGTTGACACTGTCCTTCGTGAATTATTTGCAGTTGTGACATGTGCTCACTTTAGAAGGGAGAGATGGGGGAAGTTATTTTCGTCCATCTTCGACACTATTGCTCAGCACTGTCACTGAGTTTTTGTGAGCTTCCATTTTTGATGTGCGGTTGGTATTTCAGGGTATGTGTGTCAGTCTTCACCAAAGCATACAACTCTGCTTCCTACTCATTCATGCATTTAGCAAGCCTGTTTACAGTCACTGGTTTTCTGAGCTGCTTCTTCTTCATTGCCATTTCTTTTTCTTTTACCAGAAAGTAAAGTTTGAAAAAAGCGTGTGTCTGAATCATGACTATATCTGACCTGTCAGATTTTTCTGATGAGGTCACTAGTGTTGCTCTTACTTTAAAGATGGAGAAGGAAGGGAAAACAGACCTCATCTTTTTGGGAACTAGGCCAGTGTTTCATTGCCCACCACCAACAGGCAGCAGGATTTTTGCCCAAGTCCAATTTTAGTCTTGCATAATTTTAAGGATATATTGGTGGCACTGCAGTGAGGGCGGATTACCTGTGATTTTGGATGCATAATCAAATGCAGATGCTCTTCATATACATATCAACTTTTATTCAGATGTGTTTTGGTATGTTTCCAAATGTGTACAGTGGTACCTCAGGTTACAAACACCTCGGGTTACAAACACTTCGGGTTACAGACCCTGCTAACCCAGAAGTAGTACCTCTGGTTAAGAACTTTGCCCCAGAATGATAACAGAAATCACGCGCCAGCGTGATTAGCTAAAGTGGTACCTTAGGTTAAGAATGGTTTCAGGTTAAGAACGGACCTCCGGAACAAATTAAGTTCGTAACCAGAGGTACCACTGTACCTTCATTCACATTAGACAAGTACGGGGGTTTGGGTCTTGGAGTGTTAGCCTAGCTGCCTTTGCAAAGGAGGCATGTTCCCTCTGGCCTCCCAGCACCAGTTAAATGGTTAAATTGTGTTTGCACAATTTGCTACAGTTGTCTGCTGGTATCTTCTTCTTACAAGTTACCAGTGCACACAAGCACATGTGCTGATTTTTCAATGATTAAAAAAACCTGCTGAGTTTAAGATCAGAGTTAAGGCTCTCTCATGGTCCACAAAGCTGGAAAACTGGAGGCTGAAACTTAGGTTGCTTTTACAGCAGTGCTATTTTTCTAGAAAAAGAGGTGCTGGAACTCACCACAAACACCTTCCTCATTCTCTTAGAATGGCAACGCCCCCCTTTTCACTAGCTGCAAGTTTCTGAACAGAATATGAAAGATTTTCCTTGTGAACATTGGCTTGCTAATGAGATGGGATGTTGCCCAAATGGCCTTGTACCAAGATTAATGTTTGCATTATTTTAATGGAGGTCATATATACTAACAAGATTGTCCACTAATGCGTAAATGGATCCTACAAATAAAAGTACAGCCTGAACCGTTGGCTCCCGTAATTCTGTTTATTGTTTCACAAAGCATATTTACATAGATTTCCTGGGATGGATTTGCCAAAATAAGGGACAATAAATAAGAAATTGCTGAAAATGTATTTATAAACTGATAGTGTTTCATGGACATCTTGACTATTCGGTTTTCTTTGCTTTTCATGCGTGGCAGTAAACTACACATGATTTGCTGATTTGTTGAAGTATCACGGGCTGGGCATGTTAGTGAAGAGGAAAAACCTATAATTTAATTCAGAGTGCAGCTATTTAAGGTGTTTAGAAATGGAATTTGTCAAGCCCCGATTTATTACTAGAAAGCTTATTTACAATCTGAATTTAGTTTGCTACTTAATCTTTGCAATTTTAGTTTTCATTTTTGCCAATTTGCACAATTACTTGCTTGCTAAGGCTGTAGTTCTAATCCCATTAACCTGGGAGTAACCACCACTGAATTCAGTGACACTTGCTTTTGAGTAGACATGGCTAGGCTTGCACTCAAATGAAGCAGAGGGGCATAGGCTTGTGTTGGGTTCAATGAGACTTACTCGCAGGTAAGTGTGTGGCTGCAGTTTAATCAACCTGTTTGGATAGCTGTCATTATATATGGAAATACAACATGCATTGTCTAACACATGGTGGAAAGTATCCACCCCCTCAAGGTTATTCCCTAAAAGTGTGCTTCTTTGTTTGTCTAACCATATATATGTTGTGCTTCTTTGTTTGTCTAACCATATATATATGTATGTATGTTGCTGAGTGTGATGCTGGGATAAGTGATTTGGCTGCAAAATTTATATGAGTCAATATTTCTGGACATGGGAATTAATGTAGGATTATGTACATAAAGGCAAGATGCAGTCTGTAACCTCATTTCAGTACAGTGAAACCCTCAACTGTGTAATGCTAGTTCTGCTGCAGATGAAGCATCATGCTTAATGTCTCATAGATTCGCCACGGTGTGTTAGACTCACCCAGCATCGCACATCATAATATCACACAGATCTTGCCAGCAGAGCCGAAAGGAAAATTCTCTTTATGGTCACACCTTTAAAGGTCTGACACTTGCTTCACATTCATGGAAGGCAGCAAGGCAGGAGGATAACCAACAAATAGGACAGAGAAAACAGTGAGAAAACAAAAGCCGGGGGGAAAAGAAAAGAAGAAAAACTGGCCAAAGATAAAAATTCCCCCACCCCCCACTTCCCACTTCAAAACAATGAAAAGAATCAATGTACTTAGTGATAAAAGAAAAGAAAGAATTGGTAGAATTTTGGGGTTTGAATGACCGTCAGCCCCTGGAGATTGTTCACAATAATTTTCTAAGGGGCAGAACAAATGGGATAGGGCCATAATTCATGTGTTTGCTTCATTAGTATAAACACTTGTTAAAATAAAATCTGCAATGATCATAGTGGCAGTATTCACTTGTAACTGTTCAAGTATCACTTGGATGAGTTTGAATCAGACTTTTCTGATATTTTGATGGACACCGATAACATTACAGTGCATTTTACAATCTATCCAATGAGAGGATCCGAGCAGCTTGCAATGCATCAGTAACATGATGGTGACTGAAACGATATATGCAATCCTAACTCCTTTTACCAGAGAATTAACATGACTTAATTCAATGGGACCTATTTCTCTTATTGTTAAGATTATGGTATAAGACTATAAAATATCATTATCAATGACACTGCAGTAGGGAAATTAATCAATATCTTTTCTTTTTTTAAGACAAGCAGCCATCATTCATATGTAGTTACTTGTTAAATTTCTATACCTGTTCACCTTTTCGCACAGTGGCCAACCAGATGACTATGGGAAGCCCAGAAGCAGCACCTGAGTGCAATAGTACTCTCCTCACTGACGGTGCCCCGCAGGCGGTATTCGGAAGCATAATACCCCCTTCTGTGAAAGCAGAGCATTCATCGGGGTAGCAATCATTGACAGCCTTAAATAGGTAAAGGACCCCTGACAGTTAAGTCCAGTCACGAACGACTCGGGGGTTGTGGCGCTCATCTTGCTTTACTGGCCAAGGGAGTCAATGTTTGTCCGCAGACAGTTTTTTGGGGAGTAGCGCACAGAAATGCCGTTTACCCTCCTGCCGGAGTGGTACCTATTTATGTACCTGCACTTTGACGTGCTTTTGAACTGCTCGGTTGGCAGGAACTGGGACCGAGCAACGGGAGCTCACCCTGTCATGGGCATTTAACCCACCGACCTTCCAATTGGCAAGCCCTAGGCTCAGTGGTCTAGACCACAGCGCCACTCGCGTCCCCAGATTGACAGCCTTAGCCTTTTTTAAATCCATCCAAGTTGGTAGCCATCACTGTGTCTTGTGGGGGCAAATCCTATAGTTTCACTATGTGCTGCATGGTGTTTGTCCATTGTGAATCCTCCAACATTCATTGGATGGCCCTGCGTTCTAGTGCTATGGTGGGAGATAAATTTTCTCTGCCCACTTTCTCTACACCATGCCTAATGTTGTACACTTCTATCTCTTTGCCTCTTAAAAACCTTTCCTGCTGTAACCTTTCCATACAGGAGAGTTGCTCCACCCCACTGATCATTCTGGTTGCCTGATCTTACCTTTTCCAATTCTACAATATCCTTTTGGAGGGGAGGCAGCCAGAACTGTATATAAATTATAAGCAAACACAATCTACCCCAGCCTGATACTTGATTGTTTATATCTACGGCAGGCTGCAATAATTATTTTGGGATTTTTGGAAGGTGGGGTGGCTCTGCAAGAAGCAATTGGTAGGACATTTAAGATGAGGAGAAGAACTGTCGATGAAAAGGCCTGACATTCAGCTTATCTGCTGCATTATAGCTATTGCATCAGCAGATCAAGGTTTTCCTTCAAAGTTTGAGGGAGAATTACGACTCCAATCAATTTTTATAATATCCTTAGAGTCTTCTGTTACGTTCTTTCCCTGACAGCTCATATAGAATCTTATGGTGGATGCTTGTCTCTAAGGCCTAGAAGGGTATTTCATCTAAGGGTAGAACTCTGGGAACCAAGACATATCCTGCTATAAGTCAAGTGAGACCACAATCCCACATAAACACTTTTGGGGAAGTCAGTCCCATTGAAGACATGGAACTTAATTTCCAAATACCCATGTTTCGGATGACGTGTGCAAAGAAACCAAAAAGTTGGTCTAGGAAAAAAGACCAGGTTGAAATCAAGACATTATATCTCATCTCTGGACTCTGCCAAAACTAAACTATCCGAAACCTTCAGGCTGGTGTATAATTACTCCAGGACAACTTGTCCTTGCAATAAGCGCATTCAGTCAGCCAAATTCTTGAGACAGAAGCAAAAAGTGCATCTTCACCAAGCTAAGAAAAATGTCAGTTAGGCATATATTTTAGGAGTATTTTGGATTCTTAAAATAGCCTAGAAGTTCTGAGGAAATTGCCCTTTAAGAAGGTTTCTTCAAGAAGAGTAGTGTTGGTGCCAAAATTCACACTCCTCTGAATTTTTCAATGCAGTGCTTTGGAAAGGTAATGTTTGCAAAGCATGTATATGCTGGGGCATATATATATACTAGTGTGTGGGGGAAACAAATGCAAAAACATTATATTAAGGGAAGCAATAGGGAAAAAATGTGTATATCAGGATTTTCGTATAAGGAGAAATTCACACTAAAATGCTGGTGAATTTTCACAATTAACATTTTAAGAAAGGAGAGCGGCGTTATAACCTTCATTGCCCTGTGGTTTAATATTTGACTAGCCCAAAGCAATATTTCTCCCATTTGGCTACAGTACTGGAAATGAGTGCATGTGGGGGGAAATAAACAGGGTGAGTGTGCAAAGAGCTAAACTCATGCACCATTATGGGCTATTAAGGTAAAGGGATGCATACACTGGTATGTGTAACTTGGGGCTTCTGCCCTTGCTTTTGTTGCTTGCCAACCCTGTCTACCCACCTACCAACCCCCTGACCCTCTTGCCAAACCTGCTGTCAGGGACTGGGCAGAGGAGGAATGGTGGAAACCACCTCCCCAGCTTGACCCTTCCAGAGAAGAAGGAGACAGGGGTTACAACAGGGGTTTGAGGGAGGCCACAGCTCAGAGGCAGATGAGGGGGAAAGCTGGGAAGTAATGGGAAAGGAGGAGGAGGAGGAGGAGGAGGAGGAGGAAGCACCAGAGGAGAGACAGCTGACACTCAGTGTCTTTAGAAAGCATTCCAGACCCTCCTCTACCAGAACCTGGCAGGCACTGAAAGTAGGGGAGCAGAGAGCTCAGAGGCAGAAAGCACAGATCAGCCACTGTAGGGATGGTGTATAATGGGAGAGACGGAGGAGGTGGGGTTTCACTCAGGGCAACACCATTACTCCAAGAGGATGCTGTCCTAAGCCTCTATCTGCGAATATTGAATAAACAACATTGGTAAGAACTTTCTCTGTTTTATCCATTCCTGGCAACCTACCGTGGGGGGGTTGGATCCCCTGAAGCCTGACACTCGCTCCCGTTACACCTTGCCTACCCACCCCCACAGCTCCCTGCAATCCCTCCCCTTTCAGAAGGTGCCCCCAACCCCACCTTCACAGCTTGCCCCAACTCCCCTTTCCCTCACAGCTTTCCCATCCCCTCAGAGCTCACTCTCAACCCCCTCTTCCTCATCTCCTCACAGCTCAGTCAATGCCCCCTGCCCCAATCCCCACAGACTTTTTCTTTTTGGTGGCTGAGTCATGAGCATTTGGGTGACGAGGGGTGAAGGGGATGAAGACTTTCTCCATTTCATCCACCCCCTTGCCCTCACCACTGACAATGAGACAAGGGTGCCTGCTTTTAAAATACAGGATTCCTTCTCTCAGCTGAGGCAGCCATGGTGGGTATGGTGATGGGAGAGCAGGGTGAGACCTTCCCACCTGTTTGCACACTTACCCTACTAGTTCCACCCACCTGCTTGTACCAGCCTACTTCCTCATGCATGCACACTTAGTTGTCTGCCTGACAACGGACGAGGGCAACTATAGTATGGAGAGAAATACCTTTTATCTGAGGTTTGTAACACAACTTATTTGCTTTTCTCTTTTCAGTGTAGTGATGACAGACCTTCACAATGCAATGCTCATCTTAAACCTATGGTGGTGGGAAAGGGTTTGTTTGTTTTTTAACGTCGCTTGAGAAGAAACAAAGAGAACATGTAAGCAAACACTAGTAACAAGAAATAAATCCCCTTTCAGTCAATTGGGTTCTTCTCTGCTGAAAAACAGTAAGCTATGCACATAATTAGACTTCGTTCTGCCACAATAAATCACTTTTCTGAACACATTGATGCACCCTGACACACTGTGCCCAAGTTAGCAAGCCTACCTCTAAATAAGGATCTGCTGAGTGGCTGACATGAACTTCTGATGCATTTCAAATAGAGACAGTGAGAATCCTTTAGCAAGCCTCCTTTCTGTTCTTAAAAGTCTCCCACAGAGTCTGACTGTTTATCTGTGCATGCCCCACACACCAGTAGGGTTGTGTCTATTGCAGGTATTCCCTGCTGCCTCTCACAGTTCATGGCGCTTTTTATGTTCACATGTGAAGAGCTTGCACTAGATTCAGACTATATATTTGGAATCTCTAGACACAGGCTTACATACAGGGTCCTTTTTAAATATCTGATGGCTGCCTTATGAAAATAGAAAGGTGTAAACCTATTACAGAGTTATGTTCAAACCGTGTGGTGCACTAATAACCAGAAGGAATGGTGATTGCTTGGCTTCCATCTCAAAGATCACAAAAGTTACTCCCATCCGGTATCCTTATGTTGGATTCCCAATGCAGTGAGAGAACACTCTCATGGCTGCAAAATTTAATTGACCAGGGAAGGTCTAGCCATACCATTCACCTACCACAATATGAGGCTTGTTTGAATTTACTTTGGCAACCAGCCTTATCTGTGTGAAGTCCTTGGCCATGGCCAAGCCCTGTTAAAGATGTTGCCCAGCTTCTATCATATCAAATGGAAGATTTGGGTTGTGTTTTATGAATAGAGGCAAACAATGTTGCATACTTCTGTAGGGGCTATCAAGAGAGAGATGCCATAATTCTATTTGGATCATACAGATGAGAACTATCTCCCTTTCCCTACCCCACAAACGTGCTATTTTTTCTAGAAAAAGGGGTGCTGGAACTCAACATGAACATCTCCCTTGTTCTCTTATACAGTGGTACCTCGGGTTAAGAACTTAATTCATTCTAGAGGTCCGTTCTTAACCTGAAACTTAGCAGAGTCTGTAACCTGAAGCATCTGTAACCCAAGGTACCACTGTAATGGCAATGACGCCCACCTGAGAGGTGCCGGAAATGAATTCCAGTGAGTTCCGGCTGAAAACAAAAGCCCTGCTAATAGAATACGATCATTTCTTATGCAACATAATGTTAAAAAATACTTTCAATCCATGTCCTTAAGACATATGCTGCACTCCAGATATTTTGGATGGCATGTTGGCTTGGGCCAATTAATGGGAAGTGTGGTCTAAACATATGATGGGTACCAGATTGGGCAACACTGTTTTAAGTAATTTCCCCTATGTAATTAGCTGTCAGCGGAACCCAATATTTTCAGTGTCTGCAAAAAGAAGTGAGTCTGACAATTGATTAATTGGGGAATATGTGGACAGTGGAATGTAGTTCTGAGGCAATGCCTGCATGTGGCATTGGTCTTAATAACTTTCTATTACACACACTTCCTGAAGCAGAAGGAAAACTAGGTTTGATTTATTTTTGATGGAGCTTCTCCCCCACTAGAACTCTATTGCTTTCAAAACTGTTGCAGCTGAAGCACCTGAAGTGATTTTATTGCTGCTATAAACACATTAAATGATTTCAGGTGCCATAGACATTTTCATGTTTTGCTGTTTGATAAGTGAAGTCAGTTGTTAAGAAATGGCGCTGTGCTGTTTTTAACTTTTGACATACCCTGAAAAAAAAAATCAATATTCTGTGCCCACCGGAGTAACTGATGCTGTACAAATATCACAAAAGATGCAAAGATTAAGCTTTCTTCAGATCACTGTGACACTTTGCCAACCGTAACCTGGAAGCTGCTTCTTTTCCACATCTCTCCTATTCTGCTTTAGAACATATTTTGCAAACAACATGTGGTCAAATAGCCTTGAAATTATACTTGCCTGTGTGGGAAAATGCTTCATTGTGGGTTCAGTGTTGCCAGTATCTAAATTTGAACCTTGTACTGAAGCACGTGTATGTAAGTGGGTACTCGCTTGGTGTCAAATAAGGACCAGGCAGACTCAGCAATGGAGAATAAGAAGGTGAGGTTTATTGCCAGGCAATAAGGACCCAGTTTGGAATCTCTTCCAAATGGAACTGGGACCCTGATTGACAGAAATCCAGAGGTCTTTATACCTGAGCAGATCACAGCAAATCATAGATCATGAGACAACCATGAGGGATTCACAGTATTGTCAGCGAGAATCAGCCAATCAGCAAGCTCTTGTCACGCTTACCAGCTCCTGGTCAAGCACAGAGTTCAAGTTCTGCTTTCCGATGCTTGCAGTGACGCTCTGTCTAACCTCTCCCCTAGTTATGACAGGACAGGGAGTTTTGGAGATTTTGTGGTTTTGCTCTTCCTGTTCAGTGGATTAATTTAGCCTGTATCTGAGGGGATTTTGTACCAGAATCTCTGATTCACGTCTTCCCCTTGTCCAGGGCACACGGATGTTTGTAGGGGAAAGGTCGGCTCCTAACTTTGCTGTTCCAAGCAGTTTGCAGTTAGCTAAGGCACAGTTTAAGCATATATGAATATACTGAATATATTGATTACTGATAACTGATTATATGGATAGCATAGGGGTAGCCCTTCTTCCTTGCCTCAGTACTTCTCATTTCTGGGGAAAAAAATTCTCCTAAGTTTAATAGTGGATTGTGGTGTATGATTTTTTAGACTTTTCAGAGCAGAAAAACTAGGTTTGGTTTAAGTTTATTAGATCTTTTCCCTGCCAGAAGACTAAAACAAAGGGCCAATCTAACATGACATTCTGCTTCTAATAGCCCTGGGATGCTGTCCTGAAGCTTTAATGTGTTTTTGCTGTATGTTGAGAACCTATAATTGAGAAATAATAAAACCATGGCAGGAAAAAGGCAAACATTGCGGAATTCACAAGATCACCCATTATGGTTCTGCCATTCAGCTTTGAAAGTGGCTCCAACTCCAATTCCATCTGCTTTGAACACGGTTGTGCGACTTGGTATATATATTTCAGCGATAAGCCTCCAGGTGTTCCTGGACTACAACTCCTATCAGCTCCAGTCATCATGATAAGTGGTCAAGGATGATAGGTGTTGCTGTCAACATCTAGAGGGCCACACATTCCCCAACCTTGGCATACAGGATAAATGTGAATGATTCCAATCTAGAGTGACTTCCAGGCTCATAAGCACAGTATTTCCTCTCTGTGTATTACACGGAAGGAGTACTTACTCTAGCTTCCATGTCCCAATGGGTTCTGTTCCCAAGTCAATGCTCAGCAGAGAAAGGTAAGTTGATAAACAGCTTCCTTGTATGAGGAATGACATAGCCACCTTGCAAGCCAGAGCAGCTCATGCAGCAACCCACTCACTCCAGCGTGCAAATTCAGAGATTAAACTGCACCAAACCAGTATGAGAGGGATACTGGACTGTTCCAATACAGTCCCCCTAAAGACACATTTAATATATCACAATATGGCGGCTCTCCTTTAATTGCTTCTGTTGTTTTCTCCCACAACAGATGCTCAATTTGGTATTATTTTGATGCTCCATTGATCTGATTTCTTTGATTTGTCTCTGTTTTGATGTCTAATTACAATGTTTGGTTTAAATACATTTGGGCCTCCATGGTCCATTGTAATGAAGTTCAGTCAATTCAATCAAATGTTATTGTTCATGCAGACTGCTTTTGTAAATAAAAATAAAATCAGCAATCATTACATTTAATTACGATTGTAAAGTCGAAAGACCTGTTAGATGTCAAACAAAGGCATCAATAAAGCACTTGGGGGGGGGGGATCTCTCTCAGCACTCCCTGGGAGTGTTATTCATATAGATATATTATTAACTTTGGATAAACTTTCATTTCTGGACTGTTATGTAAAGAATACTTTCCCTCTCTCGACTGCAACAAAAGGACATTGGCACTAGTGCTCTTTGCAGAATGAGAAGACTCATTTGGGAAGTAAATGGGGGCTAGTTTCCTTGTATCAGTTTGACTGCCTTTCATCACAAACATTTCCAACCATTATGAGCCCTGATACCACAGCCTACCCAACCAATGGATTTCTCCAGCTTCATCTGATACTATCTGTCAGTGTTTGTAAAAAGAAAAAGAAAAGAAAAGAAAAGAAAAGAAAAGAAAAAAAGAAAAGAAAAGAAAAGAAAAGAAAAGAAAAGAAAAGAAAAGAAAAGAGGAAAGGGTTCTGACCTCCCTTTGTCTCCTCAGCCTGGTCCTCGGACCCTTGTCGGCACAATAAGAGTCCATGAGAATATCCTTGCAGAGTTTTATTCTTAAAAGTCCTTGTGCAAAACACGACTGAATAAGAATACACACCAGTACCAACCAACCCAAACACCAGCCTCAGCACAAACTAACATTTCTCACTTATATATACAACCTGCTGCAGGCCACTGACTCATACTGACCCAGCTTTATTCGCATTAAAGAAACAGCGGCCATTTTAGCCATGACACTATCCCAGTCCATTGCCATGCTGGCTTGGGCTGATGGGAGCTGGAGTCTAACAGTATCCATTATCTATGTTTTTATTCCATTGTAGATTGCTTCGAGATGTTTCATACGAAGCAATTCATAAATGAAATAAAAAACTGCAGTAGCAGCAACAGCATATGTAAGATTCTAGGTTGGAGAAGGCTTGGTTTATGGGACAGAAGAAAAATATTACTGCTGTGTGCCTTGCTTCACTAAGCAGTGCTTGCTGTTACCCAAGAGCCTTCAAACGAATTTGATCTTTAGGCACATTTCAATGGATGTGCAAATTCCCACACACCTCACCCTTATTTATTTAGTAAATTATTTCTTTAAATCCAACCTTCTGCTCACAAGAGATGTTCAAGGAGGCTAACAAAATATGTTTTAAAATGATTGTATAATGAATGGATGAGTAAGTCACATGGGAAGAGGCGAGCCTTCAAGTAACCTGATTTAACCTGATCATTTAGGACATGAGTGGAGAACCTCAGGGCTGCAGGCCAAATGCAGCTCTGCAAGCCCTCAGGATTGTCTTCACACCATCCCTGCTCCCCCGCTGTCCAGGCCACAAGCATCACCAGCCATGCTGTGCACTCCCCTTGAATGTATTTGCTGGGCTAGTATGCATCCTAAGACTCTGATAGTGCCTCTTGCTTCTCTGGCTAGAGAATAAAGAAGTGTGTGAAAGTGTGTGTAGAAATTAGCTTATTGTACAAAGGTAAAGTCTCATACCCTCCGACATTCCTTAGATGAAAATTGAGACATTTTCATCTGAGAAATGTTGGAGGATATGCAAATGAGGTTAAAGCAATGTGATTTTGAGGTAAAATAATTTATTTTTTTTATACATAAATGCTGACATGGAGATGAAAATCCACTTCAGTGTGGGGTTCAGCAGACGATTTATCTGATACTTAAGGATTTTGGAACCTTTCACTTTGAACTGTCAATTTCCCTATAATCTAAAACATATATGCATATGCTTAAAATAAGGCATTTCGGTCTGCTTCATCCACATGCATGAATACTACAATTCCAGCCTTTTTAAAGCACAAGTGTGCACTGAAGATAGTTCTAGACTCATTCACAAAGCAAGAAATCCAGTAGTGTTAACCAGCTGAGCAGATAAATTAGGGCTGCCATACATCCAACTTCCCAGAAATTGCAATTTCTCAGTAAAACCCCCGGACATATGGCAACCCACGTCAGAAGTGCTGTTGTTGCTTTTGCGAACTACCTAAAAAAATGGCTCAAAAACTTGTCTGGATTTTCACTTTTTGAAATAACCAACTCACCCACCCATGCCTGCTCATATACCATCTGCCGCTGTGTCCTCATTCCTCAACTCTAATGTGAAGCAATGGTTCCCCTTCCTCTCCCTCATCTTTGCTGATATATCATGGTGTCCCCCCATGACAGGCTTCCACAGCTGGGGCTGCTGACAACAGGCTATCACCCCCCTGCGCTCGGCCCCACCGCCTCCACTGGCACTAGTCCACCCCAGTCAGAAATGCTATACGGTGTGCGCCCAGTGCCAACACCTCTGCTGCTTCTCTAGCCATAACACACACACTCCTTTGTGACATGCCCCACACCCTCCACAGCTGGAGCTTTTCATGTTCCCCGCTGCATTTAGACACGTGAGAGTGGTACCTGTTGAGAGCTTGTGCCTCGACACTCGAGAAGGACCCTGGCAGAAACACATGCCCGACTGGCATGTTCTCTGCCTCCTGGTTGTTCATTTGGGAGCTTCAAAAGCTTTCTTCTGCCTGAACATCACAGCGACCGATGCCAACAGACATTGGCACACTTAGGGATCTGCAGAGTCTTCGCAGCTTGCGTGACAGAACTCAGCAACTCAGCATTTTGGCTAATCTACTTTATTTACATATAAATACACACGGAGTACTGCAGCATGGCTCCCTCTCTCTCTAGCATCAGACAGCAAACAAACAAGCAAACAAACAAACAAAAAACAAAGGACAATAGTCTTATTTCACAGAACACAGTAACACAAACATCCTGTCTCCGTCACTTCCCACTCTGTGGAGTCAAAACATATACCGTCATGTGAAAGACAACAATCCCATGACTGCAATCATGGAGCAGGAATTCTAACAGTACCACCACTGGGCAAGCCCATTCTCCCTCACCTGAACAAAGCACCTGCTCCTATGGCTTCAGGCAGGAAGTGTGAGGGCTCTGACAGGGTTTGAGAGTCCACCCTCCTTCTTCCCAAAGCCTAATAAGCGCCAACTAGGGTTTGGGAAGGAGCCATCATGACGAATGCCTCTCTCACCCCAGGAACTGCTTCCGTCACCCACATCCGCTGGCTGGGAGAAATTGGGGCACCCTGGAGTGAAGTAAGAAATTGTGACTGCTTTAGACATTTTAGGGCTGTCCTGGCAAAATCCGGGGTGCTTAGAGGGTATTAAATTTGCATGCCTTGCTCCGCAAACTTTTTGTCTCTTGTTCCACCCACTACGGGTAGGCTGCCCAGAAAGAAATACAGTCCTCAGGATAAAATATGGTTCCCTAAACCTGCTGCAGGCAAATTGCTGGTAATGAACTCATTTGTGCAAGCTTCAAGTGACAGGTATCAGTCTTGTCTATCAAGATCAAAGAGAGGCCCATCTTGGTCCCTAGAATAGTTGCTACAATATAAGCAGTAGCTGGAATCAATTTCATTTCAACAATGCAGTGCTTAAAGTAATGTGGATTCTACAGTTCTCAACAGCATATAATTTCTAATTAAATGAATATCATATTTTTCATGAAAGTAATGACTTCAGGATTGGGCAAATTGCGAGAGCTTCGAGGTTTGTGTGAGCACTTCAGGATTTGTATTTATTTTATTAACGATGACTATATTAGGATGCTGCCATTGTCTGATTTATTTCAGTTGCATTGCGAGGCATTTTTTTTTTACCCGATTAGAGCTCTATATAGTGTTTGCTATTCAAATTTATACATATTATAGAAATTATAATGAAATATGTGCTTCATCTACTTTACTTGATAAAATTCTAATTTAATGTAAAAATTGTTTTAGTACAGAAAAAAAGGCACACAGCAGCAAGTGTGCATGTTGCAAATGTTGTAGTGGGAAGATAATGCAATTTCAGTATCAAACAATTAATCATAGTAGTTCAATTAGATGCTGACATGCACCTAATTTACACATGCACAAAATGGAGCGTGATGCTTTATGCTGTATCCATATACAAATACAATAGTATGCAGAAAGTATGTAAGGGAAACTCTTGGGTTCCAAACTCCAGTGACAATTTACATTAGCCTCATTTACCAGCCATGCTTAAGTTTCATTGCATTTCTTGAATGGTGATGTTTAGAGGAGCTTTGTTCATTATAAACAAGTAGGAGAGCAAGTGTTCCACGCTGAGACTTTTTATCATGCCACATTTATATCCTGCATTTTCTCTGAAGAGTTCAAGGCAGCACTGATATGTAGGGCCAGCCCTACCATTGGGCACAGTGAGATTGCCTTAGATGGCAGATGCTGGTGAACAGTAAGTGGTGATGAGGTGTTGGGGGACAGAACTCTGTGTGGACTGCTGTGCACCTCCCAAGACAGCTTCTTTCTGTAGTGGCTGATGCTATCCGGTCATCAGTGATGAATGCCAGCCATGGAATAGGAGGAAGGACCATCTTGTCCTTTCCCCAGGCAACCAAATATCTTGGACTGGCTGTGTGCATGTAGTTCCTCCTCTTCCATTTTATTCTAAGAACAATCATGTGAGTTAGATGAAGCTGCCAAGTCGACCTGGTGAGCTTTGTCATCTAAGTGAAGATTTGAACACAGGGTTGGCTCAAGTGTTCAGTCAACCTAAATGGCTGGTTTTGGGGCACTAGATTTGGGACAGCAAACTGAATTGGAGAACTTCATATCTATGCTAACCAATCTGAGAAAAATGAAAAGAAAAAAAGTGTCCATTGTGGTCAGCACAGCTGTTAAGGTGCAGGCTTAAACCCAGGTCTTGTTTTTCAACACGTGTATAATCTGGGGACGCGGGTGGTGCTGTGGGTTAAACCACAGAGCCTAGGACTTGCCGATCAGAAGGTTGGCAGTTTGAATCCCCGCAATGGGGTGAGCTCCTGTTGCTCGGTCCCTGCTCCTGCCAACCTAGCAGTTCGAAAGCACGTCAAAGTGCAAGTAGATCAATAGGTGGCGGGAAGGTAAACGGTGTTTCTGTGTGCTGCTCTGGTTGGCTGCCCTTAGTCATGCTGGCCACATGACCCGGAAGCTGTACGCCGGCCCCCTAAGCCAATAAAGCGAGATGAGTGCCGCAACCCCAGAGTCGGTCACGACTGGACCTAATGGTCAGGGGTCCCTTTACCTTTTAATCTGGGTCTATCCACCCAGAGTGATGTTTGGTCAGGGGTACTGTGAGTAGATCAGCTGGCTGATGTTGTTTGGAGTGCCAGCCAAAATAACGAAGGGAGGGGGCAGGGCATGCATTGCAGTGAGCCTGGTGGAGCCCATGCATTGGTCCCAGGATGTCTGGTGCTCAGAGGCAGTTTTTGGGCAACAGCCAGTTCAGCCACACTGGGCTCTGCTACAATGATGTAGAATAGAGTGTGAGAGGTTGGGGAGGGGATTTTAGAGTTGCACAGGGCACTGCTGAAATTTGAGAGCCTAAAGTCTGCCAGTGCCGGTGCTGGTGCCAGCTCTGGGGCAGGTGTTTGTGAGAAGAGAGCCTGGTGGAAGATGGTTAAGGACTACACCATATCCAAGGCACAATAATGACTAAAGTGGGACACCTTGGGTGACATTCAACCATGTCAGTCCGCTTGCTTCATGGACTTCTGCTTGTTCAATGGAGCTTCTGCATCTCCTCACCTGTGAACCCCAAAAATCTGCTCTGGAGCATTGAGGGACCCTCTGGAGCATAGGTAGGGCTGTGGGCAGGGGGAGAGGATAGTTGTGTTTGTAGTGCAACACTGGCTAACGCCCATAATTTATATTTTCTGTATCTCTTAATGGTTGTCTAAACATTAAGCTGTAGTGCAATATATCTGATAGAATTGGTTGATTTTTTTAAATCACCAAAAGTCAGGTATAAGTTTATACCAGGGGAAAAAATGCAACTGTCTTGCTCTTACAACTGCTCTATGCTGGTGATAATGCACATTCCATTGTTTAAAAATGTATTTAAAGAGGAATGGGTGCCTGGTGAACCAGGAGGAGACAGATAAGATAGTTGGAAATTAAGGAACTGAAAGTCTTGTAGCAAACAAATATCCGTAGCCCTTTAGAATTAACTTTTAATTATCTAGCCAAGAGACAGGTACAAATCTATCCTTGAAGAGCCCATCACATGGCATTTTTCAAAGAAGGCTTATACAGTGGGAGGAATAAGATGTTTAAACAGATAAGGGTCTATTTTTCTAATGTGCATTATAGTGGCTCATTCAGAGTGTGACCTTGATACAGTTCAATAACACCACTGTCATTTTTCTCACATTGGAGGCGGCCAATGCATTGTGCTAAAGGTACTTCTTTTTAGAAGGCATTATATGTGGAGCAGCACCTATGAGAATGTGGGCTTGCTCGTCCAACAGTAATTACAGAAAATTGCTTTGGACATGCCTGCTGTGTCAAGTCTGAAATGAGTTTTCAGGGTCAGATACACTGATATCAAGCTATTTTGCAAACCATAGGCTTTGTGAGTTTTAAGGTGGTGTATACACACACACACACACACACACACACACACACACACTGTCACTAGATAAATTGTAATTACACCTGTGCCTAAATATGAAACCACGCTAACTAAAAGCTTGGTCCTGGAAAGTGGTAGTGAGTTAAGCCTTAAGTGAAATACAGATCCTCATAGCTGTGCAATGTCCAACCATTTAGGTCTTTATAGGTCAAAACATTGAACTATGCACAAGAGGCAAGGGAAGGGTAGTGTAAAACATAGAGGTCTTCTCCAACGTGTTCTTAGGGGCCATTACCCAGCTAGTGTAGTTTCAGCTGATGGGCCTGGAATGTAACTATGGAATACCTAATCCTGTTGATGGAAGCTTTCACCATTCCTAGAGTGTTCTGAGACAACCTTGGAGGATGTAAATGAGCCCCTATCTTATGAAGCCATGAGAGTGTGGGCTAGAGATGATCTGAAACAGTATACTTTTTTTGTTATTGTAGAACCATCATTTTCCAGAAAGTTCACAACTTTGTCTTTAATAATAATAATAATAATAATAATAATAATAATAATAATAATAATATATTTATACCCCGCCCATCTGGCTGGGTTTCCCCAGCCACTCTGGGCAGCTTCCAACAAAACACTAAAATACAATAACCTATTAAACATTAAAAGCTTCCCTAAACAGGGCTGCCTTTAGATGTCTTCTAAAAGTTTGGTAGTTATTTTTCTCTTCGACATCTGGTGGGAGGGCGTTCCACAGGGCGGGTGCCACTACCGAGAAGGCCCTCTGCCTGGTTCCTTGTAACTTGGCTTCTCGCAGTGAGGGAACTGCCAGAAGGCCCTCGCCGCTGGACCTCAGTGTCCGGGCAGAACGATGGAGGTGGAGACCTTCAGGTATATTGGACCGAGGCTGTTTAGGGCTTTAAAGGTGAAGCGCTGTTTCCCTCTCGGATGGTAATCACAGCTCAGGGTTGTGCAAAAGCCCCCAGAGGCTGGCTTGAAAGACTAATGGAAATTCTGCAGGTCCTTACAGGACACAGCTCAGGGAAATTCCTCAGCACTGGGAAATTAGGGTGTTTGGAAGCATTTGGGACTTTGTTGCAATTGTAATTAAGTGACCAGGAGACTGGGATGAAAGGCAGAGAAGCGCTTCCAGTTTTCCTGAGATATATCTAGCTGCTTGAGACTGAAAATAAGATTTCCTCTCCAACGTGAAAATGGAAACTTGGGAATATCCATGCCAGTTCTAGTGTGGACCTCCGTGTTAGCTTTCTTTACATTTTACATGCCCTGGGAACACTTTCGACAATGGCTTAGTTTATTATGTGTACCCCACTTTTCTGTTAGAACTTGGGATGCAGACAAAGCTAATGGAAAATGAGGAAAAGAGCAAGTTTTGTTAAAGTCTGCATGTTTGTGCAGAAACTGATCTCCTGCCTGTTATTCAAGCACTTGCAAGCCGTCTTCGATACCCATCTTTTGATAACCTTATCGTCCTGTTCTTGATCTCCGAGCTAGTTTGTAACTTGGCTTGGCTTGCTGTCATTGTTTTTGGGTATCAGAGCGGTCTCTGTGCCCTGCATTGGCATTACACAGCAAACATACAGAATACCGCTTTTCCCTTCTAAATGCGGATTCTCTCCACTCCTGTATGCAACCAGAAGCGTGCACTGTCAAAATCAGAAAAGAGAGGGATAAACAAATCTTTACCAGCATTGAGTAAAGTTTTTTGGTGTTTTTTTAAAGAATCCAGGCTTTTGGCCAATAGTTTTATGAAGTTTCTACACTGCTTTCCATCTGCAGTATTGTGTAGCATTATTTTAAATTGCTCTTGGGTATTCTTTATTGTGAGAGTCTTCTTGTGTTCCCTTTGGGGAGGAAGGGTGGATTATAAATTTGAAATTATGAACAAGTAAGCCAGTAAATGTTTATGAGGAAGTAAATGCCTCTGTTGTAGGATTTCAGCCTAGAAAATAAAAACATAATCTTGAGTAACTGGATCTGGAAAACTCAGGCAAATACGTCAACAGTTAAAAGATGAAGGTCTGTTTCTGAGCAGGGGGATAAGGTAGGTACTTTACTAAAGTATGTACCCTATCCTCCTGCTCAGAGACAAACACTTCATCTTTTACAAACAACTTTCATTGTTGTTCAAGTGAGCCTTTCCTTGCTATTATTAACTAATCAAGGCAAGGCTCAGTTGAAGAACAATGAATGCTGTTTGTTTAGAAGTTGTGTGCCCCAGGGGCAGGTGACTTACATTTGAATCAAAATCATTGTTGAACTGGAGATTGTCATTTTTGGCTCAACAAGCTAAATATTGACAGTAGATCCCATTGATATACCCACTGTGGGCTGAGCCTATACTGTGGAATAAGTACAGTGGTACCTGGGGGTTAGAAACACTTTGGGTTACAAACTCCGCTAACCTGGAAGTAGATACCTCGGGTTGCAAATTTTACCCCAGGATAAGAACGGAAATCGTGTGGCGGTGCGGCGGCGGCAGCAGCAGCGGGAGGCCCATTAGCGAAAGCACGCTTCAGGTTAAGAACGGTTTTGGGTTAAGAACGGACCTCTGGAACAAATTAAGTTCATAACCTGAGGTACCACTGTATCCACATTCACTGAGCTGATTTGGTGAGAACCGCAAACAGGCAAACAGTGAGTCCCATCCCTATTTTGAACAATAACCAAAGCAGCTTACAACAGGAATGGAGTATGTGTCTAATTACACACACACACACACACACACACACACACACACACACACACAGACACCATATGTAACAACTACTTCATTTACTTTCCAGAGCAAGGAGGTTCATCAGTTCATCAGTCACCCTGCTGCTCAGGCAGATAATGTCATCAATACTGCTCCAAAAAAAATCTGGAGATATGCTCCTCTGTGTTCTTCCTCCATTCCATCACTGATGATATCAAGGATAAGCTTGTAGCAGATGTAGAGTAAACAACTTTAAAAGAAGGTCACAAACTTTTGAGAAAGCCTGAATGTCTAAGTTATAATAATAGAATAACCATCTATATTATCCATCACACACACTGGCAGAGCTCTTGTACTGGATTGGAAACTTGGCAAATTGGAAACTTGGCAAATTTTAGGGAAATCTTTGTTTCCCACGACACAGTTCTAACATCACTGCTCGATATTGAGAAGAGGTATTTGAAACAGAAGAGCCAAGTGTTTAATGGATAGCAAGGCATGTTTATGGGAGAAGTGTGGGAGAGATATCTTTCACAATATGTATAGCCAGAAACTGAACAATGGTTCTGTTTTTCTGCAGAAAAGTTTTCCTACCAGATTTGTCATTCAAAGCAGATAACAAAGTAACTTAGTCTTCATAGGTCAGCCTGCTTGAGGGTCATCGTGACAGCAGGGCATGACCTTGTTATATGGGAAGTATGTTTTAAATTTCAGATGTGTCTCGTAGCTAGCAGGAGACAATAGGTGTGGTTTTTTTTTAATGTCATTAGATGCTTTTTCCAGTTTGCTCCATGTAGGGTAACTCACTACTGTGCTCTAATTGTGTCAACCTTCTTGACATTGTTCTCCTTCTTCCCCCAGAACCATTTTCTTCTTGCCTCCTGATACCACAGGCTTATACATTTTATTTTTTAAAAAAACAGCAACCAGGTGCCTGTTATTGTCAAAAAGTCAAGGCTGTGTTAGAACCTTCAGGAAATTCATTATGCTCCGTGTCCCTGGCAGGTCCTTCCAATACAAAAACATTAATATACGTCAGGTTTGTGACTAGTCACCCAGAAATATCCTGAAAGAAGACATAATATCCCTGTAATCTTTATTTAGCGCTGGTTAGAGTTGTTTGTACTGGATCTTTGTTCAGGGTCGAGCTGTCAACAATAAATAAATAAATTACTCCCCAGCTTGTAAATTGCCACAGTCGTCGGTGGATTTTGGAGCAAGAAAGCAAAGTGATGAATGGGTAGCCTCCAGAAGTTTATTCATAAATATTCCCTCCATTTTATTTAATGCGATCTCTGTTGACGCCATTAAAGGTACATTTACCTCTTCTGTAAAAAGCTCTTACATGGAAACAAGTCATAATGAAAAACAGTCTGTTTGTCCAGTTTGTGTGAAGCTCTGGAATGCTTTGGTACAACTAATAGCATCTGTGAGAAAGAGGCCAAGGTGCCCTAACCACATCCATGGTAAACTGAAATGCATACTCTCCAACATTTCTCAGATGAAAATAGGGATGTCCCATTCCATAATTATAATTTTACTATTTATACCCCACGCATCTTACTGGGTTGCCCCAGCCACTCTGGATAGCTTCCAGCATATATAAAAACACAATAATACATTAAACATTTTAAAAAACTTCCCTATACAGGATTGCATTCAGACGGCTTGGGGGGGGGGTCAGATAATGTTATACCCTCCAACATTTCTCCAATGAAAAGAGGGACATCCTAAAGAAAAGTGGGACATTCTGGGATCAAATCAGAAACTGGGATGGCTTCTCCAAATCAGGGATGTCCCTGGAAAATAGGGACACTTGGATAGTCTGGGAATGTCAGGATTCAAGTAGATATAGTGCTTAAATTCTCCAAAATGCTTCAACCTAGCCAGCTCAGATTTCTTCAGTTCTCCACTTTCATCAGAGAAGGTGGAAGAAATGCTTAATGTCTTTGTCTCAAGTGTGGTTTTTATTCACTCACAACTGAGCGGACATCATGCCCTCCCCTCTGGCTGCCCCACATTCCCTGTTCTTTATTACATAACTCTCAAAAACTTTCTTGGATCTACCAGGATGGAAGCAGCCTGTCATTTGTTCATAGCTGAAGTGAAAAATAGAGAAAGTGCCAGTCCAGAGGACCATATATCTTAAATGACTCGTCTAATCATTTTGTAGTAAGTGCCTTTTTCTTTAGAGATTCAAGCCCGTAGTAGGAGCAATTTAAATGCCTTTCCTCACTTACAGTTTGGACACACAGGGGAAATAAATTCTGTCTGGGTAAAGCCGCTCCTAATTGGGATGAAAGTTCTTGACAAAAATGCAGCAAACTCAGTGGCTGTGGTGCTTTCAAAAGCACAAGCCAAAAGTGCATGGCAGGGAGGTTGCTCAGTCCTTTAACTATACTAATTGACCCAGGAAACTAGTGAAATAGATGTGAAAGAAGGAAGTATGGCTTGCCTATCTTAGCCCAGAGGACCTGGCAAATGGCAGGCAGGCAAAATGAGCTAAAGTGGTTGAAATGACTCTTCCATGTCACCAATTGCCTCAGGCTACTTTTGGTGTTAGTATCCATAGGTATTTTGTCCCTCTTCTCTGCTGTCAATTTAGTAGTACACCAAACCATTGGTGCAGTTAGGTAATTTTGGACTCTAGATTCAATGAGAAAGGGATTCTAAAAGCTGACCTCTTGCACAGGTCCTATCAGTCCCTTAGGTCAGGGATGCTGGAAGTTGTAACCCAACTATCTAGAGGGCATCAGGTTAGGGAAGGTAGCTCTGAATGTAGGTTTAAAAGTCACAGTGTGGTCAGCCAGCCCTCTTCCATTGGAGGGCATCACTGCTCATTCTGCTGGGTAAAGACCCTGGACTTCTTCCCCCAGAGTCTTGCCCTGATGGAATCACTGGTCTGATTTGATTATCAGTGATTTCTGAAGTTAATGGTCTTGGCAGATTAACTTGCCCTCTCAAACTAATGGTGGAAATCACCACAGCCTAAGCTCAAGTTCACTCCTCACCTTGGATCACGGTTCTGCAGCATCTTGTAAGGGACTCTGAGATGGGGACTAGAACCACTGAATGGGTTGTAACACTCAATCACAGTGGCTGTTTACTGGTCCTGGAGCTGTGAATAATAACACAATGCAGATGGACCCCACTGGACCTTGTCCTAAGGAGAGTTCACAGCAAGTACGACAGAGCACAATCCCCCGTTGAAATTAATTGGGTTTGCACATAGCTAGGATAGGTTGCAGGCTGTGAGGTATGGGGGCAATATTGGCTAAAATAACATGGAAATCTGTAGGTTTACATTAATATGGGCTAGTGTGGTGAATTGGAAGTGTGTGTCATATTGATTTGCATTTTATGTTTGCTTTGGATCTTGGCTTTGGTTGGTATCTACAACTGGTTTCTGAATGACTGTTAACCCAGCTATTGTGGAATGAAGCTAATCATAGAAAATATCCTCACTAGCGATAATTGATATTCATGGGTCCTATTGACCAAACATCTCCATGAACAGGGGAAACTGGGCAGCACCTGCTTTTTTTGCCGCTCCCCGCCATGTTTTCATCAGAAGCTGTGAACAGAACCTATGCACATGGAGTCGTTCATATGCTGTCTCTGGATGATGAAGAGAATGCAGGATCTCCCAGTTATAGGCACCGTGTATATTTAACTTGGATTATGCACATAGGCTCTGATTGAAATTCCTGATGAGAGTTTGGAGTTTGCTGGTGGAATAAGGCCATGGTGCTATTTCAAACTGCTTTTGAAATGAAACAGCTCACAGGGATCACTTTCACTTCACAGGGAAATTTAGCCTGTTGTGTAGCTGACTAGATTATTTGCTAGGCTATCTGTAGAATTTTGTTGTAAGATAGGGCTTATTTGGTGACCATGCATGAATTCTAGATAATTATATCTCAGCATGTACTAGGAAGTCTCGAACGGATGCTAGAATGGCAACTGACAACAGAATGAGAAAAAACACACAGCCAGAAATGGATGTGCACCCTGACAGATTAAAAATTAGGCTGTGTGTTGCATTAGAACATCATGCTTAAGCAGCAGTATTCAGAACACATTTTGCAAGGCACTCATAGAGTTTATGCCAACAGTTTTGTGGAAATGTTGGGCTAATATTGTCACTGAAGGTCCAAATGACTGAGGCTGCATTCACACTGCAGTTTATTCCATTTCCCTAATGTTCCCTAACTGTTAATTTTCATGTTATATTCAAGCTTTCATACAATGTAAACACCACTTTTGGAAAACAAATGGAATATAGTACAAACTTAGCACTCGTTTATGTGCAGTTTGCTTCTGGAAAAAGGCTGTTTGCATGCCTGGAAACTCAGAAAATCAAGGGAGTTTTGTGTAGGGCTGTGCAGAGGGTTTAAGTGCCCATTAGATAAGTAGGAAACGCTCTGGAGGGAAAGTAAACTGCGTTTCTGTGCTCTGCTCTGGTTTGCCAGAAGCGGCTTAGTCATGCTGGCCACATGACCTGGAAACTGTACGCCGGCTCCCTCAGCCAATAAAGTGACATGAGCGCCGCAACCCCAGAGTCGGCCACGACTGGACGTAATGGTCAGGGGTCCCTTTATCTTTACCTTTACAGCTTACTGTTGCTGTCAAACCTGTTCCAAGAGATGTCCACAGAAAAGGCTGTCAGCCACAAAGTGAGCAAGCACCTTGATCCAGCCACCCTTTGCCTCACTCCCCCAGCAGCATTCTGCAGAGTATGGAGTCCCACTCCCCCCCCCCATACTGTAAGGAGATATTTCCAGAATCCTGCTGGTGATGCTCCTCAAATGGCTTTCCTCTACTGTTGAACATAAGGGATTATTATAATGGCAGTGCCTTGGGCACAATTTCTAGCTTTCATGCTGATGTATCAACCGGTGTGAATGAAATTTAGTGCAACATGGTGGTCTATTAGAATCATAGAATTGTAGTGTTGGAAGGGAGCCTGAGGATCGTCTAGTCCAGGCATAGGCAAACTCAGCCCTCCAGATGTTTTGAGACTACAATTCCCATCATCCCTGACCACTGGTCCTGTTAGCTAGGGATGATGGGAGTTGTAGTCCCAAGACATCTGGAGGGCCAAGTTTGCCTATGCATGGTCTAGTCCATTATTGTTGTGCTGGTTAAAATTTATATACCAGCCTTAGCACTCATTTCTGTGTAATTTGCTTCTGGAAAAAAGCAAATATCAGAATACTGCAACCTAAAAATACAAAAGGAAAACACAAATTACATAATAAAACAAAAACAAACACAAGCCAATAACCTCTCCTCCCACATACACCTTTAAAAGGCATAGTCAAAGGCCTGGTTATAGAGGAAAATTTTCTACCTGACACCTGAATATATGTCATGAAGGTGAGCCTCCCTGGGGAGAACATTCCACAAATGGGGAGCCACCACAGAAGAGGTCCATTCTTGTGTAGCCACCCTCCAGACTTTTCATGGAGGAGGCACACAAAGAATGATTATTGTTGAGTCCGAGTCGGTTCATATGGGCGAGAGGGGGTCCTTGCGGTATTGCAGTCCCTAATGCTTTATAGATCAAAACCAGGACTTTGAATTGTGCCCAGAAACTAATTGGCCATCAGTGCATTCAGGCCAGAATCTTGCCCTGGTGAGCAACCTAGCCGCTAAATTCTGCACCAGCTGAAGTTTCTGAACCATCTTCAGAGGCAGCCCTACGTATAACATGTTGCAATAATCTAACCTAGAGGCTACTGGTGAAGTTAAGCTATTCCTGGCCAGAAAGCGGTGCAGCTGAGCCACCGGCTGAAGCTGATTGGGAGGCACTCTCCACCACAGAGGCCACCTGATACATGCCTCAAGTGACAGTAAAGGGTCCAGAAGTACCTTCAAGCTATGTACCTGCTCCTTCAGAGGGAGCATAACCCCATCAAGAGCAGGCAACCTCCCATCCATCCAGTCTAGGAAACCATCCACTAACAGTGCCTCAGTTCAGCCGCCTCAGCTTTGTAGCTGGAGTCAGTCAGGGCCCAGGTGGAAAAGGCCCGCAAGGCAGGAAACAGGTCCCCCAGGACTCACAGCAAAGATGGACTGCAGTCTGAAAGGAACATTCGAAAATGTGACAGACTACTAATAACCAGTAAAACTAATGGAATAAACCTCACTTGTGAATGCAGCCTAAATAAGCTATTTCCTTCCCAAGTTCAAATGGTGTACAAACAAGAGAATCCTGTCTCACAGCCATCTTGCCTTTCTGCCTCTCCGTGGCTTTTGAAACCAGGGTGGGTTCCATCTTGAAATGTGCCGTCACTTGACATTATGTTTGTGACTCAATATAGATGGACTAGTCTGAGGCATATGGGTTTTCATCCAAGCACCTTTAAATTTAAAAAGTTAAAATTAAAAGGACTTGACAGCCGTGACATAAATTGATATCTTAAAAAATTATTCAATATTACACTTACGTGCCTTTATTGTATTGAAGAGAATATTGATATTCGTGTCAACATGCCTGATGCTTGAATGCATCACTTAAATGAAGGTGGGAACAGACTTTAAGCAAATGAAATAAACATGGAAAGAAGGAAGTATTGACACTTCAGTTGATAGCATTAATGCTGTTATCGGTGGTTTTGGGAAATGCTTGCAATGAGTGATTGGGGAGGAAAACAGGCTTTGGTTCTATAACCCTCTTCAAGTATTCATAGTAATGAAAGGATCTAAGCTCTCCACATGGTTTAGAACCCTGATTGCACATGGTTCTACACATAGGAAGGGCAGCCACACCATTACAAACCTTTGTTCACATGGCTGGTTGGGGCAGGATAGAACAGATACAACAGATGGGTAGGGGCCAGCCTTCACAGCCCCTTTCTCCTCACAGCACCTCAAGAGGGCTTGAGTGAACTGTCATGCCCACCAGGCTCATGCAGAGCTTGTCTGAGACTCTCTTGGGTTACTTCCCACCAAAGCTGCCTCTTCCCCCTCGTCTGATAACTCATCTGACAGCAACAGCCACCCCAGCCCTGAACTAGTTCAGATTGCAGGACCCATGGCACAGAACAGAGATGGGGAACCCATGGATCTTCAAGCAATGTTGGGCTCCAAATGCTATAAACCCCAGCAATCCCTGGGAATGATGGAAATTGCATGTCAACACCCAAAGGGCCACAGGTCCCCTACTGCTTCAATGGATGGTTGCAACTTGTTCCTAATTGTGATTTGATAGCTCTTCTCTCACCAGATGTGTCGCTTTGCGCAAGAAAATCTAGCTAAGCGCACTGGAATAGTAATAACAACTTGCGGTTTGATAAAATCACAGAATGGGAGGTCAAACAGCTTGGTTCCAGGGTATAGATAAGATCACAAGAAACAAAATATCTGGTAAAACAAATGGAACCTACTCAAGGATTCCGAAAGATTTAGCAAACCTACGAGCTAAGCAGATATACAAGCCTGATAATGAAAGCAATGCAGATTCCTGCCATAAAAGTGGGCCATAGCACTGCCAAATCTTGTTTCTAAATTACATTAAGTATATTATCATAATCCTCCTTAGAAAATTTGGGAAGAAATAGAACATCGTGTCTTAAAGCAAAATGATACTGTCATATCAGCCGTCAGCTATCTCTGAATACTGACTTAAGAAAAGTCTGTTGTGAGCCAAAATGTTTAACTGATACCTTTGGGGGGTTTGCCATATGCTCTGGCATGCTTAAGTACAGATCTATGTGACTGCCACAATTTAGATTAAGTAGTTCTAAGAGAGGGAATGGTTTGGGCAAATTGCAATTTCTTGTTATTCACAATTCACTGGGTTCCACTGTCAACTTGATAATATCTTGAAACATATCAGACTTGAAATAAGGAGAATAGAGGAGCAATTTATCAAAACTCTGTGCAAGTTAGAAAAACAGAGTAAAGTATAAAAGAAATAATATTGCGGTTAAGACTGCTCACACTTATCTGCACATTCCCTTCTCCCTTCCATTACAGGAACATGAGAAACTGCCTTATACGGAGTTAGACCACTTGTCTAACTAGTTCAGTATTGTCTACACTGACTGGTCCTTCAGGATTTCAGAGGAGGGTATTCCTAGCCCTACTTAGAGATGCCAGGATTGAACCTGAGACCTGCATGCAGAGCAATTGCGCTACTGCTAAGCAACCAAAACCAAAGTGTTCCAAAACCAAGGTGTGCTTTCCCATAGAAAGTAATGCAAAACAGATTTATCCGTTCCAGACTTTTAAAAACAACCCCTAAAACAGCAATTTAACATGAATTTTACTATCTAACGAGACCATTGATCCATAAAATGAAAGCAATAAACAGTGTACTGCATTCACACAACCAGCCAACCAGTAGCTGAACTGGGTTCCACACAGTCACAAAAACAAAAGAGCCACAAAAACAAAACACAAAATAAATAGCAAAAACAGACAGACCTCAGCATAACACTCAAACCGGAAGTGTGGCACTCAAATCGGAAGCGTAACACTCAAAATGGACCACATTTGGCTTCTGAAAAAAGTTCACAAACTGGAACACTGACTTCCAGGTTTACAGTGTTTGGGTTCCAAGTTCCAAGGTGTTTCAGAACCAAGGTCCCACTGTATATCGTCTCAGTGGGATTTGTTTCCTGCTTGGCAGGGGGTTGGACTCGATGGTCCTTGTGGTCTCTTCCAACTCTATGATTCTATGATTCTATGATTCAAGCTTAATGGTCATGAACAGTGCTATTTTTCTAGAAGAAGAGGTGCCGGAACTCACCATGAACACCTCCCTTGTTTTCTTATAATGGCAATGGCGCTCACCTGAGAAGTTCTGGAATTGAGTTCTGATGAGTTCCTGCTGAAAAAAGGCCCTGAAACTCACTTAGGGTGCAACCAAAAATTATATCTGTTATGCATTTTGGCCTTGTATAGGTGATGGTTTCATAAACAGCACAGATTTTTTTTTGGGGGGGGTAGATCATGATTGTGGGATGGGGGGAAATAGAGATTGAAATCCTTTGTTCCTGCTATGGTTTCATCCTAACACTCCCCCTGAACTTAGTGCAAGTAGCAGCTGCTCCATCTCAGACCAGTGGCTGGAACCAGAATACAGTGGAACCTCTACTCATGACCACAATTGTCTGCTCTTCAAAAGAGCAAAAAACGAGTGGTTTTTGATAGGAGTGTAGAATGTAGCACCCATAAAGTTTCAGCAGGACACTGAAAATCAAACGCTACCGGACAGATGAGTATATAGAACAGGAGGAAAAATAAAGCAAGAGATGCCTGGGAAATAAAAGGGAAACATAAAAACTTCTGGAGCTTTTGTCCCGAAGGAAAATATAGGCTTGGCTGAGTTTACAGCTGATCTGAGCGTAAAAGCTTTATTAACTTAACAACAACAAAAAGGTTTTAAAATGTGTATAGTGTTTTTCTTTTTTTAAAAAAAAAGGAGAAAAAAGTTTTATTGGAAGAATTACTTTAATAGTCCCCCAAGGCAAGCTCTAGTCGTTGCTCAACATAAACAAGTGATGAGTCTTAGATGCTGAAAGAGTAACAAGCGAAGTATGTAATTCATCTTTTTCTGCAATTAAAATTGTTCATGTGTAAGTTGGGATTTGTGCGCAAGGATACATGTGGGTACTTTTCGTTTTTAACTTCCAACACATTTTCTGGTACGAAGCTTCAGCAGGATAGATAAAATCTCCAAACACTTAACTTCCAAGATAGTGTTTTGCATCAATGTAGAATCCACATGATGAAACATATGCTCCACATTGTCTACCAAGAAACAGTGTTACATGAAGTAGCATCACTCCACAGGGATTCCAGGAAACAGAGTGGGCCTATGGCAGGCATAGGAAAAGTCGGCCCTCCAGATGTTTTGGAGCTACAATTCTCACCACCCCTAGCTAACAGGATCAGTGGTCAGGGATGATGGGACTTGTAGTCCCAAAACATTTGGAGGGCTGAGTTTGCCTGTGCCTGGCCTATGGTGACACTATGGAAAGGAGGTAGGTTGGATGGTTGAAGACAGATGGGAGCTAGTGGGATGTTGCTCCATTTGCCCTAATGGCAATTATTCCAGATGTTTTGCATACTTACTGTAGATGATGGGCAATGTAGTTCAAAACATCTGGAATATACCAGTTTGGGGAAGTCTAATATAGTCACTCTGTGACCCTATGCCATGGAATCTTTGGTTCTGCAAGGGTATTCATATTTAACTATTTAACTATTTAACTATTTAACTATTTAACTATTTAACTATTTAACTATTTAACTATTTAACTATTTAACTATTTAACTATTTAACTATTTAACTATTTAACTATTTAACTATTTAACTATTTAACTGCGTTCTTCATGTCTCTCCACAATGTAACTATTTGACCCTATTATGTATAGGGATGGATATTATCAGCTGTTTTCTATTGCTTGAAGCTTGGGATAAGAATGGTGGAAAAATTTGGTTCCATTGGTTTCTTAATGAAAACTTATCTTATTCATGCTTCCCCGAACAATGGATGAACCGAAACTCAGCCGTCGTTCAAAAATCCACACTTCTCTGAACTTTGCGATGCTGTTCTCTAACAAACCAACATGTGCAAAATGCATATATTATGGGAAATCATGCAGATAAAACAACAAACATGTGTATATCAGGCAAAACAGCATGCAAAATTGTTAAGGAAATTTATAATTCATGCCAAAATGCTGACAAATTTTTATGAGAATTTCTTTTAAAGATGTAAACTGATGCAGTAAGGTAAAGGTAAAAGTACTCCTGCCCGTACGGGCCAGTCGTGTCCGACTCTGGGGTTGTGCGCCCATCTCACTTAAGAGGCCGGGGGCCAGCGCTATCCAGAGACACGTCCGGGTCACATGGCCAGCGTGACAAAGCTGCTCTGCCAAGCCTGCACCAGCGCAGCACACGGAAACGCCGTTTACCTTCCCGCTATAAAGCGGTACCTATTTATCTACTTGCACTTAAGGGTGCTTTCGAACTGCTAGGTGGGCAGGAGCTGGGACCGAACAACAGGAGCTCACCCTGCCGCGGGGATTCGAACCGCCAACCATACGGTCGGCAAGTCCTAGGCACTGAGGTTTTACCCACAGCGCCACCCGCGTCCCTTAAACTGATGCAGAAATGTGGCAAATTGACAGCTTGGTTGGTTGTTGTGGTTTTTTGCTGGTGTATAGAAAACCAAACAGGTATTGCACATTGGGTGGAGACATCTACATCCCCTCTTTGGTGTTCACAGCAATGTGACAATACAACTTGAAGAACAAGAAGGGGGGAAATGACTTCTCTGTGCATGAAGCAGTTAATGCGTACATGCCCCAACAAATTTATCCATCCCTAGATTGGGGGCCTATTTTGGTCACATGGGGAAAAAACTTAGCTTAAATCCAACTAGGGGGATTATCTAAGTAGAAGTAAGCTTCTCTCTGTGTTTGGGGATCCTGTTCACCGTACCTCTTTCTGATCCAAAACCTGGGACTGCCTTCAAAAATATTAAAATTAATCTTATTTTCGAGGTGAAGGTAAGGGCTTGGATTAAGTCCCACTCAGTTCCTTTTCCCCACCAAACAGCAGATTGGTGGGACTTCAGCTCTTTCTGAAAGGGCTCTGAACAAGTAACTTCAGTTGCACTATGCAGATTCCTTTACACTTGTGCAATAGGGTGGTAGTCAAGACTTCTGCTCAACATAGACCCATTGAAGTTAATGAACAATTGAGATCAATTAATTTTAATGGGTCTACTCTGAGTAGGGTTTAGTTGACCAATAATTTTGAAACACCATGGTTTTGCCTAAGTATTAAATGTCGAAACTGCAACAGCTTTACATTGTACTTCAAAGGCAGTCCGTTTTCTTCTGTGTTGCTTAACGTTCCTGAGCTAATGATTTGTAAGTAGGAAGTTTTGCAACCTTTTTCATTTGATTTGTGTAACTGCTTTTTAAAATTTGGAATGCGATAAGAATCAGCTGTGCTGCAACAAAGGTATGCTTAACTTATAAGAGTAACAAAATCATTAATTCTCTTCACACTATCTTGGCAGGGTGCACAAAAATTGCAGACATTTGCTGTCCAATAATTTAAGAAATTAAGTGGTATTGAGAGAGCTGAAGGAAATGCACAAATGTTGCTTTATTTTCACCCGGTGACACCACAGTTTGATTTTTGAAATCTTGCCCTGGGTAATTAGCAGAGTTTAGTCCACCCTGCTATAATCTGTAGTCAATTAATACTCCCTATAATTTACTCGCCCTTGTTCCAATCTTTCATTTTATATTTTAACCATCAGCAATCCTCCTGTAACCTCAGATATGGGTTTTCAGTTATGAAATAAATAAGTGTGAATTCTATACTCTCCCCCTCAGCCCTTCAATCTGAAGTAGAGTTGAATCTAGCTAGCTGCATCAACACCCACCCCCATAACAAGGGGCTATTCAACATCAGTCAAGTAGACTTCTGCTCATACAATGAGACTTTCCCTTCATTTCCTGCTCCTTGCAGCTGCCACCCTCCCCAAACTATTCCCACAAACCTCCAGGATAAAGTTGGGAGGCGTGAGCAGAACTCTGTTCAGCTGGCAGGTGAATATCATTGGATGTCACCCAAGACTAGGGAGGAAAAGACCTGTCCATCTAGGTTCTCTTCAATCTTAAATTCAGTTCTCCACATTTTGGAGCAATTTGTGAATTTCTTTCTTTCTTTTAAAAAAATCTTAACCTTGCACTATATCTGCCAAGGAATGTGAAAGACCCTTGTATCCTGACTAACTAACAGCTAGTCTGGCCAGCATGATGTAGAGGGTGGTTGGGGAAACCCAAATAGTCCAAGGCCAAACAAAATCTTATGGAAAGAAATTCCTACTTGCCTCTAAATTTGTTTGGGGATTGGAGAAACTCACACTGAACCAGGTGGGTGGGGAGCAAGTTGGCCTGAAAACACAACTGAGGGGCAGGAGGCAGAGCTGTGAAATATTTAGCCAGTTCTGAGAACTGTTCCCTACAGGCAAAGGAAGCTTTGTAGATAGGCATCAAACTGATGCCATCTCCCAGAGGGCTGGGTGCAAATGTAATTTCCTTTTTTAATTTTTTTAAAAAATGATGTTTATTAGAAATTTAAAAGTTACAAAAAAAGAGAAAAGAAAACAGCAAAAAATTCAACACAACATACATTACAATACATAAAAAGAATATAAAAACATAAAAACCAATACAACAATACAACAATAAAAACACACATCCAATATTCCATTTCTTTATCTTTCATTTGCTTATTTCATCGACCTCCTCACACCTCCCTTTTTGTATTCTAGTTTAGTTAATTATTTCAGCAAATTCTTTCCATCTTTCTCAATTTTTGTTAAGTAATTTATCTTAATGATCTAATATATTAATTCACTCAGCAAATCCTACTATCTTTCACTATGTTCTGTCAATCAATTTACCTTAATCTATTTTAACCTTATCTTACCATAAAATACCTTAAAGCTTAAAACTTAATACTTATTTATACATAACTCCTTATATCATTTCTACTAAAGCCAAATAGTTTCATTCCAACATTTTCCTAATACTCATTAATTTTACACTAATTCTCAAAATAATTTTTTTTTAAAAAAACTTTCTTCCAATCTTCATCCAACATCTCTTCTTCCTGGTCTCGGGTTATGTCAGTCCTTACTGTCCATTCCATCTAGTCCATCAACCTGATGCTCTTGTGTCCGAAGCTCTTAAGTATCTTCCATGCCCCTTCTGCAGATCTTCTTCTTTCTCATTGAGGAATAGGTCTCGGGGAGACTCCAACCCAAACATATCTCCATCTCCCCTCCGCAGATTAGCCCATTCCCCACAGTCCCATTCCCCACAGTCAGCACTGTAGTCCAGAAAGTATTTAAATGCATGTTTCAAAGACCCTCCAAAATTAAAAGCCCCCACAACTCCAGACCCCCCCTGGACCACTCCAGATTCAGTCTTCAAGAACAGCGGCTTATGCTCCTGCAGGGCCTCAGGTGTCTCCATTTGTATTACTTGAGGTTCAGCAGCAACCTCCTCCATTATCTTCTGCACTTGTACTTGCCCTGTCAAAACAGGTTCCTGAGTTGGTTCCTGAATGGTTTCTATATGAGTATTCACCGTTTGTCCAAAGTTTTTGACTGCAACAGTCATCAAATCCATCTTCTCATGCATCTGCTCCAACAAAGCGCTTGTCTTGCAAAGAGCAAGCACCAAAACTTCTAAACACATTTTTATACAAGGTCAGAGTCTTCTCACGATCCTAATCTCGCATCTGTGAAATCCCCAGATCGGTTCCAGCGACAATTTAACAAGCTCCCTCTAGAGGAGATAATTTCTATTTGTATCCATCTTTTGTAAGCAGGTCCAACAACAAACAAAAAAAAAGTTACTTTCGTTTTTCAAATATTTTGTATCTTTTGAGTGCAAAAGGCAACATTGGAATCAATTTGTTTCTCTTTTTAACTATCTGTCAAAAGACGTTCCATTCACAGTTAATGAACTTCCCCAAAAATTTCTGTCTCTGACACCCCGTTCCCAGGTTTGAGACGGTGGAAATTTATCTTTCTTTACTCTCTCTCCTGCAGGCTTGAACAATCAAAATCCCCCCCCTTTCTCCTGCTTCCAAGAGGGGTTTTGATGGTTATAACTGAAGGAAATTTAGTCCTTTATATACGACTTTCCAGACTTTAGCTTGCAAATTTTTGCTTCAATCTATTTACAAAAATGGGAGGCGGACTTCCTGTTTAGAGCCTTCCCGCTTCAGTGCCAAATTAAAATGTTTCTTAATCCAATTTTCCGTTTTACTCACGGGTACTTGTTTAGAGTCCAATTGTCCACAGGAAAAAGTCAGCACTCTCCGGCAACGGTTGTGCGGCTTCACTCCATAAAAGTAGCAGTCGATTCAAAACACCGTGCCGCTCACCCCATGTCGCTTCGGATCCCCGAAAAAGAGTTTCCCTGCGAGTAGGGGAGAAGCTCCTGGTGTTAGCCGAATCCCACGTTCCCAGGCTTCCTCCGCCTGGGATTTTTGAAGGGTCTCCGCCTTCGCTGCGGCGGCAAGACCCGATTTTCACGGAGCGGGTTCCTCCCGGTCAGAGGAACTCCGCCATTGCCGATGGCGCTAACCCGGAAGTTGCAAATGTAATTTCCCTGGCCTCCTGTTATGTTTTAGGAGTGGAATGAGCAGTAGTGTGGTGATTTCACAGAGAATATTAAATTAGAGAATACCCAGTGCACCTCTATACCAAATATACAGTTCTTTTGAATTTTGGAAGATATTAACTGTAGAAAGTCAGGGTATCAAAGGTTAGAGTTTCATACTGACTTTTCATTTGTAAGAAGGAGTTATAATTTCTGGTCATCTTTTAGAAGTGCTGAATTTCACAGCTTGTAGTCAACTGCTCCCCTACCATGTGAAAGCTATTATAGAATTACTTCTCTGTATATTTTATTTTAAATTTATCAGGCTTGTTGTTTTCTTAAACATATCTTTGTTTTAGAAATGTCAGCCTCTCCCAAGTCACGCCGCTTTCAAGGTTATACACTATTAAAAGCAGAGAGGGGTAAATTTTCAAAGTGGTGTGTGGGAGGTATTAAAACAAATCCTGTTATACATGAACAGATTCCTTTTTAATGCTTTGAAAATATATCCTTTCATATAAAAATACCTCTACACACACACGTTTCTTACGTTCTTTGTTTCTTTTTGAAAAATGCCTAAAATATATTTAATTAACCTTTGTGCAAGAAACTTCAGAAACTTTGCAATTGCTTTTGAGCTTTGCATTCAGTTTGTGATCAAACTTAATATATTATGTGTATTACAAACATTTTATTGTATACATCCCCACTCAAGAATAAGGCCCAGTTTTCGTGATACAGAGGGGAGATGTGTGGTAACCACACAGAAGTTTCACTACTCATTTCTGCTTTCCTTGAAATACCTGAAACTCAGTAGTAGCTTAGAGATGTGTGGACCTCTTTGGCAATTTTGTTTGCCTTATTTAAACACTTTTTCTTGTTTTCGTCCTTGAATTCCATTGGATGTTTTGTCAAGCAGGAACCTCTAGCTTCACCTTGCAATTTCACTTTAGGTGCAATGTAGTGGCAAATATAACAGTAAATGAATACAGATGACCATTTACCAAGTGATAGCTTATCACTGTGGACATACAACCACAGGGGGAATTGGTTCTCAGTAAAGTCTGCCCATGTGGTAATCAGAATTTAACACACCTCCATACCTGATGACAAATCCAAGGGAGCAGGGGAGTGATAAAATATTCCTCATTACGTTGGTGAATGCTAGAACTGACCAGATCCCTGTGGTATTGTAAGTTCTCCACAGAAACTTACCACTTGTTTTATAGTTGCTGGTATTCACCCTTTAGAACAGGTCTCAAATGTGGCTCGAGAGAATGCAGATTAAATTTTGATACCCAGTAAAGTAGATGTGAAATCATTTCACTGCTGTTTGCTCAAGTCCTGAGTTTTCCATGACAACAGACAGCTGAGAAATGGTCTGGTGAGGTGGCAAAATGTCAGCCCGCACTGAGAACATGGTGTGTGATGGAGCCAATTACACAACAGCTTCATATTATGATTCTACTTAGCCCCAGTTCCCTTAGCCCAATTCTCACTTGATCTCAGAGCCCTGTGAACTGTTTATCATTGAGTTCAAATTATAAATAGGTTGGGATTTGACCAGGAAATCCTGCAGGTTATAGGATGAAAACTTCAGTCCCATCCATGAGGAAGACTAACTGAATAAGTCTGTTCTTTACAAATGCATGTCTTCTTATGGGCTAAATGGAACACAGAGTTAAGCTAGTTTAAGAACATTGAGAAAGGGCTCAAGTGCTACCAAAAGAGGATAAAAGACTTTTTATATATACAACGAGGGAAGCAAGAATGCTTCTAGCCCAGAGATGGAAGGAAGGAGAAGTACCAACAAGAGAAGAATGGAAGACAAAACTGATGGAGTGTGCAGAGATGGTGAAACTGATGGGGAAGATCAGAAATCAGGAAGATCAAGTATTTTTTGAAAGCCTGGAGTAAATTCTTAATTTATTTGAAAGCCCACTGTAAACAGTTAAAATCATTGGCAGGGATATAATGACACTTGTAATGTGGAATTAACTACGGTAACTATGGATGTATAACAGATGGATAATGATAAAAGAGGCAGAAAACTTTATCTTAAATATGGAACCCATGGAGGGAGGGAAGGAGGTCCGAAGGTTCAAAAGAACCTTTTATTTTAATGTTTGAAATGGTTAAAGTTAAAATGTATAAAATTATGTAAAACCAATTAAAAATGTTATATATATAAAAAGGAAGGGCTCAAGTGCAACCTCCAGCATCTCCAGATAGGACTGGGAAAAGACTCCTGTCTGAAAGCCTGGAGAAACATTGCCAGTAATTTCTAGCCAATACTGGGCTAGAAAGACCAGTGGACTGACTTGGTATGTTCTATGTTCCAAAATTTGTGTGGGATTTAGGTCTGTGCCTCTAAAAGTGCAGTCCTGTACAGGTGTACTCAGAAGTAAGCTCCAATGAGTTCTGCGAGACTTAGCCCCAAGCAAGAGTGTATAGGATTGCAGCCTTGATCACTGCAATTGTATGGGCGACTGTTCTGTTTAAGATTGCTGGACTTCTGGTTCCAAATATTTTGTTATTATTTATATAAGTAAAGCACTGTTAGGCATGGTACAAACTCAAGGCTTGTTTCCTTTGCTCAGCAACCAAGATCTGACCAGTTTCATCCCATTCTGACTAACAACATTGCTCTCAAGTCCTTAAAGAGACAGTGAAGTTTTCTTTCCTTCTGGTTCCATTATTTTTATTTCTGCTGTTCTATTTTGCATTTAAGAGAGCACAGCAGGCCAGCAATTGCATATGGTTTCTAATTATTAATTTAATTGTGGCATTTGTTTTAATTAAACACTGATCAATTCTTCCCATACCCAAACATTATTTGTCATTGGCTTCTACTGAATATTGAGCACTGGTTAATCGTGAAGGTGTTCAGCAGGCATATTTGGAACAGTGATGGAACTTTTACCCCTAATAGGTCGAAGCCTCATAATGCTAAGCAGCTCAAAACAAACCCTCCTTTAAATAGCTTTGCTAAAATACATTTCTTAATCTGTGATGTTTTTTTTCCTTCTGGAAGCATGGACTGTTGGGGTGTACTTACACCCTTCTCCTGGACTTCCTTAAATCTAGGATATCTTGAGATAGGCATAATGTAGTTCCCTCCAAATGCAGGAGGACTGTCCCCTTAGGACTAATGGGGCACAAACTTCCCCAGCAACCTCAGCCTGCCTTTAGGCAGCCCCCACCTGCGCTGCCTAGCAACCCATCCATGGACTGACACTGGCTGTCAGTTTCCTTATGTCTCAGTGTTGCCCTTGCAGAATTTGGCAGGGAAGAGGAGGTGGACAAAATTAGAATTAGATATCTGCCATTGTCTTTGGCAGCCTGATGCTGCTCCGCCTGTTTCAGCTCTCTTCTGCTTCTGAGAGACAAGGGGGGAGGGAACCTTGTCGCAGCAGGAGGGGGAGACACCTGCTGGACCCATCTCTCCCTCTTGGCCTCCCTCACCCCACTCTCCCGCTTCAGCTTCTGCCTTTGATTCTGGACTCCTCTCTGCCACAGACTCTCCCAGCTCACTAAGCCCTGCTACCTCTTCCCAGTCTTCTCCCTCTTATCTCACTCATCATTGTCCCACCACCAATCCCTGGGCTCTGAGCCTTCTTTCCTTTGTGGTTCGCCAGCTGGTTTCTCCCACCATTCTTCTGCGTCCAACCAGTCCACGGCAAAGGAAGAGCAGGAACAAAGGAACAAGAGCATCTCTCCTGCTCTTGTTTCTCTCCTTTGTTGTTCTTATGGTTCCAACCTCCCTGTCTTCCACTCTTTGGGGGTTTTGCTTTGAAGAGGGAGATTTCTAAAATTAATTTCAGAATTAGGATAGGCACAGTTTATAGGGTCACAGAATTGTAGAGTTGGACATGACACTGAGGGTCATCTAGTCCAGGGGTCAGCAAACTTTTTCAGCAGGGGGCCAGTCCACTGTCCCTCAGACCTTGTGGGGGGGGGGCTGGACTATATTGAGGGGGGGGGAATGAACAAATTCCTATGCCCCACAAATAACCCAGAGATGCATTTTAAATAAAAGCACACATTCTACTCATGTAAAAACACCAGGCAGGCCCCACAAATAACCCAGAGATGCATTTTAAATAAAAGCACACATTCTACTCATGTAAAAACACACTGATTCCCGGACCGTCCGCAGGCCGGATTGAGAAGGTGATTGGGCCAGATCCAGCCCCCAGGCCTTAGTTTGCCTACCTCTATTCCAACCCCCCTGCAATGCAGGAATCTCAGCCAACACATGCTAACACCCACCCACAGAGTACTAATTTCCATATTTAGCAGCATTCAATGTCACACAAATGGACTTCCACTCATGTAATGAGATTTCTCCCCCTCCAACCCCCTAATTTTTTTTTGGGGGGGTAGGTTTACTATCTGGTGCTGTGGGTTAAACCACAGAGCCTAGGACTTGCTGATCGGAAGGTCGGTGGTTCGAATCCCTGCGACGGGGTGTGCTCCCATTGCTCGGTCCCAGCTCCTGCCCACCTAGCAGTTCGAAAGCACCTCAAAGTGCAAGTAGATAAATAGGTACTGCTCTGGTGAGAAGGTAAATGGCGTTTCAGTGTGCTGCTCTGGTTCGCCAGAAGTGGCTTAGTCATGCTGGCCACATGACCCGGAAACTGCATGCCGGCTCCCTCGACCAATAAAGCGAGATGAGGGGTCCCTTTACCTTTACCTTGCTATCTTACTAGTTTATAACTGGTAATGAACAACTTGTGTGACCCTCCCATCCCATGTGCTGTTATCATCTTCATTCAGGACTGATATGTTTTTGGAATAACAGCAAGGGCTTCAGATTTTCTCACAGACTTCTATGAGCTGATTTAAAGTGGCATCAAAGCTCACTGCTATAAAGAGAGAGATTTAATTTACACCCAGACAGTAAAGTTTGATTTGAACTTTAATTAAAGCTACAGCCATTTGGATTATTTTCAACATCCCACTAAAGAAGCCCTTTAATAAAGCATCTAAAGTCAGATGAAAACGAGATGTATACTGTGTACGTTTCTTTGTGCCATAGTTTTATAAATAAAACCTAACGTGCTCTATTCCACTGGAATCAAAAGAAGCCGTGGCATTAATGGAGTCTCTCTTATCTCATTACCATCCACTTAACCTTAATTTTTCCCATTTCTCTTCAGTAATTTCACAGCCAAAATATATTGTTAAGCAATGTCTCTTGTCTTTTGGGTTTGATGGAAAAGAGCTGTAGGCTGCTGCATTCACAACACAAACCACAATGGATTGGTTGAGTTTTAGATAAAGCATAGGAATGAAAAGAAAGAAGAAGCATCCCTTCCTCCTTTTTTGCTATCAAAAGACCTAAACTTGGAGTACTTTCTAGTTCCAGATGTGGTGCTATTAGACAGGGGTTCCTCCAGAGAGCTATTAACTGTTCCTCTGGATTAGAAGCTGCATTAGATACATGCATGTGGACTTGGGCTAATACTCCAAACACATTGGCTCCAGTTCTGAAGTGAGTTACATTTCCCCTGTTTTCTTAATATTCTCATCCCTTATATGCCCAATAGATTGCTGCACTCTGCAGGAGAGGGTCAGATACCATCTTACCAGGAGGCCTGTTCCATACAATATACGGGCCTTTCATTAGGTGGCACCTAACCTTTGGAATTCCCTACAATTTCTTATCATATGTGCACCATCAGTGTTGTCCTTTTGGTATCTAGTAAAGACTTTACCCTTTCAAGAAGCCTTTTAAGTGGAGATCTTTATCCCAGCCTGCATCTGTATAGAAACTATTTTTAACTGTTTCAAACACGCAACTGTTTTCCATTGTTATTGTAGTTTTCTTGTTTTAGGGTTGCAAATGTTTCATTTGTTTTATTAATTGTATATATTGTCATTGTAACCCATCCTGGGACCTTGTTTATGATAAAGGGTGTATAAGAATCCTAATTGAATAATTAATAAAACCATCCAAAAACATATACAGTAGTACCTCGGTTTACGAACTTAATCTGTTCCGGAAGTCCGTTCTTAAACCGAAGCCGTTCTTAAACTGAGGTGCACTTTCCCTAATGAGGTCTCCCACTGCTGGTGCCCTTCCACCGTTTGGCTTCCGTTCGTAGACCGAGGTAAAGCTCACAAACCAATAAGGAGAAACACTACTTCCAGTTTTGCAGAGTTCGTATACCGAATAGTTCATAAACAGGGCTGTTCTTAAACTGAGGTATCACTGTATCTGAAGCCAAAATGACTTGAACAATACTATCAAATCTCACTCTGCACTTAACGGAAATTCATGCTGTATTGAGGTACTTTCCCAATCAAACTTCGGGTTACGTTACCCTCGGGTAATGTAAACTTCAGGCTGCGAAAGCAGCCAACACGGAAGTGTTTCGTCGTGCGCACATGCGCAGAAGCGGTCTGCTGCTTCTCCTCAGGTTGTGAAAACCTTGGGATCCAGCTGGACCTCTGGAACAGATCCCGTTCACAACCAGAGGTAATACTGTAATAAGAAAGCTCCCAGGAAATGCTGAGCTAGGTCTATGAATTTTTCCCTTTTACCTGTGATGTGTAGCATGGTTTTCACTGAGTGTCAGTTTATGGTGCTACTCCTTGTGGAAGAGAATTATGGGAAATCTTGTAAAATGTGGATTTGATCTGGCCTCCTTGCCCCGTTCTTTCCTTTGAGAATCTCTTACTATGGAATGGTTTCCCTATCTGTTTCCTTAGGTAAGGTCACATCATGTGTGTGCACGCGTGTATATTTCAATAGAACATGTATTCAGAAACAAAGCAAAAAAGAGAAAAGCATAGAAACATGACTGTCATGTGCATTGAACTATTCTTTCTTGGAGAAAACATGTTGCTTAATCTTCACAGTCGGTTTGCCACCTACTGACCTACGGCTACATAAATGCACCAAAGTGGTTTTAACAGCTTGCCTATAAATCAAAAGGGCAAATGAAAGACTGTGAACTGCCCTAGACCCTAATTAAACAGCAGCCAGGCTCAGATGGAAGTTTTGCCTTCATGTTGGAAAAAGTAACTTTTTTACATTTTGTTAAAATCTAAGGTCAGATTCCCCTTCATATACTCATCTTGAGCCTTTGGCCATTTGCATTATTTAAACGGCACCTCACATTAACTGCCTGGGGTTCAGAACAGATACATCCGCAGCAGGCATCATAAAATGCTCGATCTTTTAATAATCTTGTCAAACATTATCTAACAAGCATTATTTCATTCTGTCTTATGTGCGGCCATATAGGATGAGGCATGTGCCTTATTTGAAGAAAATTAATGGAATAAATGCATGCATAAAATCACCGGTCACTCATTATGATTTGACTTGTAAATTTTGTATGAAGGTAAGAGATGAGTTTCAAATTACTGCTGTAAAACCATAAGCTACAAGTGCAGTTTTTGTATCTTCTTCTGTCCCCTTATCTTGTCTTACAATAAAGCTACACTGTTCTTAGTTCAGCAGAGGTAACTACACATGCCCCTTCTCTGTATTGTTTTATCATTCAGCTGCCACATGAAGTGGCCACTTTTCCTTTTCACTTATTAAAGCACCTAAACACATACTTGACTTTACATCTGTGCCTGAAGTCCTATGGATTTTCATTCTGCTTTAAACTTTGTGTAACGGCTTTTAACATTTAGATTTCTTGTTCCTCACTGCTATACTTTTACCACTGTGAATTCTCAGAGTTCTGAAAAATCTGAAACTATAACTGAAAGGAGGAGTTGGGAGGAATGGAGAACAAGGAAGGATTCACTTTCTGTCACAGGTGGATGATGCCCATGGCTGCTGCAGAGAGAACTGAAAGAATGTACACAGGAGACCGATATTGGGTTGAATTAGGCCACAACTTTATTGATTACAGGAAAAAGTAGGTTTGGCTAAGGCATCGGGCATGTATCCAGCATCAGGCACTCTGCCTGCTACCTGATAGGAACTCAGTGGGCTCAATCCTGTGCAAGGGAGTTGCCCCTGAAATGGATTGGGTGCCATGACCACACACAGGCCACCATTGGGGGAGGTATGTAGGCCCATCAGTCCACTTGTGGATTCCCCTCTTAGACCCCTCTAATGGGGTACCCCTGCAACTAAGGATCCAGCCCAATGCCTTAGCCACTCAAGTTGTGACAGTTGCTATGATATAGGCAAAAACCTGCAAGCCGGCCAGTTTGCTTGCAGAAGAAAATTCCAGCGCGGCCAGAGGTAGGCGACACCAGATGGCTGTCCTCTCCACAGTCATGCAGGATGATACCCTCTTTCAGCCATCTGTGGCAGCGCTGTGTGGCAAACACTGCCCCCCCCCGCCGAGAGCTGCAGGTTAGGCGGTATTTTCCAGGCACAGTTCTGAGTCACGATCTCTAGAATTCTCTCCCCACCTTCTCCATTCTTCCATTTGTTTTCACATACCTCTTAACTCCTTTCCCACACCTACCCAATTCCCTAGAATCCCACTCTATCACAGGGTGATAATAATTTCTTGGTTCTATACAGCACTCACCCTAATGTGGCTTCTTGTGAAATGTGGCCCTGATAGTGGTCTACTTGAATACAGGACTCTCCGTTGTTTTTCATAAGGGATTTGCATATGTGGCTATTCCATTGGTGTCAACTGAGAAGTAGGAAACATCGCAACCTATAGCAGCTGTTGTTCTGGCATCATCGGATTCTGCCAGCGGTGGACCTACATTTTTGGGACTATTATGGGGGGCCCATCGCAACCAGCAGTGAAGCCTGGGTAATCACTGTTATCTTCTTCAAAGGGGCTGTTCCACAACAGATCTAAGTCCCAGATTTATGTTCACTGGAACAGACCTGTGGAGTCTATGCAACGGGACCTACCATTCCATAGTCCATAGTGCAAGTACCCAACAAGCAACCTATACAATCCACAGAGAAAGACCTTGCAAGGGACCTTGAAAGTCATCTAGTCCAACCCCTTGCTTAGTAAAGGATAGCCACAAGTGATGCTTTCTCTTATACACCTTCCACACAAAACCATGAAAATACTGCGCAATAGATTGATAGTTCCCCATGGAATTTCCCATCGAGCTATATACAAGAGATGCTGCTTGGTTGACCCTGGGGGCTTATTGAGATTTGGCAAAATCAACAAATTCAGGGGTCAGCAAACTTTTTCAGCAGGGGACCAGTCCACTGTCCCTCAGACCTTGTGGGGGGCTGGACTATATTTTTTTGGGGGGGGAATGAACGAATTCACATGCCCCACAAATAACCCAGATATGCATTTTAACTAAAAGCACACCTTCTACTCATGTAAAAACAAGCTGATTTCTGGACTGTCCACGGGCCGGATTGAGAAGGCGATTGAGCTGGATCCGGCCCCTGGGCCTTAGTTTGCCTACCCATGACCTAATTAGTGTCAGTGACTTCACAGTATGAATTTGGGGGTTATGATCTTTGAATAGAAACAGCTTCCTCCTCTTCCCCTCCTCCTAGTCCCCCAAGTTCCACAGGAACACAGCACTGTTTGGTTAGTTCCCTGCCCAGTGATACAATAGAAAGCATTGGTGTTGCTAATCAGAGACCACAGCCCTTCTCACCGAACCCGACCCAGCCAGCCTGCACTCTGAAACCAAAGCACATTGCACTGTAGTCCTTTCTCTATAGGGAAATGCTCCCTGCCAGCCACATAACAGTACAGCACATGCCAAATCCACACCCTCCTATTGGTATATGGCTTTGGAGGATGGTACAGGAGACAATATTGCATAGATAGAACGATAGATGATCGGCTGCTGATTTGCTAAGCCCATTCCCTACCCAGACACACGTGAATACTCACCGTATTGCACAATGGTCAAACAGCCTTCACAGACTTGCCGGATAATTGGACCCCTCTGCACAGCAAGTAATCTAATAGCACAGTCAGGATGACGGCTGCCCACATCAAAGCCCGACAGGAGCACATTGTTTTCCTCTGCCATTTCAACAGAGGCCTATAAGTCGTTTCTGCACACTGCTGCAATTAGCCATTGTCATTCACAGGCGTTGGCTGCAGAATTTGATTAACAAGCACAGATACTTTCTCAGCATGGTAACAGAAAATATGTGTGGAGTGTACACAGTTGCAGTTATGCAGTACTGTACAGCACTAATTCACAAGGTCACACCACTTGCCACCTCTGCATCCCAAGTGATAATGTAAAAAGGAGCTTTTCATAGAAAGGGGGAAGGAGGTGTGTTTCCCCTCCCCACACTATTACACATGGTCTCCCCCTTTCCCTCTCCCACCAAAAATTGGGCAAATCACAAAGTATCACAAAGCATCAGTGCTAGCTGCAGTGTAAAATACTACTGGAGCACAGGACCATTCTCAAAGCATTACAGCTGTGTATATTTTTAAATTTAATAATCTCATCATCTTTTCACATTAAAATGGTCTGTGTGCTTTAGGCTTTCCTTGTTTTCTTACTTATTTAAAAAAGGTAAAGGACCCCTGACAGTTAAGTCCAGTCGCGAACGACTCTGGGGTTGTGGCGCTCATCTCGCTTTACTGGCTGAGGGAGCTGGCATTTGTCTGCAGACAGTTTTTCTGGGTCATGTGGCAGCATGACTAAGCCGCTTCTGGTGAAATCAGAGGAGCGCATGGAAACGCCGTTTACCTTCCCACCGGAGCAGTACCTATTTATCTACTTGCACTCTGAAGTGCTTTTGAATTGCTAGGTTGGCAGGAGCTGGGACCGAAGCAATGGGAGCTCACCCTGTCACAGGGATTCGAACCGCCGACCTTCCGATCGGCAAGCCTTAGGCTCAGTGGTTTAGACCACAGCACCACCCGTGTCCTTATTTCACTTATCTTACTTATTTAAGATATTTTAAAGCTGTGTTTTCAGGGCAAACGCCCACCCAAAGTGGCTTAAAATCAAAACAAGATAAAAATAACAACAGTACAAAATTGTGTGGCTTAAAAACAAGAGGGGAGAGAATACATTAAAAAAGATAAAAAATGTAATTCATAATAATTTACACAAACAGGATTTTTTTTAAAAATATATATGCTTGAATAAAGAAATTCTGCTCTCAGAACACACACCCACACCCATTCACCTTCCAAATCAGAATTAACAAAAATATGTTGTATACCTCCCTGATATTTTATGATAGGGGAGTATATGAATGCTTGAATCAAAAATATTGATGCCCATGATTTCACCTACCAACCACCTACCTCCTGAATATAAGGGTATGGAAACATGTGTCCATATGCATTCTTCCCTTCCTGATTTAAATAACATCAGTGCTCCCCTCCTCCAACTATTCTAGCCAGGTCTCATCCTTTCAATAAAACAACAACATTTTGAATTGTTTCAAGCAACTGAGTGTTTCTGTGCCCTCACCATGTTATCCTTGTTTACTCAGCAGGATGCCCATTGATTTCAGTTTTACTCTGCAAGCTCTTGGTGATATGCACAGTTAACAAAAGTCAAGTAAATTGTTTTAAGGCAGAAAAGAAGGCAGTGAGCAGATCAGAGGAGATGAGTGGCTGTGCAGCAGGAAAGTAGAAATGTGCGGAAGGCGAGAGATGTCAGTCATATGAATCAGGGGTGGGAAACAGGATCGGGCTGGCAGGTCACCATTGCGGATGGGCAAGACCACTCACCTGTCAGCCATCTGATGTCACTGTTACAAACTCATGGGCAAGCACATATTCTAGACGTCCCCCTTGACCTAACACAATGAAGAAGTTCCCAAAAGATTTGGTACAAAACTTCCCACAGAAACCACCCCAGCAAAGCCTATGGTAGAAAAACACAGAAATTCTGTTGTGAGGTCTCTGGTCAGATATTTAACTCATTCAAAGCAAGCCATTTCTTATCCTTTCTACCCCTAATTTGGCAAAGGCCACCCTCCGGCTTGCCTCTCCTGTGTTGCCAAGTTTCAAGTCAGTCCATTGAAATGTTCTCTAACTGTAAGTCACAGAAACGACTCTCTGTCCAATTTCTCATTATAATTTGGAATGTGATCCAGCCAACTCATCCTTGTTTTTTGTTCCAGACTGTTACTGTCACACTTTGTTAAGTTATTGTGAAGCATTATATTCTAGTATTTAGTAATATTTTGTTTTCATTCTCTGAAATTTATTCAGTCCACAATTTTGGGATTCTGGGTGTTTATGTAATTTGCTCATTCTCTGTCACTTGAACCGCGCTGTATTTTTCCTAGGATACTATAAAGTGTATGCATATATATGTACCTATGAACCATCAATCTTTACATCATTCTCCCCTGTTTTTTTATTATCGTGGGTTTATGAGCAATTTGCTGTGCTATTTAACAAATAGCCTATGTACCAGACTGAATACTAAGTTGTTATACTTAAACATCTAAAGAGTAGCAGAGCTTCAGTGATTCCACCGTAAATTTTTTCAGGGGTGTGTGTGTGTGAGTGTATTTAATCCCTTCAGTGTTGAGCATTTTAAATAAAAACATTTTTAATCTAAAATTCTTTTAATGTCCAGCCTTCAAGTGAGATCTCAGAGTTTTGGCGAACTGAGACTCATCATTCAGGCAGCATAATTTGCTGACAAAGGTAGCACCAGAGAGCTAAAGTGTTGTGAGTTTGTGTTGAGGTTATGATAATGTAGTTGGCAATGAGTGGATGGAAGTAGTTCTTATATCCTCCAGGATGAGAGTCTGTTCTCATAATGATCTGGGCCACTCTCGGGTGAGAGATAGGAGAGGAATATTACATGTGGGTGTGGGGCATGAGCCCATTAGTGCTTCAGAGATTAGGAGAGTATCTTATGTGCATATGCTTAGCAGCAGGGGTGCCAACTTGAATAAAATATGGGGCCCCCACATAATTGATCACAAGACACAGTGTGTGCGCACCATTTGAATAGCAGTGCCCATCAACTTTGCCTCCCCACCCCCTTGAATATTTTATTGGGGGGGGGGGTCCAAAAGAACCTCAGCCCCTAGGAGTTGGCTCCTATGCTTAGCGCTAGTCTTTTGTATGTAGGGTGTGATATTGTTGAGTGTGAGTGGTTTATGTATGAGTGCTTTTGACAGGTGGTGAATGATTGCAATGATTGTGTGAAATGGATGGTGATTGTGACTGTGTATTGTTGTGTTGTATGGACTGAGATGTTACATTACACTGCTCTGGTTTTATTTATTTTTATATTTATGGATATAGGTATTGTTAATCTTTCTTGTTGTGTGAATCATTTGGCATAGTTTTAGGTACGTATTTGTGTGTGTGTGTGTACACATAGACATACATATTTATGCATTTATCTATTGTAAACTGCTTCAATAACTTTCAGATAGTAAGTGGTCTATAAATGGAAACAACTACAACATGACATATGCAGATGTGAGGGGGCTTATAGAAACAACATATTATTTTGCTTTGTTCCATCATATTTCAAGTCCTTGGTGTCATGAATAACAGAAACTGTATCCTACTTCAATTGAACGGTCTCTCCGTAATGCAGGCTGTTATCTTTACTTGTAAATCCAGTAGGATTTGCCTAAATTGTTTGTTTGTTTTGTTTAGGCAGTCATTCTAACCCATTCTATCCTGAGGGATTAGAGTGGATAGCAATAACAAATGTGTTCAGTGTTTGCAAAGAAAAGTATCTCTATACAATTGATTTTGCCTTGTGTGCGGGTTGCCTGAGTCTCCCAGCCAGATTTTGCCACTGACCATTATAAGAACAGATAGATGATGAATTCATTACTAATCACATCATCATACAGTTTTGTAATAAACATCTACAGTCTGCTATTTTGTGTAATACATGTATTAGCAAAAAGCTCAGAGATGAAGTATAGATCACAGCATGATTTTCTCTTCACTAGGGATGGAGAAATTGGATTTAGGATGCAGGTTTGCACTTTCTGAAACAATACAAGAACGGTAGCACAGCTGTCCTTTGGAATTCACACTTACCCAAATTTTGCGTTGCAGTTCTCCAGCAGTGTAGTGTGTTTAAAAAACTGCATATCTTAGCTTTTGCATTAGTTGAAGTTACCAAGTAGCCTGACCTAGGTGTTATCAGGAAACAGATAATGATGGTTAGGCTATCTCTGTCCAAGGGGGACCAAGACTGCTGGACCAGCCTCAGCAAATGGAAGACATTTCTTGATCCATGTTACTGATAACATTAAGGCCAGACCTAATAATAATACCCCACCCCATTAGGAGGCATGCAGTTCCGCTTCCTTAATGCAACTGAGCTGTAAACACATTTTAAATTCAGCCCAATAGAAGCAGAGGCATTGTGCTCCAAAAATGTAGTCAATGCATGGGTGCACTAAGAAAGCTATGGATGGGAAAGGGACATTGATTGTGTTTTTCAGGTCATCATGCTGATTCTGCTTCACCTGTTTACAGTTCTCTGAAAGTGCTTTCTGGACATATCTAGGGGTCATTAGACCGAGAAAGCTTGCGGAGGAAGAAGCAGGGATCAGATGTTAACTGAAGCAGAACCTTGGCTTTGTTATCCAAACTGTCCAAGCATCCTGTCTTAACATCCAGTTATTATTTCATTCTGTAGCCTCATCAGTACTGGAGGGAAAATATCTATCACTACTCTGACTGCTTTCTCACAGAATAACCGTGGAGATAGTTGTTGGCAATGAAAAAAAAAGAAGAAAAGCACAGGCCCTGAATATTCAACCATACATGGTGAGTTTGCCGTCATCTGCCCTGAATTATCAAGACCATTTTATCCTTATGCCAATTTGCTCTGTTTGTTGTCATAAAACTGAGTGGGAAGGAACATATTATGTTGGGAATACAAGAATATGTAAAGGTGCTTGGTATAAAACAGCACCCTGCAAAATATATTTTCATGCAGTAAAATATATATTAGTTTATAGAACTAGAACATGGAGAATAAGCAGCTTATTGCTATAACCATAACAAAAACCCACATTCAGGAACAGACTGCATTGTGTTGTCTGGCATTTCGAGAGGTTATTTTCATAATTCTCCAGTAGGCAAGCCATTATAAAAGAATAACAAAAAGAGATCAGAGTTACTTCATTTTCTTCCCAGTAAAAGTGATTGAAATAAAACCCTGGCTCCAAAAATAATAACAATTAACATGTATAAAAGCATTTTAAATTGTTTGTTTATGTCAATGATTTCTATCCCACCTTTCAGGATGCATGCACCTCACCTGTTTACCTGTTTACGAGAAAGAAATGTAGAACATTAGGAAACACAATAAATAAAACAGATTACATGCCCAAACTATTAATTTAAACCAGCAGCAGTTTAAAATATTTCAAACACATGCCTTAATGATCAAATGAGGTCTGAGCTAGAAAGATATCTTCAAAGTTGTCTATAAAATTAGCAAGGATGAGTCTGTATGGTCCTCATTCAAGAGAGAGTTGCGAGATGTGGGGCCACCACTGATAAGGCCCTGCCCCTGGCATATACCAGTCTAAAAACTCAAGGCCTTGATGCTAATCCTAGGGCCCCTTCAGATTGGTGTATTAATGCAGGTGTGTTCTGCAACATGTTTTTGATGCAGTAATAGCGCATTAGCAGTGGATTTCTCTTGCTTTGGCTTGTTCTTTGATGCATCTTCAATGCTACCACATTATTGGCATTCAGAGGGGCTGTAGTATAACAGAAGCAGGACAAAAATAAACCAGAACATATCTGGTATACAGGATTTCAGCAGGAAGTTATGAGATATGCACTGATTTGAAACAAAGCCAAACTTTTGCCAGCACAACTGTATACGACAGGCCTCTAACTCAAGGGGCTTACGATACAAGAAACACTGGAAAACCTAATGGAAAGGGGGTAAATGGAGACATGGGGAGGCAGGGCAAGATTATGTGGTTACTTCAATTACATGAACTTTGTCTTAGTTGCAAGGAGTTATAGGTACCGGGGGTGGGTGGGTAGGCCAGGGAATGACAATTCCATAGGGAAATGCACTGGCAGAGGAACGGGGGTACGGAGGGAGCAGACTGCCCCCAGCACCACTATTCTGGTAGGGTGCCATTGTGGCACCGACATGCGCCGCACCCCCCTGCACGCTGGGCACCACGCCCCCACAGACGACACGCCACAACCCCAGAATGCGCGACACGCCCTTGCAGGCAGCACAACATGCCCTCATGGGCGGCGTACCACACCCACGGGATATGAGCCACGCCCCCATGGACAGCGTGGCACGCCCCCGGGATGCACGCCACGCCCCCAGTTGGCGCCATCCACACCTCCAACTGCTCTCCGCCCCCAGTAGCGGAGCATGCAGCTTCGCCACTGGGGAAATAGAGAAGGGGAGCAAGAATGGTATCCATTTGTAACCAGCATGTACTGTACTCCTGATCTTATTTAGTCATCATTAATTTTGATGCTAAGATTAGGCCAGGAGGAGAAAAAGATTCTGCAACTGAAAGTCAATCTGTCACTACTGACCTTTTCTCTGAACAAGAGAATGGAAGGCCACTTAATGACATACCTGGTACTCCTAGCAAAATAATTGTATCCCTATAATTGCTGCCAGGATTTCCCGAAAGCATAATTTGGATAATTGGATAGAGTTTCTGTCTAGAAATTGGGTTTATTTATGTTCCTAACATGTTTCTCTGTCGTGTATCCCTTTGAGACTTTAAAACCCACGCTGAGTGTTTCCCACCTCATATGGAACAAATGATTGGCATTATTATTATTTTTAACCATACCTTCATCATTCTGAAGGGACTTGAACATCGTAGCTCAGGCAACATAAAAGTTTGTATTGTGAGAAAGTGAGCTTGTCATAGTGATTTCAAAGTGTTTGAACTGAATAACAATAGGGGCGGCTATTTTATTTCTCACCAATTTCATGACGGTGCCTGCTTGAAGGGAGTTGGAAATGGAAATGAAGGAAAAGTTCCAAATGTTGCAGTGGAAGAATTTCCAAATGCAATTTAAAGATTTTTTTTTCTTTTTACATGCAATTGTGCAGAACAATACAACATTCTGTAACTAGCAAAGGGAGCAATTACAGGTATTAACTAAAAGCATACAAAGCAAAACTAAGCATCTCACAATCTTAGAATGTATCTTTTTGCGGTATGACTTTTTCAAAATGGGAAATTAAATACTGTTGAGAATGCAATAAGAGAAGAAAGTAGCTTAAAACATAATAAGAGAATCATGAAGTGAAAGGTATTCTTCAATTGTATTCAGCTGTTTTTAAAATCTCTGGCAAATCTGGAAAAAGAGGATGGAGATGAACGAGTTAAAAATTCTCGGATATTTTTGGAGGCAGAATAAACAGGCAAAAGGAGAACAACAGTGGCTTGAAACTGAAACTGAAATAATTGGAAGGAAAACAAGAGACAAAGCTGTTAAATATTTCGTGCACTGAAAAATAATTTCTAAAGCATTCAGCTATGTTGATTATGTAAAATGAAAGAAAACAGAAATGTGCTTCTTCCTTTCCCATTTAAAAAATCTAATTCACTCTTAATGCTTTTTAACAGGAGTGGCTAAATTTAGCTGAATTGTGCTAGGAGAATCACTTCCTACTGCAATCCTGGCTCTGTTATGTTGCTGGGCAGGCTGCTGATTGTCTGGTAGAGCAAACCCAGAAACTGGCACATTTCCTAAAGCCACAGGAGCACAATGTGAGTAACTTCAGATTGTTCAGTTAAGTTAGTGGAGTGCCCTCATAAGCTACTGGGGTGAGGGTGTGCAGCAACAGAGATGAATTCAGTGCTTTGGCAGAAATGAGATTTTACTGAGAAAATATTAGCGAAAAGGGCAATGTAATAGGTAACTATTGAAGGCTGTCCTAGAGACCAAAGGGAGGAGTGAGAAGTGATGTTATTATGGAGACTGCACAGTGAATTACTTCTGTTGGTGTTGCAGTGGGTACCTGAAACCGAGAGAGAGAGAGAGAGAGAGAGAGAGAGAGAGAGAGAGAGAGAGAGAAACAGACGCTGAGATTTACCTTTCCTTCCTTATGCTCTATCTGGCTTTGTCTGGCAAAGTCCACAGAAAGTGAAGGAAAGGAATGCTCAGTGTTGAGGTTCCAGGTCAACAAAAGGAAGGCAATTGCTTTGTACCAGCTTAGCAAACTATGTGCTTCTAGGCTTCAGGTGGGATTTAAAGTGCTTCTTGTAAAGGACACTCAACATCAAATGGCTACCCATTGAAAATCCATAGTTGATAAAGTGTTAACTTGGGTTAGATTAGGAACTGGAGGAAGATTGAACATTTGTAGATTTCTGGAGGCCCTATGTGAAAGGAGGGATAAGCAAGAGTGGATAACTGGTGGTCCTCCTTATGTTTTTAGACTTTAACTTGCATCATTCCAAGACACTATGGCTCAGGGGAATGATGGTGGGAGCAAAGTCTGGAGGACCATATTTTCCTCCTATTCACATCAGTATAGGTGGTGTGGGCACTCCTTGATCATTTTAATACTGGGTTTTGACAAGAACCTCAAGTGCACTTTGGTGTAGTTTGCTAGATCCCTAGTAGATCACCTTTCTGGACAAAATGTGACCATTTGAGCACAGATGCTTGTGAGAGTATGGCAGTTGCTCTCCAACAACAAGCTTCCTACTCAAAGCACCGATTCCCTCTCTCCTGCTATTGTTGAACGCAAGAGTGGACAAAACAAGTGGTCAGTTTTCATTACAGTGAAGTTAATTTCAGTTCTATTTCCATCATTTTCATTTTCAAGCTCATTTTAAAATGACGTTGGAAACTGTCATTTCATCTCGCCTTGAGCTGAATCATTGCAAGTTGTTTCGGGCTGCAATTCTCATAAAGGTTCAATGCAATTAAGCTGGAATAAAATATTCATTGATGGAAAATACATAGCTTTTCCATGTGCCACAGTTTCTAGCTAGTGACGGATGTCGACGACTTTCATGAAATTCATGATACCTGTTCTGAACAGGGGCCAGATTTCAGATTGATTGGATTCCAGCGAGTCAGATGACTAGATGCCAACTTGTTGAAATGATGCATTTAATTTCTAGAATAAAGCCCTCTTAAGGGTATCGAATCTGCTCTTTGACATTGCTTAGGTGGATTAAATGGTGAACTGAACTAGTAGAGAAGAATCCCTCCATTGGCTCACAAGATACTGCTTTCTGCTCTGCTTTGATTGGCCTTTATCAATTTAATAGTATCAGTCGGCTCAGTTCTGCCATCAGAACAAATATGGAGTAAAATAATGGCTGGCCCTACTGTTAGGCAGAGCGAGACAGCCACCTGAGGCAGCAGATGCTCAGGGGTGGTTGAGAAGATGAAGAAGAAGAAGAAGAAGAAGAAGAAGAAGAAGAAGAAGAAGAAGAAGAAGAAGCAGCAGCAGCAGCAGCAGCAGCAGCAGCAGCAGCAGCGTTTGGATTTGATATCCCGCTTTATCACTACCCGAAGGAGTCTCAAAGCGGCTAACATTCTCCTTTCCCTTCCTCCCCCACAACAAACACTCTGTGAGGTGAGTGGGGCTGAGAGACTTCAGAGAAGTGTGACTAGCCCAAGGTCACCCAGCAGCTGCAGGTGGAGGAGCAGAGACGCGAACCCGGTTCCCCAGATTACGAGATTACCGCTCTTAACCACTACACCACACTGGCTCTCAAGAAGGTATTGGAGGACAGTGACACACATTAGGCTAGTCTCTGCTTCAATTTACAGGAGGACAGAAGTGTTGAAGTAAGATTCAGCAGCTGTCAGTCTGGTCACAGTGTCTGTACATGGAATTTGTGTGTGTGTGTGTGTTGTGTAGATGCCATCTTGTCCTTTGCCTCAGGCCGCGAAGTGTCTTGGAGTTGCCATGAGTAAAATGATATCTTCTAGTTCAATACCAGCAAGAGGAATTTTTTTTTTACTCATATAACTACCTCACATTCCTGTCCTTTCTGCCACTGCAGTTATTATTTTTCCAAAGGAACAATTGAATGTGCAACTTTTTATCTGAATCCCCTTCCAAATTCTGCAAAGCATCAACCAAACAAGAAAATAATTGCCAGGCAAAAATTTTCCTCATCAACATTCTATATGTCCTTTAAAATGTATTTGTGGAATGAGAGCTATTGGTTTAGTCTTGTTTTTATTATGTATTTTGTGTTCTCACTTTGTATTTTTATGTTGTGAAGCGCCCTGTGATTTCTGGATGAAGGGCGGTATGGTATACAAATTATTATTATTATTATTATTATTATTATTATTATTATTATTACCTGAGTGTTTTAACTTTATGCATCTCCTATTGCTTGAAAGGAGAGGTGGAGGAAAATGAAGAAGCATCACAGGCAAATGAGTCATAATACTTGTGAAGCTCCCCCTCCCTCCGCACACAGTATTTTAGGCTCCCCATTGCACTTGCTGTCTTCCAGCAGTGCTATAACTCCTGGTTATCTAACAACCCAGCATTCCCACAGCTGTGTCAAAGGCATTGCACACAGCCATCATTACTCAAAAACGCCTTGGCATAAGGAGCTATATAATTTGAAGTTGTCGTTAAACACAAACTTGTGCTTTAATTCCAATCTCTGGCTAAACACAAGGGGAATGAGCTTTCATTTGCCAAATGAAAAGCAAATTGGTAGTTTCTTTTTCCACAGAATGTATGCATTTTCCTTGGAGAGTTGGGATAAACACAAGATGAGGCAACAGCTATAAATCTAGCCCTCATTCTTTCTTTCTTTCTTTCTTTTACTTCTAGTAAAATTACCTTGACAAGGGAGAGTAAACAAACACAAGGACGTTGAATTATGAAGAAATGCTTACACAGTTGCTGACACTATTCCTCCCTCTCCCTTTCTGGAAGGGCTGTGGTGCTTTTAGCAGCTTTCTGTCCTGTGAGTGCAGATGGACAGCCATCATTGCAGTGCTATTCTGGCAGAACTCTCTCTTTCTTGCTTGTAAAAAGCAGTGTGGGCAGGCAGAAATCCAAAAGGTCACTTTCCTCCAGCAGGTAGGCCAGTGATGGTCAGACCTCAGGCTTGTGGGATCTACATTTCATTTTTTATTTTTATCAGAATGTTGAGGTCCACCGCTAAGGACCATGTGCAAAAGTGTGGCTGGGACAGTGAAAACAGATGCAAATAAATGGCTTGTGGGGCCAATTAGCTACTGAGCCCCATGATCTATGTGCTGGCAAAACCTGTATAGACAAGTACAAATCTAGCTTGGACTTACTACAGACCTAGGAATTCTAACATATAGCTCTTTAAAACTGGCCAGCAGAACTGCACTGGTTGAAGGCATATATTATACATGAGGAACTCTCTGGTTGAGAGGTAAGTGATTAATACTCCTTTTGGAGCCAGAAGTCCTGGCCAATCTACTGCAAATCACCCAGAGATATGTCAGGAGATCAGTCTCATTTTCACCCTCCTTTTATGTAGATGCCGTGCTGATAAGGTTGCCACTTACTCAATTTCTGGGTATAACACACTAATACAAGTATGAGAGGCTAACCAGAATAAATACTCTGTGGTGGTGGTGATGGTCATGATCATCCCATAGCAACCTGCATTTTGGCAAAGACTTGGGGAATGGCAGTGGCAATTCCAGGAAGCCTAGGTAGAATGGGGATAAAGAGCTGTAGTTGGCAAGGATTGGAAAAACAGTGAATTGTGGCTATGGTAGAAAAGCAAGGTGATCTGTATGTCAGTGGAACTGCCTGGATTATATATTTCAGTAGTTGCTGTCAACAAGAGTCAGCTTGAGAAGACCAGAGGAGGCACCTTTTTCTCCCAGTGAGCACTATATGTCACTCACAACACAGCATGAGAGGCCACAAAAGAGTTGCCTTACTGTGGTCTGGTGACTTTTCCTCCATCCCTGTGATGTGCTGCAGGCATTTGTGGCTGTGAAGTTTTTAAACAGACACAGAAGCAGCACATTCAAAGGAATTGAATCGGGGAGGGAATTTCCTGCCCCGTATATGTCTCTCTTTGCTCTGTAGGGTCGCAACAATGATTATTTGTCCAGTCACAAAGGCCACACAAGAGCCCAAGAAGGGTCATCATATAGGAGCAAGTAAGAAAAAGGGAAACGTCTTGAGAAAACTGGACTAGGTTTTTAGAGCAATCAGAACACTTTTCGTTTTTTGTGCATTTTCCAGCACACGAACTGCATCAGAGAATCATGTTTGCGGCAAGCAAAACAATGTCATGAGATGTAACATTGTGCTGTTCGGGGAAGCAGGCCCAGTAAACTTTTTGTAGCAATGCTGCGAAAGCTACCCTGGCATTTTTATAACCCAGTATCAGGCAACTTTGTTAAGTGCCCAGTGGAGACAGAGAACTGGGGAGGGGGCAGTTTCAGTGTGCTAGAGACCATTAAAACGGCTCTTCCCACCTTAAAGAGAGCTCTGTGAAACTTGTTGGGATGATTTCTTCTCACACTGGAGAAAGTAATTGAAATGAGCCAGTCAGCTTCTTTCCCCACAGAGTGAAGAATTTTGAGAGGCCTGTGGAGCAGAGCTGTCATGCGGACAAGACAGAGATGCTGATGGTATGCAGGCCCATCGACCTACATCTGGGAGAATATATCAGTTCTCATTACAATCAGACCTCCCATTAAGGAACAGTTTTGCAACTCTGAGATGCTCATTGACCTAGCATTCAGTAGTGTGGTCTTTTAGCTTCGGCTGGGGCCCTTTGTCGGTACCAGCAATTTGGATACTATTTTGTACTGATAGTATCGTTGCAAATGTTGGGTGCCCCCCCCCTCTGCCAAGTGGTTGGAAAAACCCATGGGGTTCCAGGTGTGTGTTCCTTTGGAGAATTGAGATCCTGCAGAGACTATCGTACCATAGGAAATGTGGTTTGTTCACCTGTTTCCACCTTCAGTCCGCATTGAGGGAGTCCAGATCTTACAGCATGGTCATTTCAAGAGGGGCTTGTTTCCTACAGCAGTGCAGCGTTGTAGTCCGAGGCATCTCTCCCAGCCAGCCTGCAGCCAGCCTGCCCAAGATGGATCCCAGTCTGTTTGCTTCCCTCTTCCTTTTCCAGAACACCTTGCTCAAAAACTCTCTTTTTCTGTCATCTCAATCACACAACCCATCACCTTGGCAATATCTGTCTCCCTGGGCCAAAGGATTCCACTCAGATGGCCATCAACCCCTTTTGTCATGCTAACAGAGTTGCTGTTCACTAGGCCAGCCAGGCTGGTTTGCATAAGCTAGCCCAGGGATTCCTTGCCTGGCACAGTTTGCATATTATACTTCCATTCATATCCCAATTAATCAAAATCCTACCATTTATTAATTTTTAAGGCTTAGGGGGTCCCCTCTCGAAATCTATAATAATCTATTCACTTGACTATTGTCCTTGAAAACAGTCTGAAAGCCTTAAAATGAAATATTTCAACTTTTATCAAGCACTAGGTGCATAACACCAAGTCTGGAAGATCTTCCCTAAATGTTTGTTTTCAAGCCAAAAAACTGATTTTGACAGGATGTGAGGCATCACAGAAGAACCAAGTTCATAGGGACTCATTCTTCAATACATCAGCATAAGATTGCAGGCTTAGCAAAGTTGGAAATATTGGCATAGAAAAGCTTCTGGGTTGTTCAGCTTGTATCTACATTGGGCAGCGGTCTGGAACATAACTTTTGATATATGGAAAACAAGATCTACCTAGGATGCCAATGGCAACCATTGTTCTCTAAAAAGAGAGATGACACACTGATAACTCCATAAATTGAACAGGATACTATTCATCTGAAGCTGTATAGTAAATGTCAGGTGTCACTATTAAACAAAGGCTGCCCTTTATGGGTCTTATGATGGGGGTGGGAAGCAGTGCAATGCCTTCCAGCAATCTTTGGAGATGATTAGCAAAATGCTATTTTCTCGCTGTGGCCTCATCAGTTTGATTATGAATATATTTTTCACCTTTCTTCTAATTTCTATCTCTTCTTTATTTATAGGCCAAACCGTTTTATGATATCATTGACAGTATTTGCCCATAAATTAGATAAATTTCAACAGAATGTTGTCTGAAAGGTTTTGATAACTATTTTGCTTTATTGTTCCTAGTGACAGCGGGATTAGATGGATGGCCAAAGTAACACAGGGGTAATGGGCCTGACATTCTCTGCTGGAGTTCATGGTTCCTTGCTAGGTGTGCCAACAACATATTACTAATACACTAGATCTTGGCAGTAATACCTGGCTCATAGAGTTCACTGTGTGGAAGAAGGCACTAAGAGCTACATTGGTCAAGCACTGCTCTATGACAAGTCTGAACTCATTACCTGTATAGTGTAAAGGTAAAGGGACCCCTGACCATTAGGTCCAGTCGTGAACGACTCTGGGGTTGCGGCACTCATCTCACTTTATTGGCCGAGGGAGCCAGCATACAGCTTCCAGGTCATGTGGCCAGCATGACTAAGCTGCTTCTGGTGAACCAGAGCAGTGCACGGAAACGCTGTTTACCTTCCCACTGGAGCGGTACCTATTTATCTACTTGCACTTTGATGTGCTTTCGAACTGCTAGGTTGGCAGGAGCTGGGACCAATAAAGCGTGTTCTCCTTCATGGAGAGCATATGTTGCGGTGGGGTCTGCTGAGCCACCCCTCTGTTACCAGGCAGGGTCTCTAAAGATGGCCTGGGGCAGTGATTGGTTCACTGGGTTGCTGGGGTAAAAGTTATGTTGCAATTTGGGTGGGAGGGGTAAAATGTTTAAATACTCTGCACGCAGCCTGGAGCTTTCTCTTTGCTGCGTGCAACGGATCACCCGCCCACCCGCCCTTGAGTAAGGGGTTGTTGCATTGACCTTGCTATGCCTGTCATGGGGTCGTCTGCCGTTGGGGCAGGGGCCTGGTAGGAATTTTGTCCATCTGGCTGATTGGCTGGGCCATTTGGTTTTTGCCTACTGCGTAGCAAATTGTCACAACTTGTAAGGTTGCGGTTAGGCATTGGTTATAAATTGGTGGAGGAGGGGTTAGGATAGGCTGGGCCTGCCCCTCCATGGTTGCTGCGGAAAGGGAATTCCGTTAAAGGAATCCTGGGGCTTGCCATCTTTTCGTCCAATCCCTGGAATGGGACTAGGGCTGGCAAGCCTTCGGGGAGCATGCGGATGAGAATTGAGGGTCTGTGACTCAGCTCCATTTCTCCCCGACTTGCTTTCCCCCGCACTGTCTTTCGGTGGTGCCCGGAAGTCAGTTCTGTCCCCAGGCGGGGGGACAGATAGTCTTAACCAATGCCTAAACAACCACTCATGGTTTTGTATTTAAATAAAGTTGTGGCCAAAATTATGGCAAAAACCTTAAACAAAAATTAAGTGTGCGTTGTGAGTTATTTGGGGGTGGCTTGGGGACCTCGACAAGCAAACAGGAGCTCACCCCGTCATGGGGATTCGAACCGCCGACCTTTGAATCGGCAAGCCCTAGGCTCTGTGGTTTAACCCACAGTGCCACCCGCGTCCCTACCTTTATAGTGTACATAATGTTAATTTGGGAGATAGTAGACCCAGGACCAAATCTCTGCTTAGCCATGAAGTTCACAGGCTAGCCTTCAGCAAGTCACTGTCTCCCACCCTAAGCTACCATAGAGAATTGTGAGGATGAGTAAATGAAAGTATGAGTTAATGAATGGTCTTCTGTGTCTCTGTTCATGTGAGATGGACATGAGACTGAACAGGTTTTGCTAATGCCAAATCTGGAAAGCAGTCTTAGCGCTATAGGTTTCTCATTGTGCAAGACTGATAGGACCATATATTATATAACAGGGGTGGGAAATCTTAGGCCTAGAGGCTGACTGTGACCCTCCAGCCCTCTCTATCTGGTCCTCGGGATTCTGCATTGGTCATAGCCATGCTCCTCACCATACCCATCAACAGTCCTGAGTAGACCAGGACATCCCAGAATTGGGATTCCAATTGGGCATAGCCACAGTGCCTCTTCTGCCCATTGCTGCCCCCTCCATAGGAGGAGAAGAAGCCAATGAAGATAAGGATGGTGGGGAAGAGGAGGAAAAGGAGGAGGAACTGGAGGTGCTGGTCCGGTGCTCACTGAGGGTGCTGCTGCTTGTTATGGAGGCAGTAGGCTGAGGTGAGGAAACCCCATCTGGCTTGCATGGGAGTGTGGCATAAAAAGATACGTGTCCTGATTTTAATTGGTGGAATGTTGAAGGTGATGCCTCACTAGCACTGCTTTTCACTTCACTGGAATATGCCCTTACACTGTGTATGTGTCTGCACATTCCTGTTACTGTTATGTGGCCCCTGAATGCCTTCATCTGCCCACGGTTGCAACAAAACATGTCTCTTCCATATTGGCCTCTTACAGCCGCAGCAGGCGCTGTAACCATCCAACAGTTTGACTTCACCCTCCCCCCAGCACATTCCTCCATTGTCTCCCAAGACCAATGGATGCCAAAAAGGCAATGAAAATGTTTCTTCACATTTATAGACACCTCTGTTTTGTTTTATTCACTGCTAATTTATGGCATAGAATCGATGCACAGAATGAAAATCGAGAGGTGGGAAATAAGGAGGTTGTGTTCTTTCTGTATTTAGAGTGGAATGTTATGTTTAAATTAACTATAAGTTTTCAGTACGTGTGAATATTAGCTTACGTAAACAGTGCAACGTGGAAGAACCACGCTGAAAGAAGATGCAGGAGAACCTCTGCTGAGCAGGGATTTCTGGACCCCATGAGTGTCCTATTTACAGAAGCTTCAGCTCTTAATGCTCTCCTCCTATATTAAACTGCTGACATGAGTAGAAAACGTGCAGTGGTGGTATGCCAAAATCTGTCCTCTAATTTCTTCACCTGAGGGAAATCTCTCCCCTTCCTTCCTTCCTTCCTTCCTTCCTTCCTTCCTTCCTTCCCCTCATTCACAAGGCACAAGACGGAGACAATTTTATCTATGTTTTTAAAGTCAAAGTTGTACCCCATATTCCTTTAAAATAAATAATAATAATAATAATAATAATAATAATAATAATAATAATAATAATAAGTTTTTATTGAACCCCCCCCCAAATCCCCCACAAACAACAAAGTAGGACAAAATCAGTGTAGTGACAGAAAGCATGAAGAAAACATGCTAGACTACAGGGTAGACTATGATGGATACAGTACAGAAAATTTGTTAGCATTCTGAAATTTCAGGTCTGGCCGAAACTATTCAGACAAACCAAAAGGAAAGATGGGATGTTGGAGGTCAGAGTGTCTTATCTTTGTTATTAACATGTGTAATAAATTGAAACATGTCTTAGAGAACTTGTCTTTGCTTAGTTTTCTCCTTGCTTTCCAGCAGCTCTGTGTTCACTTATCATTTAGAGCCAGTTGCCAGACTCTGGGGTACTGGGCATTAACAGAGATGTTAGCTAGATCCTTCCAGTGACATCCATTTTCTAATCTAGCAGCCACAAGTAACTTCACTATCAGATCTCTGTGGACCAGGCCTTATTAACCCCTTCCCTGGAGATAAATAGGAAAGCAAGAAAAGGGTCAGCTGTTAAGGGTTGTAGTACAGCTTTACTAACATATGTAAAAATTAATACCCAATAAGCTTCCACCTTAGGGCAAGTCCACCTTAGGTAATATAGCTTCTCCAATGCATAGAAGAGAGGCTCTGATTTATATAACTTAGCTGAACTGGAGTCCAATGCCATATGTGAAAGAGCTTCAATCCAGCCTCATGGATGTTAGCAGAAGTGAATTTCAGCTGACATTTTGACCACCTTGTGTCCCAATCATTGTCTATTTAAGTCAGTTTCCCATGGGAGTACCTGCCAAATCTCCATGCCCTAAAATCTTCCGAGAAGGTGTCTAATCTTATTTTCTCATATCTGTATTTCAGTTACTTCATGGCATGTCCCTCTGGGTTTTAACTGAAGTGCGGAAAGCTGGGCAGGAGAGCAACCAGAATTGGGCCACTTGGTGGGCCACAGTCACAATGCTGGTTTCCTGGTAATACAATCCAGTGGCCCTACCAACATGCATGCAGATCCCAGACCTCCCCACACCTTCCCCCTCCTGATAAGTCTCAGTGCTGCTGCTGCTGAGAAGCTAACAGTGCAGCTCTGCCCCACTGTCAGGGACTGGACTGAGGAGGAATGGTGGGAGCCGGCCCCCTTCTCCTGAACCTTCCCAAGTGCAGGACGGCAGTATTGATTTAGAACAGTGGTTTGCAGAGGGGCAAAGTCCAGAGGGAAAAAACTGGGAAATACTGGGTGAGGAACAGCTAGAAGAGGAAACACCAGGAGACAGACAGCTGGCAGATTCCGTGTCCTTGGACAGCATTCTTGGACCCCCTTCGCCTAGGACTCGACGGGTTCTGAGAGTGATAGAACAGAAAGCGCAGTGGCAACAAGCTCAGATTACCCGACATAGGAGTGACATAGATTAATAGGGATGGAGGGAGTGAACCTTAACTGGGAGCAGCAGTTAGAGAGATATGCATTCCTCGCTGTGCTTATTAAATAAACTATCTGCTAAGAATGCTCCTTTTGTTTGATCTGCTTATTTACTGCCACCAGGGGAAGGATCTGATTCCCCAAAGCATGACACCACTGGATGAGCCACTATCGGTGGCTACTGAGCACCTGTGACTGGTTCATTCATTTTGTTTTTTAGAATCCTTCCTTTTACCTGTTAAACCCGGCACATGGTGGAGAGCCTCCCTGCACTTACAGGAAAGCCTAGCATCACCTGGGAAGACTGCAGGGTGCAGGCCACCCTTGAGGGGATTTGCAGAAGGAAAGAAAGCACGTTCACATACTCGCCTTGGGCAACCTGAAAGTAAGGTTGTTGTTGTTTAGTCGTTTAGTCATGTCCAACTCTTCGTGACCCCCTGGACCAGAGCACGCCAGGCACTCCTGTCTTCCACTGCCTCCCGCAGTTTGGTCAAACTCATTTTAGAAGCTTCGAGAACACTGTCCAACCATCTCGTCCTCTGTCGTCCCCTTCTCCTTGTGCCCTCAATCTTTCCCAACATCAGGGTCTTTTCCAGGGAGTCTTCTCTTCTCATGAGGTGGCCAAAGTATTGGAGCCTCAGCTTCAGGATCTGTCCTTCCAGTGAGCACTCAGGGCTGATTTCCTTCAGAATGGAGAGGTTTGATCTTCTTGCAGTCCATGGGACTCTCAAGAGTCTCCTCCAGCACCATAATTCAAAACATCAATTCTTCGGCAATCAGCCTTCTTTATGGTCCAGACAGCAAGTTAAGCCCAACCAAAGCTTTCAATTCAACCATGATTTCACAGAATTTGTCCTTCCCCTTTAAAAATTGTTAGATGCAATTTCTTTCTTTTATTAATTAATTGATGGAGAATGGTTGGGGGGGGGGATCCCAGAAAAATGTTTGGATCCATGTTAATTTACAGGGTCATTTTCATTGAAGTTGTGTACAACTGTACATGATAGTACTTGCCATGAGAGGAATTGGGATGAGAATCCTGTTTATCCAGAGGGAGCATTGTTATTTTAAAGGAGGTGATATACAGTGTCATGCACAGCACGGTCACTCTCTCGCTCTCTAGGCAAACCACTGTGCCTTGTTCAGGAAAAAGAAGCGATTCGTTTTTGAAGATATACAACAGACGGTGTGCATTTCAGTGGGTGCTTCATCTCCTCTGAAATTGCAACTTTTGTACTGAAAGTTGAACTCTATGAAAACAACAACAACACTATTCTAAATCCTTTAATTGGATACTGATTTCCCCCCTTACTCCATGAGGATACAAAGTTTAGTTTGCAACTAGGTAAAGCATTTGCTTTTGAAAAAATGTGTGCATTTAAATGTGATGGTCAAATTTGTTGTGAAGTAGAGGATTGGAAAATGAGCTATGCTGCGTTTTCTGCATGGTTCATGTGCATTGTTGGGACTTCAAAGCACAGTGTGTGGCTGTTTGGAAAACGTTTGCAGACAGCCCCATGCTTTTCCTTAAACCTCTGAAACTGGAGTTTTAAGGAGCAGCATGGAGTTGTTTACAAGGGCTCTTTGAAATTCCTTTCCCAAACAGCCCTGTGCTGCTCCTTAAATCTCTAAAAATCAGAGGTTTTAAAACACTGCAATGCTCTTTGGGAAAGGGCTTTCAAACAGCCCTGCACTGATCTTTGACCCTCCAGTTTTTGGAGTTTTCAAGAGCAGCGTTAGGAGAGAGAAGCAGTTTCCATAGAATGGAAGGTACACCTTTAGCAAGGTGCGCTCTCACCAGCCATTCCTTGATGGCTGGGAGTGTGTCCTGCTCTAGCAAAAGAATAACCAAGAGCTCGCTTTAAACCGTTAATTGGTCTTTTGAAGCCCCACCCTTACTCACCCAACACATCTGTAAAGTGGGTGGCGCTCTCCCAAAATGGCCTTGCAGGCCAAATGGGAGGCGTTCTGGGTCAGGTTTGAGCTGGAGGTTCCTCACTCCTGCGCTAGAAAATTAAGAAAACCTCTTGTGGCATAATTCATTTGTTGAGCAAATAGTAGTAGCGGAGCTCTCTAGCCATTGGCATTGCTCCTTCATGCCTAGATGGGGCTAGGACAGAACGGTGACAAGGTTGCTGCACTGGATTGGCCCCACCTCACCTGTCCAGGAAGTGAGAGCTGGTCCATAAAGAAGGCTGATCGCCGAAGAATTGATGCTTTTGAATTATGGTGCTGGAGGAGACTCTTGAGAGTCCCATGGACTACAAGAAGATCAAACCTATCCATTCTGAAGGAAATCAGCCCCGAGTGCTCACTGGAAGGACAGATCCTGAAGCTGAGGCTCCAGTACTTTGGCCACCTCATGAGAAGAGAAGACTCCCTGGAAAAGACCCTGAAGTTGGGAAAGATTGAGGGCACAAGGAGAAGGGGACGACAGAGGATGAGATGGTTGGATGGTGTTCTCGAAGCTACAAACATGAGTTTGACCAAACTGCGGGAGGCAGTGGAAGACAGGAGGGCCTGGCGTGCTCTGGTCCGTGGGGTCACGAAGAGTCGGACACGACTAAATGACTAAACACCACCACCACCTGTCCAGGTAAGCGTTAATGATGCTAGCGTCAGGAGGGTGGTTCCACAACTTTGTCCCACCACATGCACCACAACAGCAAGCAAGTATTGCTGTTAAACAAGTGTGTTGGATGCACAAAGTAAGGAAGTATTCCTACAAAAAATCTCTCTGGGAGCATTGGCATTTTTGCAAATGCCACTGTCTGCATTGTGAGTGGAGGCAGTATTTAGGGGAACGCAATGTATTCAGGACACATTCCATGTTGCTGGCTATCTGGAAAAGATTGATGTGCTCCTGCATCAGCCAATTAGCAATTAAACAGCTTTGATTTGCTACCCAATGCAGCCATGCTGTATGGAAAATTCTCCACTTGGTGAAATGACTACAGTAATATTATATTTAATTACTTCATTGTTAGTAACAGTGTTTCGTGAACACCATTGAATGTGTGATAATGAGAAGCAGCATTAGCCAAACTTTGATGCAGACAAAAAGCATGATTGTTCATCTTGTCCAGATTGGGATTTCATTTCTATTTGCGAATGGCATATGCTAGTATCTTCTTCTGCAGTTAATGACCTCATTGTTGATAGCTGGGTGGCAACTATTTTCTTTTCTACAAGAACGTAATGTTTCAAATAGGGATTTAGGATAATCTCTAGAGATTGTGTGTTCTTGCTAGATTTCCAATATAAGGCAGCTACAAATCCTGCTTTTTGTCTTCTAGGATCTAAATATCGGGGTAAAAAACAAAATGATGAATTCCTATCATTTTTAACATTCTGCTGCAGCTTTTCCGCGCCCAGTCACCTTGTTTTTCGTTAGATTATTAACTCTCACTAGGATGGATTGGATAATACCAATGTGCTTTTGGAGTGATGGATTGCATCAGCCTGTGACACTTAGGCTGCCTTCATACTGCAGTTTATGTCATTTCCCTGACATCTCCCTGTTATTTTGCACATTATATTTGAGCGTTCACATGATGTAAAAACCACTTATGGAAAACTAATGAAATGTAATGGACTATATGGTGCAGGTTTAATGCTCATTTCCACGTCGTTTGATTCCATGGAAATATCTGTCTTCGGCCCCTTGTCCTGGATAATTGTGGGAGTCTTGCGGGGCAATTCTCCAGCCTTTTTCATGGGTTCACCATGTGCTGGCATGCCAGCATGCACTGCACTCCCTGCCCATTTCAAGGTTCACACTTTGTTTGTCATGTGGCTGACATGAAAGCACACCAGTATATCATCATAGAAAGTCATGCCGAAAAAGGTAGAGCCTAAAAGAATGGCAGACTGTAGAAGAGCAATGAAATTTGTGAATGACATTTATTGCAACATGGCAGTATAGTGGTGGAGATGTGATAGAACAAGTGTATGTATTGCATGACCAGGCGGCGACAGCCCCAGCCCCCAGGGATTATAAGGAAGGAATAAAGACTCTGACAATGTTATATGGAATTAAAATTAGGCCACAACTTTATTAAACTTCCAAATGTAGGAAATCCTTGGCTTAGGCCTGGGTGTGTATCCCTCCCAGCCCCCCAGCCGGGGGGAACTGGGGCTCATCAGGGTAAATGGGATATGGGGGTGTTCTGTGAGATGTAAGTGTAGCAGGTAGCCAAGCCCATATCCTCACACGCAGGGTAGTTCACTGACAACCTATGCTATAGGATGGCAAAGTACAGTGGTACCTTGAGTTACAAACACCTCAGGTTACAAACGCTTCAGGTTACAAACTTTGCTAACCTAGAAGAGTTACCTTGAGTTGAGAACTTTACCCCAGGATGAGAACGGAAATTGTGTGCCAGTGGCGCAGTGGCAGCAAGATGCCCCATTAGCGAAAGCACGCCTCAAGTTAAGAACAGTTTCAGGTTAATAACGGACCTCTGGAATGAATTAAGTTCTTAACTAGAGGTACCACTATATTGTTGAAATTTGTCTATTTTGAGAGACAATGGTGCCCGCCTCCAGGGAGGTTGAGGCCAGAGAATCACAGCACCTGCTGCGGCCATAGAGACTGGTAACCCATTCACTGCTGCCTCCCACATTATTTTGGCTGTGTTAGCAGCACTGAAGTGACTGCCTTTGACAGTGTGTATGGAGGTCATGGGCTGCCCAGACAACAAGACCCTACTCTCGGCCTCACTGATGTGGTCCAAAGGAAAGCAGAGCAATACTTTTGGCATCAGCTTGGTTGCAGAAGTTGCTGGAAAGATGCGTACAAGATGCCATCCAATTGTCTTAGGGCTCCACTCCAGATTTGTGTAGGATTCAACCTCCCCCCCCCCCGAATATGTCCTGCAATGCAGCGGGCATGGATTTTTCCTGGAGATTTGCTCCCAAAGCCTTTCTCACAAATGAGTACAAGACAGTGGAGGTTTAGGGCACCATTGGAAAAAAACAACAACATTGGATGTACCCACTGGCCATTGAAGGTAGCTATCGTTTTCTCCAGCCATGTCCCCTGGGAGTGATGCTACATGATGACATACGTAGCTTTGTTCCATTTGGCCAGTGTAACTGAGGTAGGAATGTTGCTGGGATGATGGCAACTCTGCTGCTAATTGGTGGCAGAAAAAACAACAACCATTTTTGTTAAAGAAGGTTATTATCCTAAGCCTTTCAGATTAATCCTACCCTTGAGAAAATCACTGAAAATGACACCCCTTTCATGGCCTGCAAATGGGCCCAGAGAAGGGAGAAGTTTTTTTAAAAATAAGATTAGATTCCAGATCAGTAGGCCTGAGACTTTACTTGTGTCATAAAGAATAAGTTTTAAAATCTATAGTTCTTCTAATTGGGCCATATTAGATAATTTCTTTCTTGTCAGGCTTTATTACTTAAAATTGGATTATAAAGAGACAGACATCTATATTCCTTTAAGTTTTATTTAATTTGTCTTGAATGGTGTCAAAAGGCATTTAATAATTCAATCCTTTCCCAAGGGGGAAAAGTCGTTACCATCTGCATAGGCAAAAAAAGTGAAGCTATTTCTATCAAGAAATATGCATTTTATGGTATAAGAGAATGTATAAAGCATGGTTTGATTTATATTACCCAAGTACAGAATAATGGGTATCTCCTGTCGTTTCCGGGATAGCTGCAAGTAACCTTTGATTTTTTTGATTTTTCTTTACTTACAAGGAATAAAATTACAGTTCTTGAGAGTATATTAGCCATTTTCTGCCTATAGCACAAAGAGAGATCACATTTTGGCAATTTTTTAAAATTAGAAACAGAATTAGAGCCGTGAACACATAAAGCAGCCTGCTTAACCCTACTGATGCCATCAGAAATAACCAAGTGTTGCGGTCTATTTATGCATAACTTATTTTTAAGCAATTGTTCCATGATGATCTCACCCATGACATTAATTCCTTTTATTATTCCAATTATTCTTCCTTTAGCCTGCTTGTTGAAATAAAAGTGTCTTCACATTACATGAGAAAAACTCTGTGGCCACTGAACTGCTACAGTGACAAACTAGGAATAAAGACGTTTTTGTTTTTGTAGTAGAGAGTGAATCATTATTTTAAACAGCTTCATCTGCTTCCTATGTCTTTCCAATAAGGGGGGGGGGGAATGCCGATCTTTGGGCCATACTTCAGTAATGAATTTAATCGCTCTCTTCTTTATCTATTGATCACATCAATCTCTTGTCTTTAGTCCAAAAAAGAATGTGCAACAAGAGTGCAGGCAGGAATCGCAATTTCAACAGACCTGAACACATATGCTGCATATGTAAGCAGCTGCAATGAGTTGACTCACAGCTGTCCATGATGGAGGCGCAGGTTAATTCTGTATCCAGGGCAGCTGTCTACCAGCTCCATCTGGTATGCAGGCTGAGACCCTACCTGCCTGCGGACTGTCTTGCCAGAGTGGTGCATGCTCTAGTTATCTCCCGCTTGGACTACTGAAATGCACTCTATGTGGGGCTACCTTTGAAGGTGACTCGGAAACTGCAATTAATCCAGAATGCGGCAGCTAGAGTGGGGCTGGGAGTGGCCGCCAGGACCATATAACACTGGTCCTGAGAGATCTGCATTGGCTCCCTAAAGGGAAGTCTTCTTTCTGCACATAACTTAGTCTCTTTCTGCACAAAACTGCTCCATTTTGGGGAAGCCTGCCTCTCTCGTCTCCCGTGATTTTTCATTTCTACAGCTCCCAGTATGTTTCCGAGCACAATTCAAAGTGTTGGTGCTGACCTTTAAAGCCCTAAACGGCCTCGGTCCTGTATACCTGAAGGAGCATCTCCACCCCCATCGTTCAGCCCGGACACTGAGATCCAGCACCGAGGGCCTTCTGGCGGTTCCCTCATTGTGAGAAGTGAGGTTACAGGGAACCAGACAGAGGGCCTTCTCAGTAGTGGTGCCCGCCCTGTGGAACGCACTCCCTTCAGATGTGAAGGAAATAAGCAGCTATCTTCTTTTTAAAAGACATCTGAAGGCAGCCCTGTTTAGGGAAGTTTTTAATATTTAATGCTGTATTGTTTTTAACTCAGAGTGGCTGGGATAACTCAGCCAAATGGGCGGGGTATAAATAACAAATTATTATTATTATTATTGACTATACTGTTTCTATCACAGAATAATGGAAATACATGAATATGCCTTATACCATGTCACATATATCTAGTTCTTCTAGCTCAGAATTGTCTACATTGACTGGTAGCCGCTCTCCAAGGTTTCAGAGACTGGACCCTCCCAGTCCTACCTGGAGGTGCCAAGGACTGAACCTGATACCTTCAGCAGGCAAAGCATAAGGTCAACAGTTGGGTTTCACCAAGAGTGATGTTCAAGGAAGATGTGACTGATGGTTGGCATCATTCTTCAGTGCGGTGCACTACTCAAATATCATGGAAACAAATGCATGGAAGTATAAGGCCACCCAATAGCCTGTGCCCTTTCCGTTGAGCAGTGTAACATCATAATTTTTATTTATTTATATTTTATTTATTACATTTACCACCCCTCATGATAAGGTCTCAGTGAGATTATGAGTTCAAACAAGTGATAATATTGAGTAGTCTAATGAATCAAGGGGAAGACTGCTGTTCATTATAGAAATGGCAGTTCTGAGAGCTGAATCATGTCGATGTGAGAAGTGGTCACACTGTCCATCTCAGGTAGATGATCTCTTTCCTTCACAGCACACTGCTTTATACCAGAGTACAAAAGTTCCCCACTGTTTCACCACATTTTAGTTGGTGTTAGGCACTGGACTTAAGAGGGAGCTTGGGAAGTGGCCCCTGCTTCCCTCAGAGGAGGGGGAGTGGGGGGAATTGGCCCCCTGCTTCCCCTGTAGTTTCCAGAGAAGAGGGAGACAGGATTGTATTGCAGCAGAACACTGAGCTGCTAAGTTATGAGATCTTAGGGGAAGGAGGGGGAGTTGGAGAACTGCCAACAGAGAATTCCTTGGAGAGCATAGAAGCCCCTCCTTCTCTCTGCACTCGTTGCTCATTCAGAATTCAAGAGCAAAGAGCCCAGAGACAATTAACTCCTGAAGCCTCCCATAGGGACACAGGATGTTACTAGGGAAGGAAGGTGGGGCTCAGTTAAGACTATAGCGTTAAGACAGTGTTGTTTGCCTTGCTCCACAATTGCTGAATAAAAACCACAAATATGAACTTTCTTATTTCTTCTTTGATCCATGATGTAGCCCGAGGGAGGGAAGAATCCCTCATAAAGGTATTTCTAAATTATGGAATACCTGCCCCCAGTATCTGGACATTTGGTGGCCATTTGACTCAGGCAGCACAGCTGAGCAAAGGGAACCCTCCACTCAGTCCACCGCCACCTCATTTCAGCATATTGGCATTATTATTGTTGTTACTCTATGACATGATGAAGCCTGGATCCCATCTAGTGTTGCAACCAATAGACCAAATTTCCTAGGACTTGGGCCTTTCCAGCAGCAGGAAGTGCTGAGTGTGAGATAGAAGGTTTCCGTAATCTTCTTTTAAGCACTACTTGCGCCTGCAAATCTACAGCAACAATTGTAAAAGACAGCATGCGCCATCGAAGGCATTATGCCTTTTATACCAGTTTAATGCTTCCTGTTATTACAAATTGGGCCTTACAGCAACTCATTATACCTCCCATAAGCGGCACTCCAATGAGTCGTTATTTATTCGATAAAACAAATTTATTATCAATTACTGCTATTAATAAGCCATTTTATACAACGCTGTAAATGTACATGGTTCTTCCTCAATAAAAAATATTTGTTTTCTTGCTTTGAAGACCTTATGTTCTAAGACAACAGTTAATTGGCCGTTAATAGTATTGCAGTTCTAATGAAGTCCATAGTCTGCATGTAGACAGTAGATCTCCTTGTAAAATTGTTACAAGTGTATTCATCTGAATGGTAAATATGGAAATAAGGGAAATGTTTAAAACTTAGATGAGCCGTTAGTAAGTGAAGTCAGCTGTTTCTGAACAGGTAAAACTAGTGTAATTAATAATGGTGAGAAGTTGGTAACAAACAAACAAAAATCCTGTCAACTAACAGTGAACTCATTCTATGAGAGCAGATCCTTACACAGCAAAAATGGCAGTGTCTATACACAACATGGAGGTGTCAGCAGTAATGATTGCATGGAGGGAATCTTGGGGGGGACGACCCAAATATAGCCCAACAAGGACTGAGCATGCTCAGTAGTTATGGAATGCTGGCTAACTAACTAGCAATGGAAAACTAGGAGGTCAGTGAGCATGTAATAGAGTATTCCAGAATATGACATGGCCGGCTTTCAGGCAAGAACCTGAACAGTATCCTGTTCATGCTCCCACTTGCCTTGTATATTAGTTAGCACAACTTTCATAGACTAACGTCTTTTAGAGCCAGTGTGGTGTAGTGGTTAAGAGCGGTAGTCACGTAATCTGGGTAACCGGGTTCACGTTTCCGCTCCTCCACATGCAGCTGCTGGGTGACCTTGGGCCAGTCACACTTCTCTGAAGTCTCTCAGCCCCACTCACCTCACAGAGTGTTTGTTGTGGGGGAGGAAGGGAAAGGAGATTGTTAGCCGCTTTGAGACTCCTGAAGGGGAGTGAAAGGCGGGATATCAAATCCAAACTCTTCTTCTTTTAAGCTTTTCTATTGAAAATAATGATAAGGAAAAAAAATATTTTTTGGATCCTGAGAATCCCATGGTTCACATCTTTAAATTCATTCCTAATCCTGTGTCTGGAGAGGTAAATTTGAAATATAAAGTGACACACTTTTAATCTGATCCTCAGTGGAAAACATTGCCACCTTTGGCACCACTCTCTTAAGGAATGTCTATTAAAAGAAATTTTCTTATGAGGAATATAAGAAAAAGAATGATCCAAGATAGAACAGTGATGCAGACATTACACATTACCAGGAATGTTAGCTTAGTTCTGTGCAACAGAATAGAAGCCATTTAGACAATGTTCCCTGCTAGTAGTGAGAAACTATGCTTTAATAATTAAAAAGAAACCAGTGTCCTATATAGAGCTTATTTCTTAAACATCGTTAAGAGGTCTTTCTCGGGTGCTTTGCTGAATTTCGATTCGGCTACTTCATGTGGAAAATTGGTAAGTTTTAACATACAATTAAGTTTCCGTTAAGTTTCAAGGTTATTTATTTGGCTGAGCAGCAGAATGGATGGTTGAATGGAATCAACTAGAAGGCCTATGCCAGGCATAGGCAAACTCGGCCCTCCAGACGTTTTGGGACTACAACTCCCATCATCCCTAGTTAACAGGACCAGTGGTCAGGGATGATGGGAATTGTAGTCTCAAAATATCTGGAGGGCCGAGTTTGCCTATGCCTGGCCTAAGCAAACACTTATTGCTGCACACATACACAAATCTGAAGGGCTGACATATGGAAGATGGAGTAAGATTGGAGTGGAGGTCCCAAGGTACAATGAATGAGATTCTGACTAAACGTCAGAAAGAACTTTCTGACAGCAAGAGCTGTTTGACAATGGAGCAAGACTCCCTTGGAAGGTGGTGGACTCTCCTTCCTTGGAGGTTTTTAAGCAAAGGTTGGGTGGCTACCTGTCATGGATGCTTTAGCTGAGATTCCTGCATTGCAGGGGGTTGGAGCAGATGAGCCTTGGGACCCCTTTCAACTCTAAATTTCTATTATTGCAATGCATCCAGTTGCACTCATGGAGCTTGGCTGGGACTGTGTGGATGCACCACTAGTACATTTCTCACTAGTGGGCAGTATAGTAGAACTTCACAGCTTACCTGACTTCCCTCTGGCTCAGTTGCTGTTGCATATTGAGATGGACAGGGAGAGGGCTAAGGAGGCAGTGAAGTCAGCGTGGTGCAAACACGCTGGTGGAGCCAATTCAGCAGCAGCGAGTCAGCTGGGGGAAGCTCAGGTAATGGGCACAGCCCCACCACTCCATCCACTAGGGACACCTTCCATTTTGAAATGTTGCTTTGTATACATGATGCCTCTCCAGGTTGTGACTCCCCTGGTATCCTCACACATTTTCAGAGGCGATGCCACTGAGTTTGAACATAAGACCTTAAAAATGCTAAGCATGTGGTTTCCTTGTCTTTCCCAGACTTAATTCCTTTACTTTCCCTAATAAAATGTTCAAATTACCTGCTGCTTAATCCAGACACGTTGTGCTGAGCACCAGAGACAAACCACCAGGTATGCCGTTCAGAGAGTAACGATTAGGATGTGAATGGTTGGGTATATTAATATTTTATTTAGTTGTATTTTATAATTACCACTAATTAGGCATTACTTGGTGATCTAAGGAAATCAATTTAATGGTTATAGAACTTGGTTCAACATTAAGCTGTATAATTATATGTCTCCACAGAAATGAAAGAGATTCCTCTGAATTCACAGTGAAATGTCTGTGAGCAAAGAATGCTTCAGATCATTCTTTCCTGAATGCTTTACAATAGGCTTGATTTAGAGAGATCTTGCGTACAACTGCAGCTCCCTGCAAATAGAATCTGTTTAGACAACTAATAATAGTTGAGGGGGATCATGGGTAAGGAGAATGCTGTTGTGTTCAGGTTCTGCTTTCAGGCTTCTGATTGGCCGCTGTGAGAACAGGATGCTGCGCCAGGCATTCTTTCAGGCATCTGATTGGCCGCTGTGAGAACAGGATGCTGCGCCATTGGCTTCATCCAGCAGGCTCTTCCTATCTTCTTATGGTAACTAATGAATGTCTGTCCAGGAGGGGTCAGGAGGGTTATGCCCACTGTTTTCACCTGTTAGTTCATCTGATATTTTTGCATTTTACAGAGCACTAAACACAGAGTGCACAGAGATCAGCAGGCATGCAACTCTGTACAGCACATGCAGACTGACAGAGTCATCAAATTGTGAAGGGACCCTAGTTCAACCCCCCCCCATGCAGGAATCCTGTCCACAGCTGTCCCTGGGTGGGCTCCAACCACCAACCTTCTGGTTAACAGCTAGGCAAACCGACCCATTGCACCGCAGATATGTAGACCAGGGGTCAGCAAACATTTTCAGCAGGGGACCGGTCCACTGTCCCTCAGACCTTGTGGGGAGCTGGACTATATTTTGAAAACATATATATGAATGAATTCCTATGCCCCACAAATAATCTAGAGATGCATTTTAAATAAAAGGACACATTCTACTCATGTAAAAACACACTGGTTCCCATACTCTCCGTGGGCTGGATTTAGAAGGCGATTGGGCTGGATCCGGCCCTCAGGCTTTAGTTTGCCTACCCATGGTGTAGACTATGTACAGAAGATCAAATGAGCATGTGCATACTGTGGGACTGGCAACCATGGCATAGTGCTGATGCCTTGATCCACATGATCATTGGGCATGTGATTAGCTTTGTTGTTGTTGTTTAGTCATTTGGTTGTGTCTGACTCTTTGTGACCCCATGGACCAGAGCACGCCAGGCACTCCTTTCTTCCACTGCCTCCCGCAGTTTGGTCAAACTCATGCAGAACACTGTCCAACCATCTCGTTCTCTGTCGTCCCCTTCCCCTTGTGCCCTCAATCTTTCCCAACAGCAGGGTCTTTTCCAGGGAGTCTTCTCTTCTCATGAGGTGGTCAAAGTATTGGAGCCTCAGCTTCAGGATCTGTCCTTCCAGTGAGCACTCAGGGCTGATTTCCCTAAGAATGGATAGGTTTGATCTTCTTGCAGTCCATGGTACTCTCAAGAGTCTCCTCCAGCACCCTAATTCAAAAGCATCAATTCTTCGGCAATCAGCCTTCTTTATGGTCCAGCTTTAGCAGTTGCTTAATTTTCTAGTATAGGTTCGGAAATGGCACATTCTGCCTATTCCTAAGTATATTACAAGGTGTCTAGAGGTTTCCACACCATGAAGTTATAAGCCTACAATTGGCTTATAACAACCAACGAAACTGCCACAGGGACAAATGTGGTTACATGTTATTACATTGGAACAACCATATCTGGTTTCACATTTGAAATTTTCTGATGATGTTGGGATGGAGGAAAAGTCACTAGATTGGATATGGAAAGGATGAACTACAATTTGATCAAGGTCAAATATTAATGGTATAATCAGTGTCTGATTTTCAATTAAGCTACCCAATTTTTGCTACCTCATTGTTAATATCCAACCCCCTAATTAACTGAAGCTTCTTGAGGTGGAGCGTGAATTATATTCTTTCCACTAATTGGGAAATGTTCACTGACTTGACACAGTTCCATTTCATCACTTGCTGGTGCTTTTTGAATGTGAAAGAATTCTTCTTTTTCTTTCCAAACAAGAGTGCGATATCTGTAAAATCCTGCCATAAATAAATTCATGCCTTACTCTGTGCTGCACCTTTCTTTAACTTCAACAGAGCAGAACCTGTGAAAATGAGATTACAAGAAAATATGTTTATGACCATCACAATTTGATTTGGCTTTAGAACAGAATTTTGACAGGGCCCAGGGTTTGTGTCTACATTGCATTATGCAGGACTCTAAGTTATTTAACACTTTGGAAAAAAAGTAAGTTTTCTTTTTATTAAATTGTAACACATAATGCATTTTATTTGAATCATAATACTCTATAGAATAATACAACTGCCACCAATGAAATAACATTCAGGACTAGATTGTGCCTGGGAAGCAAAAGCATGCATTTTGGAAAAATGCAAAGTCACCTACACATGGAGACATTTTTCTAACACACCGAGACCCATATTTCTTAATGTAGGTATCTCAAACCTTTACAGACCCAGGACCTACTTTTCCCCAAAACACGCATTTGGGGACCCATTTCTTAGTTTTTCACCACATATTTGCATGCAGCTAGGGCTCCTGTTGCGACCCATCTTGGACCAGGCCAGTTAAAGACTGATCTGAAATGAGATTCTTATGGATGTGATCTTGTGGTTCCTTTACACCTGTGATAAAGCCCAGTCCCTTCCCTAGCAGTAGCTTTGTGTAATACGTTACAGCTCATTCATTAGTTTGGAAATCTGAGAAATAGGATCACAATGCACCATTTGGTACAATGGTCTGTTTGATTATTAGCATATTTCTACCTTGCCTTTTGGATGGCTAGGTCCACGAGGCAGCTAACAATATAATAAGCAAAACAATATAAAGTAGTCTGAAAGTGAAGATTAGAACAGCACCATAGGTACAAATGAAAAATCCTGCATTTCAAATAGGCAAAAGAAAAATACAGAGTGTGGTGGTTGTGATGGCTTTACGTAGCATAGGCTGATAGGCCCACCACACTTGTTTCTGGGGAGGTGGAACCAAGCTACACTGCTGTATGCCTTGGGTACATCAATGGCCTTTACAGTCTTCAGAATCTTCAACTGGTGCAGAATGTAGCATTTGAGAAAGATGCTCACAAAAACACAGTGGGATAAGCATACCACACCTATTTTAGGAAGTCTGCACTGGTTACCAGTATGCTTCCAGGGAGAATTCAATAAGCTGGTTCTTATCAGTTATCTGCTTTGCTCTGCCTAATGTAACCCGAGAGCTGGGAGCACAAAATTCTATGCCTCATTTGTACAAGTAATTCTGCAGGGTGGGCAAGAACTTGCTGGTTCTTACCTGGGAAGCCCTAAATGGCTTGCATCCAGGGTACCCAAAGGACTGCCAGTGTGGTGTGGTGGTTAAGAGCGGTAGTCTCGTAATCTGGGGAACTGGGTTCGCGTCTCCGCTCCTCCACATGCAGCTGCTGGGTGACCTTGGACCAGTCACACTTCTTTGAAGTCTCTCAGCCCCACTCACCTCACAGAGTGTTTGTTGTGGGGGAGGAAGGGAAAGGAGAATGTTAGCCGCTTTGAGACTCCTTCGGGTAGTGATAAAGTGGGATATCAAATCCAAACTCTTCTTCGTCTTCTTCTGCCTCTTACCATATAATTCTGTATGCACCTGAAGACCTTTCTCTGCATCCTGAGGTGGGCTGATGTTAGGTTGGCTGAAATGCATGAGAAGTCTGAGGTCATGCTGTGGCCCTCAACAGGGTATCTCTTTCACAGGAAATTCTTTGATTTACTCTCATCTTAGCTTCCACCAGTTAGTGGGGATCACATTAACCTTTGTATTTTAAGAAGCCTCTCTTCTTTAAATTATCTGAATTATCTACCATGCTGTTTCTGGTGGGTTTTTTTTAAAATATATATATAAATAAAATAATAACTTTAATTCATGGTGATTGATTGAATGCTGTTAGTTGTCTTTAACTCTACTCTAGGAAAGGTGGGATATCAATTATTCTAAGAAATAAATGCTAGTTAAACCCTTCTGGTCAATGCAAAAGGGCATGGTATCCCTAAGACTAGTGTCTGATTCTGTGCTCTGCAGCCAAAATGCATGAGCTTGTGACCTTACACCTAAATTTCACCCCAATCCTGCAAATATGGGACCAGAGAGTCCTTTCAGAGAAGAATGCACTGATGGAAGAACCATTTCATGGCTTAACACTGGCTTTCTCCAATCTCCCTCCAAGACTGGTTCTTTGTTGGGAGAATATTTTCCAGGGGATAGTTGCAGAGGAACATCTGTAGGTGCCAGAAGAATCAAATGTACTGATTTTCCCCTGCCAAATATGCTGCTACACCTGCTTTCACATTCACGCCTGGGCAAAAAAGGATTCCAAATGCATGTTTTGCTGCAATAATGTATATTCCCGACCTTACTCCCACAGGCTACAGATTACTTAGAATAAACTGAAATAATTGCTGTTTTCTTCAATCTATTTTTTTCCAATTTTGGAATTGGATGTGCTACACATTAAATTTATAAGTCCCCTTGGCATAAGATTGCATTAAATATTAGTAAACAACCTGTAAAGATGTTTCATTTGCAATTTGAAGTGCTTAACAGTTCAGAAGAAAAAGCTGCATATATATTAAATACCTGCCTACAGGAAAAATAGGTTGTTCATTACCTGAAATAAAGTCTAAACATTTCTGCTGGAGAACCTTGAAAAATCAATAGATCATTTCATAAGATGATTATGAGATTCTATATCATTGGGAGTTCTTAAATTAACATTTATTGATGTTTTGTTATCCTTGTAAATGAAATGAAATGTTCTGTGAAACATTTCTCTTAGCTGTTCTCCCCTCCCCTACGTGCAAGCCCAGTGATATTTATTAAATTGAATCCTTAGTTTTATTATTATGGTTCTAAAGAGCATACAAATCAATGTATTTAAGGTGACTTAAATATCACTTTTATAGAGTAAAAGCTGCAAACCAAATTGGATTTTTACAACCCTGTGTTTTAACAAGCTGCTAATTATCTTTCTAATGGGTTTTCTAAAAATCTTACATGCCCTATTTGATCTGTAAGCTCAAAGTTCCATGAAAAGCACAGGCTATCTCATGCATAACTAAAAAATGAAGCAAGAGGTGTGTGTGTGTATGTGTGTGTGTGTGTAGGAAAAAGGGGGGGGGCGGGCGGATACCCTAGAGCTTAAAGCCTTCTTTTCCCCCCCATTATCAGTGCAGTACATTCTGTTTTATGCTGTTACTTTATGTTTTATGCAGAAAGATGCTTCTACAGGCAGTATCAGCAACTATAGGTATAAAGCATGGGTAGGCAAAGACTCTCCTCCCTGCAAGAGAGGGGAGTGGTTGTGGGCGGGAGCCCGGACTCCGCCCTGGCAGGGGCCTTAGCCCCTGCCCCTCCTTACCTTCTCCTCCCCCTCAGTCCTCGTCGTCCTGCAGCGAGTCACCCACCCTCCACTCCCATTTAGCTCAGGGTCTAGGTTTTTTGGCCTTGCTATGGACCTTAGGTTGGTTGCCCCGGTTGTCTGGGGGGCCTGGTAGGAATTTTTCCATTTGGCATTAGGCTTTTTGGTTTTTTCGCCTACCTCGTAGCAATCGTCACAACTTTTGTGGTATTGGTGGGTAGGTTAGGCATTGGATTCATGAGTTGTGCTGTGTCAAGGGCTAGGTGTGGCCATCGCCTATGCTATCTACCGTGGGTTATTCCGTTAAAGGAATCTGGCGGTCGTGTATTTCGTCCGATGCCTGTTTGGCAGGAGGCCATGGCACGACCCTCGGTGACATCAGGGGGTGAGCCTATAGTTGGATGAGCATCAGCAGGCTCCACCTACTGTTGAATAAACCCACCACCTATAGTCATCCAATGCCTAAGCCAATACCTTTTCACTCCTGTAATCAATAAAGTTGTGGCCTTTTCTTGCCCATTAACCTTATACCACGTGTCCATGTGTATTTATTTCACTTAGCGAGGTCGGGGCCCTCGATCCCCAAACTAAGGCCTGGGGGCCAGATTTGTGGGGCCTGCCTGGTGTTTTTACATGAGTAGAATGTGTGCTCTTATTTAAAATGCATCTCTGGGTTATTTGTGGGGCATAGGAATTTGTTAATTCCCCCCTTCAAAATATAGTCCGGCCCCCCACAAGGTCTGAGGGACAGTGGACTGGCTCCCTGCTGAAAAAGTTTGCTGACCCCTGGCATAAAGCCAGACCAGCCCTGGAAGTAAAAGCAGTGAATAAAAGGGGGGGGGGCATTCCCGGCAACAGAATTTGGTGTGAGATCACTTTGGGATACAGGAGTTGAGAGCTGTTTTCCCTTAAAAGGGTAAAGGGACCCCTGACCATTAGGTCCAGTCGTGACTGACTCTGGGGTTGCGCGCTCATCTCGCTCTATAGGCTGAGGGAGCCGGTGTTTGTCCGCAGACAGCTTCCAGCTCATGTGGCCAGCATGAGTAAGCCGCTTCTGGCGAACCAGAGCAGCACACGCTTACCTTCCTGCTGGAACAGTACCTATTTATCTACTTGCACTTTGACGTGCTTTTGAACTGCTAGGTGGGCAGGAGCAGGGACCGAGCAACGGGAGCTCACCCTGTCACGGGGATTCGAACCGCCGACCTTCTGATCGGCAAGTCCTAGGCTCTGTGGTTTAACCCACAGCGCCACCCACATCCTTGTTTTCCCTTAGGCACAGCCAAATTTCACCACCGCTTGGGCCAACACACTTGATGCAGCTTCAAATGCCAATTCCTGCTTGCATCAACCCTCCCCCCTCACGATGCCACCCGAAGCAGATCACTTCAATCTGCCGTGTGACAGAGTTGTCTCTATTTCCCTTCAGTCCCTTTTCAGGGCACCTTTCCGCAAACTAACTGCTTACCTGGGATGTGCAGATTATCAGATTTTTACAAGTAAAGCTATGTCTATGATTCTTTTGGAGAAAGGGTTTTACAGCACCTCAGGTGCTACAGTATCTGTGGTCCGTATGGGGAGTTTAGCTTCTCGCAAACATTCTGTTTGGGTAGAAGGAATATAAGTTGCTGTCTGAGGAATAGCATCCTGCCCTCTGGCTCTGCTCTTGAACTACACGTATTCAGTGAAACTGCAAGTGTGTGCTCATAGGGAATTTGCCCAGTTTCAGTGATCCTGAATGCATGGATAGTTTCCTATGCACATACAGTTCTATATTTTAGCCATGCTTCTGAGAGCCTCATAAATCCATGTAGTGGTTTCCTAATTTGTGGAATGTTTTCCCTTGGAGAAAAGTCACCTGGTACCTGCTTTTTGGCCCCAACTTTTGATTGTTATTTTTTAAAAACAGATTGTAATGTGATATGATTTATGGCCTGCTTGTGATGAGGCAATGTCCATGTACAAGGTCCAGTCCAGTCCTAAGGTCAGGAGTATCTCATAAGAAGCTCATAAGAAGCAAGAAGCAACAAGGTCTGGTCAGGAATGGCAAATGTTGCTTCCAGCAACTGACTGAGGTTGGAAACCCTGCTTAAGAAAGCTTTAGCCAGCTGGTTTTCATCAGAAGCAGGAAGGCTGATCAGCAGCAGTTGGAGTCACTTCTGCTCCTTCAGGCTGCTGCTCAGCAGGTGAAGCCGACTTCTGGCACATGACAATACAGTGGTACCTCTGGTTCCAGAGGTCTGTTCCGGAGGTCCATTTTTAACCTGAAACCATTCTTAACCTGAGGTACCACTTAGCTAATGGGGCCTCCCGCTGCCTCCGTGTGGCCGCTGCATGATTTCTGTTCTCATCCTGAGGTAAAGTTCTTAACCTGAGGTACTACTTCTGGGTTAGCGGAGTCTGTAACCTGAAGTGTTTGTAACCCAAGGTGTTTGTAACCTGAGGTACCACTGTACCCACCGTTTCTCTGATGAAAATAGGGACATCTGAAGAAAAAGCAGGACATTTTGAGATCAAATCAGAAACCAGGATGGCTTCTGTAAATCTGGGACTGTCTCTGGACAATAGGGACACTTGGAGGGTCTGTCGTTGCTGGGCAATTGTCCTGGCCCATCTGCTCCTCTGCAGCTTGCCTGGGCCCCTTGCTCACTTACCTGCCTGGCCCACCCAGTACCTGGTGCTAATCCAGACAGATAAACTCCCATGTGAATTAATGTGTTCTACCTGAAGTCACCTACCTCTTCAATTCCATTTCCATGCTACTGAATCTGTAGCTGCTAGAAGAGATATCTGGTAACAGTCTAATTGTTTATTGGGGTGTGTGTGTGAAAATCAATGTGGACTTTTTTTCTGTGTAAGCCTCATTAAAATGAATGGATGTTTGGCTATTTACATATCTTTATGTCTAATCTGCCCTATCCACAGATCAGGGGATGTAATAACTGTTGAGACAATCTATAAAGACACACTTAAAACAGAAGTGATATTTAAATAATCTAAAATAAGCCCTTGCTCATTTTCCAAACAACCTCTTTTATTACATGCAGAAGCAGCTCAGGAAAATCAATATTAACATTGCTTGCTTTGAAAAACGGCCCTAGGTTATTTTGCTCCTCCCCAGCCACAAAGCATCATGGATTTTGTAGTTTTAATGCTCCACAATCAGAAATTTTCACCTAGACATGTCATGTTCATAATAATGATTTTTGCATCTTAAGAACCGGATAAACTACATAATTTTTGCAAAAACAGGACTTTTCACTGCTATAATCAAAATGCCAGAAAAGCAGAGAAATCCAGTAGGAATGAAGTGTCCCTGCATGGAGAGATCCCCATAGCAGAGCCTGATGTTCACCTTCCAGTCTTGGCTCATATGTATGAACCATGGAGGTATTATAAGAAGGTATTGCTCAAAAGCCTGAACGCATCTTCCTCCTCCACACCATTAAATTTAGGAGAGATAGGCAGGGCCTTGCATTCTGTTAACAGGCAGAATAGAGGAAGCCAGATGGAAATATGGAACTGGGGCTGGTGAAACCGATTAAATAAAAAGGGCAAAATGATTGGGGTGGGAGCTTATGACCAAGGTGGCTGTGTGTGCCTGCGTCCTTACCTCTACTCCATTTTTATTTTTATCTTATTAAACAACAACAATAACCCCACAACTTCTTTTTTTTAAAAAAAACAACAACAACTCTTAAACTGCTGGCTTTGCTGATGGTTCTGGCAGGGTGGTGGCAGAATCATAGCTATGACCAGTGCTTTTTTTCTGGGGGTACGCAGGGGTACGCATACCCCTAAACATTTTGTGAATCTAAGTTTGACCTTATTGAGGGGGCAGTATTTCAATATGAGTAGGAAAATGAGAGTACCCCTAAACATTTTTTTTAATAGAATGATTCAGTTTACAAACTCTGCAAAACTGGAAATAGTGTCTTGGTTTGAGAACTTTACCTCGGTCTAAGAACGGAAGCCGAACAGTGGAAGGGCACCGGCGGTGGGAGGCCTCATTAGGGAAAGCGCGCCTTGGTTTAAGAGCGGTTTTGATTTAAGAACAGACTTCTGGAATGGATTAAGTTCCTAAACCGAGGTACCACTTTGCTACTGACAAAAAAGAGAAAGAAAGAAATACAAAGTAGCCTTAGTAATAGCAATTCTCCTCTGTTTGCATTACAGATTTTAGGCTTCAGTTAGGAAGTCTTGCATTGAGTTTTAATATGTAGGATTATAAACTATGGATTGTATACATCAGTGAGCCCCAAAGAGAAAACAACAAGGGTAGCAGAAATAGATGATGGAAACAGGATTGTGGGGTAGCCCTCCAGGAGTGTTAGTTCGTCTCTAAAGGCTTTTTCTGCATTTCATTTTTGGAGAATTGTGATTCAGTTAACAGAAGTGCTTATAGGATGTATGAATGTATAATTATAAGTCTGCAGTTGGTATTCTAGACTTTTCATTTTATTTTTCATTGATTCCCTCATAAATACGGAAGAAACCCATCAATAGCACCCCAATTGCTGATGACTACCTTCCTGCAGTCTGATCAATTGGCTGGTAACTGTTTAAGGTTCGCAGGATATTTTTGGCAGAAATGGAATCAGTATTGGAAAACGGCTCGCTATGATGGAAAAGCCAGATCAAAAGAGATAATTATTTAAAGAGCCAGAGATGTCTTAGCTTTTTGGCCACCAACAGCAGAAATAATAATAATAATAATAATAATAATAATAATAATAATGATGATGATGATGATGATGATGATGATTTATACCCCGCCCATCTGGCTGGGTTTCCCCAGCCACTCTGGGCGGCTTCCAACAAAACACTAAAATACAATAACCTATTAAACATTAAAAGCTTCTTCTAAAAGTTTGGTAGTTATTTTTCTCTTTGACATCTGATGGGAGGGTGTTCCACAGGGCAGGTGCCACTACCGAGAAGGCCCTCTGCCTGGTTCCCTGTAACTTGGCTTCCCGCAGCGAGGAAACCACCAGAAGGCCCTCGGCGCTGGACCTCAGTGTCCAGGCAGAACGATGGCGGTGGAGATGCTCCTTCAGGTATACTGGACCGAGGCCATTTAGATACAACATGCGTGCAAATAAGGCTGCCATGTACAGAACTTTCCTACTCTACTTCTATGAGAAGCGCTATGTTCTACCTCCACTGTCAGAGCAATATGCCTCTGAGTGAATGCCAGTGAGCGCTCAGGGCTGATTTCCTTAAGAATGGATAGGTTTGATCTTCTTGCAGTCCATGGGACTCTCAAGAGTCTCCTCCAGACCATAATTCAAAAGCATCAATTCTTTGGCGATCAGCCTTCTTTATGGTCCAGGTCTCACTTCCATACATCACTACTGGGAAAACCATAGCTTTGAGTATACAGTGGTACCTCATACGCTTCAGGTTACGTATGCTTCAGGTTACAGACTCTGGTAACCCAGAAATAGTGCTTCAGGTTAAGAACTTTGCTTCAGGATGAGAACAGAAATCATGCTCCGGCGGCGTGGTGGCAGCAGGAGGCCCCATTAGCTAAAGTGGTGCTTCAGGTTAAGAACAGTTTCAGGTTAAGAATGGAACTCCAGAACGAATTAAGTACTTAACCCGAGGTACCACTGTATAGACCTTTGTCGGCAAGGTGATGTGTCTGCTTTTTAAGATGCTGTCTAGGTATGTCATTGCCTTTCACCCAAGAAGCAGGCGTCTTTTAATTTCATGGCTGCTGTCACCATCTGCACTGATCATGGAGCCCAAGAAAGTGAAATCTCTCACTGCCTCCATTTCTTCCCCTTCTATTTGCCAGGAGGTGATGGGACCAGTAGCCATGCTCTTATACATTACAGTAAAACCATGCCACAACATGAAACATTTATATTAACCAAATACCGAAAGGATATATTGTTATGCATCCACCAATAAAATGCATTTTCCAATCTTCTGCTCTGTTTTATCATGCCGGGTCAACTTCAGAGATGTCTCAAAGGAAAAAAAATAATTAAATCCAACGGGGAAACTAAATAGTTAAAGCATCATAGTGCTGAAACTTTACTTAATCATTGTGAATGCATAGCATTATCTACTTCTTTTATGTTTATTTATATAACAGAAATATTTCAAACTGTTGTCATTTTTAACTTGAATAAGTGTGTCGCCCTGGAGGACTGAGTATGCAAAAGTGCTTCTATGAAGATGAACTAAAATATCATGAAATATACATGCAGAGAGAGAGAGAGAAGCAGCCAGATTGCATTCCCTTATCGCTGTGCTGTTAAGTCCTTCCCCCATTGGTTTATCTAAAGTTCCCCTAGGCAAAAAGAAATAAGATGTGCCAAGAGAAACATCAGGTATGACATTATTTATCTTTCAAAAAATTATTATTATTACAGAATGTTCCTGTGATATATCTATGTATGCATTGATTCAGTTCTGCATAACGCTTCTCAGAAGAGGACTTTTTACCTGCAAAATTGAATTCCACCCCCCATCCCCGGCTTTAGTGAGATAGATCTGAGGAGAAACAGTTGTACACAATGCCGCACAAAGAATAGCTGTGAATTAACATTCGAAATGTTAGTCTGGGAAGAAATGGAATATTGCAATAAAAACGGCCGCCATCTAGCAGAATTTACTTCTGTTGAACACAGTACCTGGAATGTGTAAATGTAACTTGCATGTACCTGGTCGTAGTGATGGACTGGATAAGAGCCAATAAACTGAAATACAATCCAGACAAGACAGAGGTGCTTTTAGGGGTGCCAACAGGAACTCCTGGGCTGTAATGTGAATTGGGCACCCTGACCTCTCACATGCCCCACCTCTCCCCACTGCCCAGCAATCTATTGGCAATAACTGCTGCCCATCACCTTGCCGACAAAGATCCGCATAGTTAAAGCTATGGTTTTCCCAGTAGTGATGTATGGAAGTGAGAGCTGGACCATAAAGAAGACTGATCGCTGAAGAATTAATGCTTTTGAATTATGGTGCTGGAGGAGACTCTTGAGAGTCTCATGGACTGCAAGAAGATCAAACCTCTCCATTCTGAAGGAAATCAGCCCTGAGTGCTCACTGGAAGGACAGATCGTGAAGCTGAGGCTCCAATACTTTGGCCACCTCATGAGAAGAGAAGACTCCCTGGAAAAGACCCTGATGTTGGGAAAGATGAAGGGCACAAGGAGAAGGGGATGACAGAGGACCAGATGGTTGGATAGTGTTCTCGAAGCTATCAGCATGAGTTTGACCAAACTGCGGGAGGCAGTGGAAGACAGGAGTGCCTGGCGTGCTCTGGTCCATGGGGTCACGAAGAGTTGGACACGACTAAACGACTAAACAACAACATGCTCATACGTTACCAATATGGACTGTTATTTTGAGTTCACAGCATTCATTTAAGATGCATTTATTTAACAGATTTGTAACCTGCCTTTCAGAGCTCCAGTCCTCAAAAGGCATTTTACTATCATTATGAATATTTCAAAAATCACTGTTATATTACAGATAATTATTAAATAGCACTTAAACATTGAAATGACATTAAAAATGATAGCAGCAGTTTAAAAAATTCAAACAGGAAGGCTAAATAGTTAAAACATCATAATCATTATGCAACATTAAAATAAAAAGAAATAGCAGTAGCTATTTCCTCCTGCCGAATAGATTTCAGACAGAGAAATGAACAGCCTAAGCTCTTTATGAATTAGAACAGTATTCAACCAAAGCAATATCTTTCTGAAAAGGAGCAATATTCACCCTACAGCAGTAGATCAAATGACATCATATAATGAATAAATTATTTGGAACATGTATTTCAGGACCATCTTCTTGTTTTTTCATTCACAAAGCCTCTGATGACTTCTGAGAAATCGATATCGAGTTCATGTAGAATGACTAACAGCGCCAAGCTGTTCAATGACTCTTCATTCATGGTTGAACCGGATGAGAATCTTTAAAAGAGACAGCTTACTGAATGCCATTTCCGCTTCTGCACACTTAGGCAACATAAGGTCCTCAACTTAATGCATGCTTTAGAAAACACATTCTCAAGTTGCAGATTGGGCATGGTGGTAAATGGTACTCCCCATTTACCAAAACAAGCATCATGCATAGTGTTCAAAGTTATTGCTTTAGATGTTAGGTTGTTTGGATATTTTTCAATTGCAAAATTGCATCCTTCTGATAAATCTTTTTCAGTCATGCTTTTAAATTCTAAAATCTAGGAGTGGCTTTTAAAAAGTTTGCATATTTCTTCTGTTACCTAAAACTAGTTCTTAAGATGATAAATTAGGTGGTCCACCGTGGCAAAAAACACATTTCTTTCATATTAAATTCTGCCTCACTTTGCTGAGTTCCAGGCTCATTCTTGAACCTTGTGTTTCTCTTCTGAGTGCAATTTGCCTTTTCTCTATGAGGTCCATTAGAATACCAAATATTCAGTGTCACTAGTACAAAGGCAGGCAGCGACAGAGATAGCCTTTTCAGTTGTGGCCTCATGGTTATGGAATGCTCTGCCTAGGGAGGCTTACTTGGTGCTGACAATGTGAATATTTTGGTGCCAGGTTAACAATTCCTTCTGCTCTCAGGCACACAATGGACTGTTTTATTTATCATTGCAATTTTGTTGGTTTTATTTATCGTTGTGATTTTTGTTGGCTAACTGTTCATTCTACCTGTCTTGATTTTGCTAATTCTTATGGGGTGTATCCTTTAGTACAGATGTCCCCCCCCCTTGTGTGGGGGTTACATTCCGGGCACCCACGTGCATAAGTGATATTGTGTATAGTGGGAACCTCCCTCTAAACACCTTTAACCCCCCCTCTGTACTGCTGTTTCTTTAATCCATACCAAAAATACTGTATCCAAAAATATCCACAACTAGAATTGAAGCTTTGGGGTCGGCAGGAGGCTGGAGGATGTGCAGGAAAGAAGCTGCTGAGCTATTCTGCACACCAGCTGTTAGGTGAGGAGACTGAGCAGCGTAAACAAAGCCCCACTGCGCCTCAGTCTCTCCGGGTCTTCCTGCGCACTCACTGACACCCTCTTCAGGCTCTTGTGGGGGGTACACAAGGACTCTCCAGCTTTCTCCATCCATTTCTGTGTGTATATGCAGTAATGCGCAAGTCGGCTCTCAGAGCATGTTCCAGATCTCCTCCCCTCATTCTCAGATTGCTTCTGCTTGCTCTCTGTGATCTGCTAGGCCCAATCTCACTCTCTGACTCTTATTCCAACTCTACGATGATAAGCAGCTGTTGCAAATTTCAACTACGTACCTGAATGGAGGAGAGGAGATTTGCAAATACAGTGGTACCTCAGATTAAGTACTTAATTCATTCTGGAGGTCCGTTCTTAACCTGAAACTGTTCTTAACCTGAAGCACCACTTTAGCTAATGGGGCGTCCCACTGCTGCCGTGCCGCCGGAGCATGATTTCTGTTCTCATCCTGAAGCAAAGTTCTTAACCTGAAGCACTATATCTGGGTTAGTGGAGTCTGTAACCTGAAGTGTATGTAACCTGAAGCGTATGTAACCCGAGGTCCAAACTACAAGAAAGAAGATTCCACCTAAACATTAGGAAGAACTTCCTGACAGTAAGAGCTGTTCGACAGTGGAATTTGCTGCCAAGGAGTGTGGTGGAGTCTCCTTCTTTGGAGGTCTTTAAGCAGAGGCTTGACAACCATATGTCAGGAGTGCTCTGATGGTGTTTCCTGCTTGGCAGGGGGTTGGACTCGATGGCCCTTGTGGTCTCTTCCAACTCTATGATTCTATGATTCTATGATTCTATGAGGTACCACTGTACAGACTTGCCTCTCTTGTACTGAATCCTTATCTCGACATGTAACCCAGTCATCAATTAGTGTCAAATCCAGACTCATAACTTTCCAATTGCATTAACCTCATGCTCTGATTCAGGGGAAATGCAACCAATCTACTCCTATACTAATTGCTAATTTTAAAGTTATCATTAAATAACTTGAAGCCCCCCACAGTGGCATGTCACTGAGCTAAGTATCAACTTGGTTATCAAAAAAAAAAAGGGGAGGGGGAGTCAAAATGAAAAATTGAAAACAGGAAAATGTTAATCTGAGATCACGTAAGTGATATGATTTTATGGTATCTGCCTGCTCCAAGCACTCGTGAGGTCATAATTTTAACCTTGCACGGGTCAGAGCTATTGGAAAATGATTCATTTTAGGGCAGGCCAGCTATATTTCTCTCAATTCCTTGGCATATTAATTGCCAGCAATGAGTGAACCCCCTTAAGTGTCTCATTTATTGTTTTAAATATGAAAATGTTTTAAAGATTAGAAAGGAAATTGTTTGAATTAATTAACTGAACTGGCACTCTGGGGATCTGGTACAAGATTTTTTAGACAAAGGCTGGGAATTTACAATAATGGCATTTCTTTCATGGTAAAAAGATATAGCACCAAAGGGACTCTGAGGCACTCTTAACATTTTAGCTGATGTCTGTTGGGGGCTTGAGATTCCTCTGAAAGCATTCATTTGATTCATTGGAGACTCCTCTCAATTACAGTATGAAAAGGCATCACATTAAAATAGCCAGACAGCCCACATATTTCACCATTTAAATGGAACTGGGTAAGTAGTACAATGAAAACTCAGAATGTAAATGGAAGCTATTAGAGTAATGGCATCATTTAAAGGGGGGGAGACCTCCTTTTTTTTGCTCAAGAGGTAATGTGTAAAGATAAAACACAGAGCTGTGTTGAACATGGCTAACTTAATCACTTTTTCATTTTGCTTTGTGTGATGTGTCTATTATACACAACTCCCCTGTACAGAAATGCGAATCTGAACTATGGCGTGCTGAGTTCAGCAACCCTTGCAATTAGCTGCATGCCACACACTCATTGTGAATAGACAAACATGGACGTCTTTTGGAGGATACCTACTGCCATGGTTCCCCCCCTCCCCACTTTCTGTTCCAGGTTCCCATGCCTCTAGCAACAGCAGGATTTATGAGAACACCTGCTGCACCACACTGAACGCCCATCACAGTGACATCTGTTTCCACAATGACCAACCAGATGCTTCCAGGAAGCTCACAACCAGGGCATGAAGGCAAGTGCTGTAGAACTCTAGCTTTCTGCCTCTGAACTCTGGAGCTTCTCTATAAGCATCCCCATAAATGATAATTTTGAGAAGCTATTTGCACACTTCCAGTGCACTTCCAGGCTCCTGCTACTTGGGGGTGGGGTTCAGTTGCATACCGGCAAATTCAGGCTGTGCAATTAAAGTTGCCTTGATCTCTTGCCCAGAAAACTTTTCCTCCATCCCCATTGATGGGAAAATGCACTGGAATGCATGGGACAATGTCATATAACCTTCCTGTTAAAAAAAATAATCACTCTCAATGCTCAATAAACAGTTATCTGGAAGCAACATCAACCTTAACTACTGTAGAAATTTCACACTGAAGAATCTCAAGTGAAGCCAGCTAGACATATTCTGCTTCTAAAACTTACCATCATTCTTTAGGAGGAGATAATCCTACTCACTGTTGTCCGTCTCAGATAAATGCATGGCACTTGTATAATAGGAATGCAGCAGTTCAAGGACTGACCGGAGAAATGTGGCAGCTCTACTGCTAGAATACTGTGGAAATAATAATAATAATAATAATAATAATAATAATAATAATAATAATAATAATATATTTATATCCCGCCCTCCCCGGCCGAAGCCGGGCTCAGGGCGGCTAACAACAATAAAACAGTACAACAGTACAAGACAACACAACACTCTAAAATCATTCATTATAAAATTAATTCAAATCAAACCAATGGCAACCATATGATATAGTAATGCTCCAAATTTAATTAAGAGGAAAAATCTTGTTTTCTGGTTCATGTAGATATAACCACAACATCCTTGCAAATGAGTAACATTTATTGATTTTGATGCTTATTTGGCCCCCTCCCCCCCAAATAAAATAAAATACCTATTTCAGGCTAAAACAAGCATAAATCAAAATAAGAGTTTAATAGTTACATTATTTCATTTTGGTTTTCAAGCTGAATTTAATTGGTTTCCAAGTTTAAATCTTTTCTCTCAATAGGAGAATTTGTTCCTTGGAAAACCTGCTGTTAAATAATTTCTAACAAAGCCCTAGTCTTTAAAAGGTTTCTAAAGTATAGCTTGTTTATTACTCCAAATACTTCAGTAGCATTCCCAATGTATTTTTCTTTTTCTTCTTTACCAAATAATACAATCTTTGTTTGGGCCATCAATCTCAGGCTACTAAATGTACCCTTAAAAGCACCATCATCTGAACAGAAACTGCTTTTCCTATATATTCATTGAATGTATACAATTCAGGATAAAATGCTCTTTTACAATAACTGATCTCATCAGAAATAAATAGCAATGAAACCGTAGGATCCTGCAGGTGGATTCATGAATTCTTAAGACGATCCTCATGTCGTAAGTATATAAGCTAATGTTTACCAGCGGGCAAACAAATCATATGACTGGGTCTGAGCAGTAGAAGAATTGTGGTACAATCCATTGATGTCTACTTTGAAGTAAGCCTTATTGAGTTCAGTGAGATTTACTTTCAGGTATGTGTGCATAGGATTGCAGCTTTAGAGACTGAAACATTCTGGAGGAATTGGTTCAGATCCAAAGGCATTTAGAATGAATAGGGAGACACAGAGTGGCTTTCCCAGTGGGGTGTAGCTGCAGTAACAACCTCCCACCAACAGGAGGAGCTGGCAGTGAGGCTGAGGAATGCTTGCTGCATGTACACAGCCCCAGACCTTGACGCTGCCTTGCCTCTCTTTGGAGTATGTCCTTAGCAGTGGTCCTAAGTGAATGTGTACAGGATTGCAGCTGGAAAGATACAAAGCACCAAGAGATGAGGAAATAGCTGTTCTTCCTGACCCCCTTCTTCATTTCCCACTTCACCCATCTTTCTTCCCTGCCTGTTCTCCAATGGAGAAGACATGAAGGGAAAGAGTAGAAGTTGACAGTGGCCCTCAGCTTTTTCATGCAACTTTTAAAGTGCCATACAGACCTCACATTCTCCAAATCATTACTAATTGCCATATTTACCTGTGTCATGATTCCTTCTTAAAAATTGCCAAGGCGGGAGCTCAAGATTGCCTGGGCATTTTGCATCTTAATCCCAGATACATGTGTTGGGTGACGATGACAATCGGTTGATGAGTGAAAGGAAGCCAGAGTTGCTCTTTCTCACATTAACTTTCCATATTCTATAGATGAGCCATCATAATAATGTGTGGAATTCAACTAAGGAGACCTTTTGAAATTAATGAACATGACTAATCGCCATTCATTTCAGTGAGTAAAACTCATTTAAATACATAATGTGTTCAGACGCTTGGTGGTCCTGAGTCTGAGAAGCAGGTGAAGCTGTAGTTGGTATGAAGTACTTGCTGAATCCTAAGCTATCCCAGCAGCTTTATAAGGCCCAGTCTGGTCCAGAAGCTTTATATGGCCTCTCTGTTGCACCAGCCTAGAGCTGGCAGAGCAAAAATGAAGAAAAATACTTCCATACTACATTTTTTTCTTAGCTGGAGTGAGCAGTGGGTTTTGAAATGTGGTGGTTTGTTTACCACTTTGTTCAGTCTCGCTGTTCCCTGGCCAGGAGTCTGGATTGCTCCCTTAGTCCAGTTACAATTTATTTCTCTTCAAGTTCAAAATCAGAACCAAACCCTGCTGCAGCCACATCACATTGCATTGGATATTAATTTCAGGGTTCTTCTTTCCCCAAAGGGGTGTATTCTCCAGTATCTTTTACTAAATCTCAATCCATTCCCTTGTCTTTCAACTTGCGCAGATTGAACAATACGTGGTTCTATTAATATCCTTGGTGCATTATTCAATAGCAAGGTATAAACATTTCCAGCAACTGCACTTCATAAACATTTGTTTGACAAGTCCTGCTGCTTCTTTTCTCTGTTACTGGCAAGATATGCAATGCAGGAACAAATGGGTTATATCATCTGCTCCCTCCTCCTACATTTCCTCTCCTAACAAATAGTTGGTGAGCAGGTTTTATCGCAATGTACCTTGGAAAAATATTTTGAAAGGAGGCGTGATATTTTTGTATTATCCACCTTACTTATAAACTTGCTTGATTTGATTTCTGGTAAACAAGATTTATTTTTAGGCTTTCCCTCATGTTGCACCAAACAGAAGTACAACCTCGCCCCACACATATCATTAGTAGTTGGTAGTGCAGGAGGCGCAGCATTATTCACATGGCTTCCCAACACCAAATGTCACTGCTAGTTACCAAGAGATATTATCTCTCTGAGGGCTATCAGTTTTGAATCCAGTAGCCTGGAATATTGTGCCGTCATGTCAAGCTCAATCTTAAAGTATGACAGTTTTGGGAAAGGGCTTTCGGTCTTACCAGCCATCAGTGGGACACCTAGCCTCCACAGACTCAAAGAATGTTCGTAGGTGTTGACAGTCTTATCTGCATGGGTAGGCAAACTAAGGCCTGGAGGCTGGATCCGGCCCAATCGCCTTCTAAATCTGGCCCACGGACGGTCCGGGAATCAGCGTATTTTTACATGAGTAGAATGTGTCCTTTTATTTAAAATGCATCTCTGGGTTATTTGTGGGGCCTGCCTGGTGTTTTTACATGAGTAGAATGTGTGCTTTTATTTAAAATGCATCTCTGGGTTATTTGTGGGGCATAGGAATTTCTTCATTTCCCCCCTCCAAAAAATATAGTCTGCCCCCACCCGCAAGGTCTGAGGGACAGTAGACCAGCCCCCTGCTTAAAAAGTTTGCTGACCCCTGCTTATGGGTCTGTAGGGCACATCAGCAAAAAGCCATCTAAGTAGTGTATTGCCTGATTCAATCGGGGCTGCATCTACACAGACCTTATTAGAACAACATTAGGTATGTCATATACATTAAAGTGGTTTTTTTTTTACCTTTCCTTTTCCATCAAAACACTGTCTCCCTACTGCTAGTTGCTCTGCAGCGCTCTTTGGTGTCCCATTTTAATAATGCATTGCAAACATTGAAAGTAGGCTGTCATGTGTCCATATAGGTTATCAAAACCATTCCTTAATGTTAAAAACCATGAAAGTAGATTTGATCTGTGCTTAAATGCCCATCCAAGAAATGTCTCAAAGGCTGCGCATGCAGTCGAGCAGTCCATAGGCATGTCCTTATTGAAATACCAGTGACCGTTAAATTTGAAACCTAAGAATATGAAAGCTCAGTTGGCAGATATGCAGTGAGGACAGACCAGATCAGGGAAGTCTTCAATCTGGTCCTCCCTGCTTGTCCCACCCCTGAACGTGTCCCTTATTGAGCAGTTTGAATTTAATTTTCACAGGCTTTTCCTGTTGTCCCATGTGGCTGGCAGAGGAACCTCGTCGTTTGTCAACTGCATGAGAGGATCTGCCCTTGAATTGTTTGTGACTGCGCCCATCTGCAATGCTGTCTACTGGCAGAGTCAGTAAGGAGGCTTTCCCAGAGCTCCCTGTGAAGAGGAGTTGATTCTTAAACCACTCTGAGAACGATAGCCTTGTGAGGAGCATAGAGATCTCAGCACCCTTAACAAACTGCAGCTTCCAGAACTCTCTGGGGGAAATCATGACTGTTTAAAGTAGTATCATAGTGCTTTAAGTATATGGTATGAATGTGGCTTCAGTGCACTTTGCCAATACAATCACACTTTTGGCCCATCTAATCCACTCAGGAGGGTTTGGCCAAAGGTTAGGGATCAGCCCACAAGAGATCATTTTAAATGCTATTGATTTAAACTCAAGTACTAGAGTTTGGTAGTTTTAGCAGTTCATACTTTTCAAACACCCAACTAACGTGCACCGTTTTGTGTTTATATAAACAGACCACCTATCCTGAAATTAGAAAAATCTAACAGTGTAACACAAGGTGATACATCTGTCAAGATTCACTTCTGACTCAAAAGTTTTGAGTCCGATTTGAGCTAAAATTAAATTTACTCCAATATGTTCTTCACACCCTAGTTGGAGCTTTAATTAATTTACAGAACAGCAATCTGTAGAGGCGTGTTAGGCACGATTTCCTACAAAAAATACAGGAGACACTGGGCAGAGAAACATCCAACTCAAAGTTCAGCATATACCTGCACAAGGAAACCTCCCGCATGTCAGGGTTCACCCTCCTATTCTCTATGGGCAGCAAAACATTTAGGTTCTCTCCTTGGACAACAAATTAGAGTGCAAGTCTATACATATCTACAGAGAACAAAGACCTATTAAGCTCATAGGGATGTACTCTGATGGCTTGTCTGCACTTCTGATTTTCCCATGCCTTGAAAGCATGGGTCCGTGCAGTTTTCCACTTGCACTGTGCTTTCTAAGCATCGTTCCAATCTAAGTGGTTTTGAATTGCCCCTCCGCTTCCGCCAGGAAAACCCATTCTTCAGGAGTAAATCGGAACAAATGGCAAGCAGTGGAAAAACCAGTTGCTGTTTGTTCCAATTCAGAGCTAAACTCCTCTGGGGGAAGATGGCAGGGCAAATGGAAGTGTGGATTAAGGGTGTACATAATTGCAAGCATGCAGTGCAAGCCTGTACAGGTCTGCTCAAATGCAAGTCCCTTTTATTTAAATAGGCCTTACTCCTAGGTAACCAAGTATAGGATTTTTTTCTCCTACAAACTAAAACAGCACTTGGGGATTTCAAAAGATTTTCCAACTCTGGCAATCAGAGCCTCCACACGAATTGATTGCCAGAGTTGGAAAAGCTTTTGAAATCCCCAAGTGCTGTTTTAGTTTGTAGGAGGAAAAAATAACCGTTGGAAAATTAAAAGGGATCCTTACATTGCCACCACTTTACTTTAGGAATAGTCTTGTTGGTGCATGTGGATATTTGGCATGGAAGCACCTTAATCTTTGATCAGTGCTGGAAAAGCATCTGGTCCTTTCTCCCCCTAGTATACTCTATTAACAGTTTTTGCTGCCTCAGTTAGGCAACAGCAGTCCCAGGCAGTGCCCAATGGTGGCTGCTCTATGGCTGGCAAGCCCAGCCAACCCCAGCTTTGTCATTAGGTCACATGGTGGGCTATTGTGCTGTTGCCAGCAGGGTGGGTGGAGACAGGGGGCAGTAATAAGGGTGGACAGTCCAGTGGCAGATGGCCTTGTTGGCAGACAACAGCAGAGATGGGTGGGAGGGATCATCCGGCACTCCTGATCCATCATTTCAGCCATGAGACTCGCTTTAGCTCATGGAAGGGATGACACTGAAAACCAAACTGATCAACTTGTTTCTTTTTATGAGGAGGAAAGGTGATTAGTGTTCCTTTCAACCAATTGCATTACTCCCAGGTAGACTGAAAATTTTAATGGAAATTAAATCACCACTTTTGGACCGATTTGTTAAAATGACCCTTTCATGTCATTGAGGTTTTTTTTTTAAAAAAACCCAAAACAAAACAAAAACCTAGAACCAGAAAAACTGCTTTTACGGCATCACCTTTGACTAATTTCTCATTTTATGATCAGCAATACCAAACGGCTACATTTCACAGTATCTACCATTTGTTGGAAATGAGAATGAGAAAAATCAAGCATTGCTAACATTCGAAAATGGAATCAAATGGAAATCAAATCATCCTACAAAATCCATTTGGTGCTTATTTATAGAGCCAACCGTAAGCTTACTGAAACTTATGAATAAAGGATTTTCTCACTGCCCTCAAATGGAAACTGAATGGGTATTTGCCAGACCACCCACGCATCTCTCGTGGCAAGTGTATTTTGAACATACTAGATAAGGGGCTCATAATTTACAACATCACTTCTTCTCCTAGGAAAAAAAAATCTATTTAGCACTTAAGGGAAAAACAGGATTACTGTTCACTTTTCTTGCTTATTTGCTTCGGGCTTGGCAGGCTTTCACAAAACCTTGCCAAGTGTAACTGGCTTGGCAAGCTTCTCCTGGGGCAGTCAACACTTACTAAGTTTAAGCTGGCATAGACTTCATAAATCAATGAACAGGTAACCAGCTGGTTTCTAGTCAAGAAAGACCTTGAGTTAATCCATCCTATTTTAAATGACTTTGCTATATAAAAAAGTGAGAGAACACCCATAAACATTGTTTTATTGTTTGAGGCTAGATTAAGTAGTTATAGGCAGAATGAGGGTAAAGAATAGGGATGGATCTGTTCTATATGGATTTATGGACAGGATTTGGTGCTTCTGGCTTGATCAAGCTTTGCTCGCTTCAAAGGACCTCGTGTCTTGAATGCCTGCTTATGTCCGAGCTCCTTATACAAGCTCAGTATATTTTAAGAAGTCCAGCTCATAATATGCAAAATTATACACAAAATAAATGTAATACATATGAAGGAATCAGGCCCTACATTTCTGCAGAATAATTTTAAAGGTTTCTTAATACTGTGGAGACTGACCTGTCTCTGGAAGTTAACCAAGCTGGGTAGGTCCAGGAACTCAAACGGCAAAACTTCCTTATAGAGCTGTTATTGAAAGAAAGTTGCAAGGTTTAAAAAAAGATTTCTGCTAACAGCAGAAGGTAAAGTAACTTTGAAGCTTAAAAATAGCAAATCCTATCTTTTCTAACAACTGTCGAAGCATACATGAAGTTAAGGTAAGAGGTCTCTGAGCAAACATCTTGTTTCAGTTTAGTAGCACAACAGGCAATAGTACAGTGGTACCTCGGGTTACATATGCTTCAGGTTACAGACTGCACTAACCCAGAAATAGTACCTCGGGTTAAGAACTTTGCTTCAGGATGAGAACAGAAATCGTGCAGCAGCAGGAGGCCCCATTAGCTAAAGTGGTGCTCCAGGTTAAGAACAGTTTCAGGTTAAGAATGGACCTCCGGAACGAATTAAGTACGTAACCAGAGGTACCATTGTAAGTACATTGTGAAGAACGTTCCGTACAATGACCTAAGCCAGATTTAAACAAAACGCTGGCCCCTAGCCCATGCCTTGATGTAACCAATCGTGATGCTTGATTAAAGGAACCTTCAAGGCATTGAGCACTCACCCCTTTCATCTTGAAGGAGCAAACAGCCCCTCCCATCTTAATTAATTGGTTCTAACTATCACTGGCCTTGAAGGACTGATAAGGAGACACCTGTGTTTGGTGTAAGTGCTTAGGAATTTCCAACAATTCCAGCGGTTTCTAACAGACCAGAAAATTCCACTCCAGATGGGTTTCTGCTCCACAAATGCTACGTATTTTTAATATAGGTGTGTGCATTGCTTTGTGCCTCAGTCTATGAGCTGGTTACTTTAAGAAGCCTGGAGTGCATATGCTTATGTAATATTCTACATATAGCAATGTGTGGGATAATGCATATAATGTGCAAGAATTGTTCATATTTATAATGGAAATGGAAGAATAAACTTTGCATCTCATCAAGATTAAGGAAAGAAATGGGAATTAGGGAAAAAAATGTGTGCAAATAAGTATGGCATAAAAACCCACTCTAGTAAATAATCACTCCATAGGTAGGAAATGGATCTTTTGGGGTGGGGTGGGGTAGGAGAAAAATGATTTCAAAAGGGAAGCAGCTGCTTTGTACGGTGACAGGGTTGTGGAGATGAAAGAAGCAACTCTAGGCTGTTAATTATGCTGCGAGCCATTCAGATAACTTTGTGTTTCAATGAGGCCTAGATATTCTGCTAATAAAATAAAAGCTATTAATTAATTCAGACATCACACCAAATCGTAGCACAACCATAGATTTCGACCCTAATTCATACCCTATTTCCTATTCAAATTATGGTTTTATCGAGTCAAACAACATCCCACTGTTGGGGAAATATTGGGGTTCACTACCCAATACGCTGTGGGTTCAACCAGACTCTGACTGTCAGTCAAACCGGACCTTTATTTAGGCATTGCAAGGCTAGAGTGACACAACCTCAACCAACAAGTAGTTGAGGGGTGGCACAAAGGGGCAGGTTTATATATTTGAAGGCAATGGGAAGCAAAGGGGCAATTGTGTCCATACATGGCAGTGCTTCTACTGCTTTAATCACAAGGTATTGCAACTTTCTTATCTTTCCCTCCTTTTGTACTTAACAGTTATAGCAAGCATGTCCATCTCCCAAGAGGCTGCGGTCTACTCTCCCACTATAAAAAAAGCTGGCAGTGATCTACCCATTGGGTTGACCAAAGTTGTTGAGCTTTTTTTGCAGAAGGAAGATCCAGAGTTGTTGAGTTGTGTTTTTTTGTGTGGGTGATTGATGATGACAAGAAGGATCATGTGATCAACCAGTTGAACGTGCCTGGGCTATATCAATAGTTTCATTCTTCTTTCGTAGTTTTCTTGCAAACTTAACCTTCACATTTAATTTTATTATTTCTGACACCACTAAGTTTTTTGCATTGATGCATGGTGTACATGTATGATTTTTGTGGTCAGTCCCAGTTTCTCAGCACACCATGTACATGTAGTGAAATACACTCATATGATGTTGGGTGCTTTTAGGTCCCTTATTTATTGAGCATTAAATCTGATTTGCTTGTGCGGTGCTTACATGGAAGTCTGATGTCTGATCTTTATTGAGCATTTGCTCTTACTTGTTTACAGGGAGGTTATATACAACAATGAGCATTTATCTTGGTTTGATTGTGCTGTGTTTATGCATCTTTCTCTTCATCATTTGTTCATCCCACTTTCCAGTGCATTTTACCAAGCACTTTCCTAACTGCAAAATCATTTGTTGCACCAGGGTGTCAGAGCACTTAAATCCACTTTGAGTGCCAAAATATATATTTCCAGTATGCTGCTGAGTCCATCTTGTAAACTACTGACAATCTGGAGGTGAAAGCTATTTCCTATGCAGAATTGCTTTCAAGTGCCCTGATGGTTTTGCTTAAACTGAAAATTTCCCCCCATCCCCCCCAATCAATATTACTTAAACATCACTATTTCACAAAATGGATTGTACAGTTGCCCAGTATTCCCCTCACCCTTAATTATAATTCAGAGGTAGAGAGGGTCTTTGTTGTTGTGGCAGGTAGGATTATTCAGAAAGTCAAAATAAAATCAGAACTATTTATTTGCAACATTTTTGTTTCTACTGTCCTTTTTGATGTGTGTCAATTATAGTAACTGCAAATTTTGTATTTCCAGGGGTGGTGGTGGTGGCAAGTAATAAATAAATAAATACATCAGCCAAAAGCATGGAATAGATGTACTAAACATATTCCAGCCTTGCGTCCACTTGCTCTGTCACCATTTATATCAGCAGTTCAAATCAATAAAAGTTCCCTCAAATGGCCAATACCAGTGACTTGCTTCTCTGTATTGATTGCCTTAGACAGGGATAGTTGATGGCGGTTGACTGTTGTAGTTTCCTGGTGTGAAGGTGAGAAAACAAGGAACTGGGTTTTTGACAAAGCAGTTTGGTTCACCACAGGACAGCCAAAGGGGCTGGTGTACGACAGCTACAATAAAACATGGCCTCACAGCCAGCCTCCACAGTGTGAGATTATTGCTATTATCTTGGCTACCCACCTGTGTGATTAATCTATTACTTTCCTCTACTCCCACTTATTGGGGGAAATGACACAAGATGTTCAAATACTTTCCCCCAAAGAGCCTTTCAAAAGTTAGGCTGGTGCAGAATGACCCTGACTGGTGACCAGGCCACAGGTATGCTTGAGTGAGAGAGAGGGAGGAGAGTGGTGGTATTTTGATTTGATGGTTTTATATGTGCTGGAAGCCACTCACAGTGGACGGGGCAACCCAACCAGAGGGCTGGAGTATAAATAATAACATTATCATTATTATTTGTTCTGTAGAATAAAAACTGGTGGTGGCTCTTTCTTGCCCTTATTACATTGGCCTGCCCCTCTCCTGCTCCATCACCCTCCCATCATGCATTGCTAGCAGAGGATTTGGGGAGTGCAACCAGTTTGGTTGCAGTGGTCATGGAGCTGTAGGGGCATCACAGGGGATGCCACAACTATGATGTAGAATGGAGCATGAAAGGTCAGAGAAACTGTGCAATTGTCTCGTCTCCCAGCACCTTCTAAGTTCCATCCCTTGGTTCAGACCATTGGGAGTTACCAGGGAAGGAGGTGATTGGAAACTTTCCTTCCATGAATTGCCATTAAGTTATCTTAGGATCCAAGCCTTTGTGTTTGTATTATGTGGCCTCATTGCTGGTATCATCAAAAACCATGCTAGGTTAGACTAATTCCAGGCTATGTTGAATATTTGTTCTCGTTTGTTTACAGGGAGTTAACAAATGAGCATTCCTCCTGATTTGATTGTATGGCGTTTATATATCTCCCTGTTCGTCATTTATTCGTCCAACTTTTCAGTGCATTTCCCCATCACATTATTATTACCGTTGTTGTTGTCGTCATCATCAGGATTTGTTGTGACGTTGTGTCAGGGCAATTTAATCCACCGTATTTGCAAGATACATTGTTATCAAACGGGATCTGATGACAATATGCGTAGTCCATAAAAAAATTATAGATCACTGTCAAACAAAAACAGACACAAATAAACCACAGGTATGTGAATGCAGGAAGGTAGCAATTTGAACTATTTATACTGTAGAAATAATGGTTAAATGAGACCAGGTTACAAAACATGGACCCTATCATACCAAAGGAAAATAATTAAAGTATTCAAATGCCATGAGGCACTGTATCAACCATTTTCATTCCTAGGCTGAGTGAAGGGTGGGTGTGTTGCTCTGTGAGGGGAATAAAGGTCTTATAATAACTTTCAGCACTGTTAACAAACTACAGTTCCCATGATTCTTTGAGGGAAGCTATGAATAATTAAAAGAAATATTTGAATGCAACCTTTAAATATCTGACGTGACCTCTTTCTTTCTCAATTCAATGTTATACACCTTAACACAGCATATATATGTTTTTGTTCACAATGCTGTTGTTGTTTAGTTGTTTAGTCGTGTCCGACTCTTCGTGACCCCATGGACCAGAGCACGCCAGGCACTCCTGTCTTCCACTGCCTCCCACAGTTTGGTCAAACTCATGTTTGTGGCTTCGAGAACACTGTCCAACCATCTCGTCCTCTGTTGTCCCCTTCTCCTTGTGCCCTCAATCTTTCCCAACATCAGGGTCTTTTCCAGGGAGTCTTCTCTTCTCATGAGGTGGCCAAAGTATTGGAGCCTCAGCTTCAGGATCTGTCCTTCCAGTGAGCACTCAGGGCTGATTTCCTTAAGAATGGAGAAGTTTGATTTTCTTGCAGACCATGGGACTCTCAAGAGTCTCCTCCAGCACCATAATTCAAAAGCATCAATTCTTCGGCGATCAGCCTTCTTTATGGTCCAGCTCTCACTTCCATACATCACTACTGGGAAAAGCGTGGCTTTAACTATACGGACCTTTGTTGGCAAGGTGATGTCTCTGCTTTTTAAGATGCTGTCTAGGTTTGCCCTCGCCTTTCTCCCAAGGAGCAGGCGTCTTTTAATTTCGTGACTGCTGTCACCACCTGCAGTGATCATGGAGCCCAAGAAAGTAAAATCTCTCACTGCTTCCATTTCTTCCCCTTCTATTTGCCAGGAGGTGATGGGCCCAGTGGCCATGATCTTCGTTTTTTTGATGTTGAGCTTCAGACCATATTTTGCGCTCTCCTCTTTCACCCTCATTAAAAGGTTCTTTACTTCCTCTTCACTTTCTGCCATCAAGGTTGTATCATCTGCATATCTGAGGTTGTTGATATTTCATATAGAGATTTCTCAGGAGACAGATGAGGTGATCAGGCACTCCCATTTCTTTAAGAACTTGCCATAGTTTGCTGTGGTTGACACAGTCAAAGGCTTTTGCATAGTCAATGAAACAGAAGTAGATGTCTTTCTGGAACTCTCTAGCTTTCTCCATAATCCAGCGCATGTTTGCAATTTGGTCTCTGGTTCCTCTGCCCCTTCAAAATCCAGCTTGCACTTCTGGGAGTTCTCGGTCCACATACTGCTTAAGCCTGCTTTGTAGAATTTTAAGCATAACCTTTGTTCACAATAGATTCTTTTTAAATTCAGCTGCATGGGATATTTACATTTTTGGTCTTCTGTTTTGGCTACAGTGTGAGTCTGTTTTTCATATGTCATGATATATTTCACATACGTTCTTATGTACTATTGCTATAATATATTATATTGTTATATTTACCAGTTACATTTATTACCTTTTATACAGTGTACAGGTCCCATTGATTTTGTCTGTGGGCTTTGTACTGTTTGGAGATCCTCTCTTTTATGCTGGTGGAGGTCTCAACAGCAGACACCATTAAACAACAACAGCAGCAGCAGCAGCAGCAACAACAACAACAACAACCTGTGTGTTGATTTATGATGTGGGGTTTAAACCATGCTGTTGCTTGGCATAACAAAGCCTGCACTTATTCCACAGAATACCAACTCCTCAAGTGTTTTTTTAATAAAAAAGATTACAACCCATGAAGAGGTTTCTTATTATAGAGAAGGACAGACTCCACGTGTAACTTCCATCAGATCCAGCTGCAACAGAAGGGATGGCTTTAAGATGAAGAAAGGGGCTTTGAAATCTGTGGGAGAGAAGCACAGCTAATAAGTCTTACTGCACATCTGCAGGTTCCTTATCCTGGGGAGAAAATCGGTCAACCTTTATGTGAGAAGTAGGCAGCTGCTGCAGCAGGATACCAGAATCATTGTCTATGGATGTTTACAGAGAAATCTGCCAGGTTTCATCCAAAGAAACACACTGAAATGTGACATTGGTCAGTGGACGGTGGACATACACACATAACTTAAATTGTGTTAAAACTGTGCCTTCAGTTCATGTCCTCCTTCTCCCTGCCCCATTGGGTGAAACAATGCTAATAATTCTCAGCAGTGCTTTTGAAATCAACCCCTTTCTTTCTCAAAGCACTTCTCCGGAGTTGGTGCAGCATAATGCACGTCAAAATGTTGACTCTTAAGATACAGTGAAAAGGGTTTATCCTTCCCTTCAGCCCTGTGAAGGTAGTGGAAGCTGTGTAAAGCTGACATGTTCTGTATTTCATTTATATTTGAAAGTTTTGGCACATGTCTGACTTGCAGTTCCAGCCAATAAACAGTCTCCTGTGATGTCATATGAAATACAAGAAGAAAGAATTGGAACAATAAAAAAGTCCCCTGGAGCCTCCGGTGGGACTTTGAAATATAAACTGCAGCTCAGAAGTCCTCTTATACTTATATTAAACCTGTCAGTGTTACTTTGTAGTTCTGAGCTGTACATTCCACCAGCTAAGGTGAAATAAAAAGAGCTTTCCATGTTTATTTTCAATTTCCAAAGTAAACTTGTTCACTTAACCACTGATCTTTTCTCACTCAGGGCTCTGCAAGGATTTGTGTGGGAAAGTCGATGTTTTCACAACCAGCTGAAAAGTATAAATTGTATGAGATCCGATGATGAATTAAGTGATGTATTTTAAGAGATCTGAGAATTGACATGTTGTCAGATTTCTGTAATACCAGTAGTAATGTTGCCAAAGACTGCTTACCATTTTCAGAGGCGACAGCGGCAGTTATGGCCTGGTGCAGCTGGGGACAAGCTGGGAGCTCCACGAAATAAACTTCCTACACAGCTGGCTGGTAATGTCATCAGGCTCAGCTGGCCATGATGAGTGACAGGACAGTTGCTCATTTCAAATCTGATTTGGCCAATCATGGCCATGGGGTGGGGCAACACTTTTGGGGGTGGACCGAGTCAAGCCTGCCTTCGCTCAGGTCCATCTCCAACTCATTCAAACTGGCTGTGGCACCTTCCCTCAGTGTGGTTGGGAACTGTCAGGCATTGGCTGGATGACAAGGTGTGGTGGGAGGTGCCAGCTGGGGAACCCCCAAGGGAAGCCCCAGAGGAGGAAAGGTCAGAGCCTGGAGATTGGTGGTGGGACATTGAGGAGAGTTCAGAGAGGGAAGAGTGGGAGGATTTGTCAGATACTGAAGGGACAACAGAGTTTAGTGAGTAGGAGGAACCTGTGACGGGAGCAGTTCAGATTCTGAGGCTGAAGCCGAGGGGGGTCAGGGGTCAAGAGACTGCTTAAGAATCCAGGGATTCTCCTTCTCCAGATGCAACACGCTCCCCTCCCCCTGGTCTCCAATAACTCACAGGACAGAGACCAGAGGTGTGCAGATGCATTTTGAGATTGTTTGGGAAACATCTGGGAGAGGAGAAGCCTTAGAGAGTGTGGAAGGCAGGGAGGAACCTTCAGTCCTGGCAACTGCCCTATAGGGGCAAGAACTACTGGGAAATGTTGCTGAATTGTCAGCTGTTTCCTTGAATAAAGAGTTAACTTCATTGGCAACTGCTTCTCTGTGCTGACCTGCATCTGACTCCAGCCCTGACAGGAACAGACTGTGAAGTGACATGTTGACAGCTTTCTGTAAGACCAGTGGTAGCATTGCCAGCTCTCTTTTTTTTACCACTCCTTGCTCCTGTACCTTTAATAGCAGCTTGATCTGCAGGCATCAGTGAATGATAATGCTTAGCACCATGTTATGAAACATTTCACATTACTGATTCCCGCCCCCAGATCAAATGGCTGAAAAAGCACAGAAGCAGGTCAGGCTACTTTCCCCCTGATAAATCAGCAGCAGGATTAAGCAAAACAGAGTGGAGGAACATTGTGAGGCTGAGCAGTAGGTGATCTCAGGCTAGAGTGGCAAATTTAAGGCTGGATGCAGAATTCCAGAACGTCAAGCCAACATGCAAGGCCTGCCTGGTGCAAAGCAAATCAATTCCGAGGAAAACTTAAACAACTGGTCAGATCCTACTTCTTGCCTATCAGGAACCTCTGGAACTAGTAGCAAATTAGCTAGCAAAGCACAACTGGCCTGGGTTTCTATATATTCCAACCATTGCAATCCCTGTTTCCTGGGACTTGTCCCTGATAAATTATTGGCCCTATTTTGTCCTTTTAGTGTGAGTTGCTAGCACTGTTGTTCCACAGGATCCAGCTTCTTTTCAGACACTTAAGGGATGGAGAATCTATGGCCCTTCCGATGTTGCTGGACTACAAGTCCCATCATCTCTGTTGGTCCTGTTAGCTGATTCCAGCAACATCTGGAGGGCTGCAAGCTAAATTAAATTAGAATGCAGCAGCCATGAGATGGAGGCAGCTAGCTGAGACATGTGCAAACTTAAAACAAAACAAAAACAGATCCCTTTGCAGAAGCAGCAGTCTCCAAGACCCTGTGGCTGAAAGGAAGCATTTAACATCAGGTCTGCAGCTGCCCAGGACTCCCAAAATCAGCACAATTTGCATTGGTGCTGGGGAAGGGAAGGACATAAGCCAAGTCTGCTGAGGGATGTCTGGATTGCAGGGGTGCCAACTTCAATAAAATATTGCAGAGGGCTCCTAGGTAAACCTCGTCTCACATAATCAATCACAAGATGCAGTGCACACAGACACCATTTGAATGGCAATGCCCATCAACTTTGGGGACCCCTAGCCCCCCCCCCCCATTTTTTACTGGGGGTCAGTAAGCCCCTAGGAGTCAGCTCCTAGGGATGACGGTGAGGACTCTCTCACTTTTAAAAATAAATAAATAAATAATAGATAGATAGATAGATAGATAGATAGATAGATAGATAGATAGATAGATGATAGATAGATAGATGATAGATAGATAGATAGATAGATAGATAGATAGATAGATAGATAGATGATAGATAGATAGATAGAGGTCCTATGTGTGGTATTGTTTGTATGTTTCCTCCTATGTGTGGTCATATTTTTCTCCAGGCTATTTCCAGGGTGAGAGACTGGAGGAGATCAAAAGTGTTTGAGGTTTCATGCCCCTGAAGTGAGAATTTGGATTATCCTGTGTGGGAGACAGGATTTTATTTTTTTTGTGGGGTGAGGAGAGGAAGGAGACATTCCTTTGGGCAAGTAGAATTCCTTGCACAAAGCCAAGCAGGCCAACTGTCAGTTCAGTGTGGAGCCATGCTTATTGCACCCTTGTTACATGCATGACCTTGTTACATGAATGACAAAGCTACTTTGGCTTCCCTGCATTGATCAGAACAAGAAATGATTGCGGATAGAATGGGAGATACCTAGGGAGCAGCTTGCCTTACTCCAGTGTTGTTGTTTTTTTTTTTTGCTAGCACAAAGAGTCTGGCAACTGGTAGAAACTTCCTCTGATTAATTGCTGTACTAATGCCTTGAATTTCAGCAGCTTTAGGAACTACTCAGGCCAGAAAAATGGTGGATATATATCAGAGTAATAATGCAGCCATCATGCTCTCTAAGACAAGATGTTCTTCAAACATTTACATTTCTCCATCTGATGGAATTCAAACACATGCTTTTGGCGGTAGGTTTTGCTGCGATAAGAGGCAAGCGAGGAAAGGGTTTGGTGGCAGAGAGAAAGCAACCAAGGCAAGAGTTTAGGTAGTCAACTTATGAACAGCAGCTTGCGAGAGTTACATTGATATTGATGGTTCATACTTAACCTCAGTGGTTTCCTCGCCTGCCATATGCCAACAGGACTAACCCAAGGGTGCCAGAGATGATCATTGATCAATAGTTTGAAATTGCAGCACTTGAACTCTCACCTTCAATTTTGCTGTGTCGTAGGAGTCACTGGCACATCAGCCTTTGCAAAATGATTCATTCTGGCTTGAGATCAGCAATGCACATATAGCTGCAGAATGCTAAGCATTAAGCATCTCAGTCACTGGATAGCGATGCTGATTCCTGCATAGAGCTGGTACGTATAGGTAGGTTAAACTAAATAATTGTGGAAACATCTGAACGAGGGGGGGGGGAGAAGAAGAAGAAAGAATGTTGAAGGTTCTTCAGAAACAGAATGGCAAATACAGTGGCATCTCGGGTTACATACACTTCAGGTTACATACGCTTCAGGTTACAGACTCCGCTAACTCAGAAATAGTACCTCGGGTTAAGAACTTTGCTTCAGGATGAGAACAGAAATCGTGCTCCGGTGGCGTGGCAGCAGCAGGAGGCCCATTAGCTAAACTGGTGTTTCAGGTTAAGAACAGTTTCAGGTTAAGAAAGGACCTCCAGAATGAATTAAGTACTTAACCTGAGGTGTGGCACTGTGGGTTAAACCACAGAGCCTAGGACTTGCCGATCAGAAGGTCGGCAGTTTGAATCCCCGCGACGGGGTGAGCTCCCATTGCTCGATCCCTGCTCCTGCCAACCTAGCAGTTCGAAAGCACATCAAAAGTGCAAGTAGATAAATAGGTACTGCTCTGGCAGGAAGGTAACTGGCGTTTCCGTGTGCTGCTCTGGTTCGCCAGAAGCGGCTTAGTCATGCTGGCCACATGACCCGAAAGCTGTACGCCGGCTCCCTCGGCCAATAAAGCGAGATGAGCGCCGTAACCCCAGAGTCGGCCACGACTGGACCTAATGGTCAGGGGTCCCTTTACCTTTACCACTGTACTAGATTCCAGGGTTTCAGGCAGGGTATCTCTCCCATTCTTAACTGGAGATGCCAGAAACAGAATCTGGAACCATTTGAGCATCAAGGCAATGTCTTTTCCATGCTTCCAGAGTGTCTTTATCATGTCAACTCTCCCCAATAGATTTCTGTCTCCTTTTGCCTCCTCTTCCCTGCCATATTGGTCTTACCTTAGAATCCCTTCCTGACGACAGTAGCTTTTCATTTAGTTTGTCACACCTCCCCATCCCACCTTGACATCTCTTCTTCATTCTCCCCTTTCATTTCCCCTGTGATCACAGCCCACCCAGACCATTCTCCTTTGATGCTTTTTGCACACCTCTCTCTTTGCTACCAAGACTTTCCTGAAAGACTTTATGTGCCTATAATATGTGCCTATAATACACTTCCTTAAACTCCCCGACTCTTTTTTCCTTACTCCCTCACCTTGTTGCTGTGCCGACGGTCCAAACCGCATCATTGTCACAATCTCATTTTCTTGCACATAGAATTGGCATCCTTCAAATGTTCAGTTGCTCCCAGTGCTGTGCTTTACTGGACGCCTTGTGTGGTGAAATAATATCTTTTGAATAATTGTACAAAGCAGTAACCTCTCGAAATCAAAGCTCCCCCTCTGCTTATATTCTTTGAGTACACCCCCTGCATGCTTGTTGGGAATTCAAGTCCTTCTGTGTGAGCATTAGGGAGATTTGCCATATTAAAGGAAGAGGGGTTGTTTTTTTTTAATTCAACAGGGGTTTTTTTGTCAACCAAGGGGAATCATGGAGTCTGCTGCATAGCAGTACATGCTAGGCTGAGCAGGAACAGACAGAAGAAGTCATTAATAGTGCCAATCACAGAAGCCATTAGGCTGGTCTTACTCTGCCTGCAGCTTCACAATGCTGACTGCTTTAATAGGAGCCAGCTTGCTCCTTGAAATATCCGTGCTTGGAAAATTCATATTTTAAGAACAGGGAACCTCTTCACTCTTCTAACAAGATTACATTTGCAGACAGTTCTGATGGACACCTGAACTAATGTGCAGTAATTTTCTAAGGAATGGAGAGAGAATGGGGAACAGGGAGACATGATAACAAAAGTACCCACAATACATTCCTAGCATGTTTATGCAGATTACCTTGCGTGCAGTTCCTCAATAAGTGCAATGTTTAATTCTCAATGTAAAAGTTTGAGTTAACAAAAAGATTTCAGACAGTGTTTTCAGCCAGACTCGAACAAGGCCCAGTTTCCCCCTGAATAGACCCGATTTGGCTCAGGCTGTAGGCTTTGGCTGAATCCTTCTAACCAGTTAGTCAACTTTTCAAATCTATACAGTATATCATTTCATACCCTCCAACATTTTTCAGAGGAAAATAGGGACCTCCTAAGGAAAAGTGAGACATCCCGGGATCTGTAAATCCAGGACTGTCCCTGGAAAATTCCTCCAAGTGGAAAATTCCCACTTGGAGGGTCTGTCATTTTAGAAGCATGCGAGCGAAGTTCTAATCTTGTTTTGTGACTCTAAAAGTCTGGTACTTGGCTAAAAACAAGGTGAAAAGGCTGGGAACAGGAGCGGGGGGGGGGGGAGGACTGACTCAAGTTCAAGATGAGAACAAATCTATCCCATCTTTGCATGCTACTTTCAACATTCTGTGATGTGAGAGACAGGGAGCAATAACAAGGTAAATTAATAGACAGGCTGTTTGCGTTAAGAGTGCTTAAGCGTGAGTGCAAAGGCTTCAAGTACCAGCATGAATCCATTTTCCTCTAATATACAGGACACTCTGTCCTAATCAATGGCTAGCACTGAGGAGGAAAATGTCTTCTTACCCCATTTAAGCCAGGGGCAAGAATAACAGAGAGTGTGCTCCCAGATCTTTTTAATCTTGCCAGAAGATCTGGTCTTGTGGTCTGGGCAAGTACATTTCCCATACGTGTGAGCACACAGATCCCTCTCAAGGAGTAACAGTAAGAGGTAACCAGCTCTCTTTTACGAGTCTAATGGCATCCCTCACGATTTTAATTTTAAATAAATGAAAATATGCTGTTTTCAAAGGGTTCCCATGGGATATGTGGTATATTCAGAAAAGTGGAATTGCTCTCTTAGGTGGCAGTTTAATTATCCATTATCCATGCTGTGGTTGCAAAAAAAAATCAAAGGCAATTGATGAGAAAATGTTGTTTCTCTACTTAAGCATTACATCCAGTTTTGCCGGGACCCTTCAATTCTCCAGCTTTGCTGTTCTGTTGGCAGCTTCAAAAGACCCAAATGCTTCAGCCTTCATCTCCCAAAAGATCAGGATACTATAGAACTCTCCCTCTTCTCTCAAAAGGTGTATAAACAGGATGACATTTCAGTATTGGAGAATCAGAGCTGTAGAGTACAGAGAGGGGTCTCCAGGAAGGAGGAGGCAGAATTGAGGGACAATCAGGGAGCTGGTAGGTTTGTCCTGCAGAAGCCTGAGAGGTGATATGTTAGCCACATATCTAAACATTCACATATTTAGATATTCACAAATACCTAAAGGGCATGGAAGATGGGGCAAGCTTGTTTTCTGCTGCTCCAGAGGCTAGGACCTGAAGCAATTAATTCAAATTACAAGAAAGGAGGTTCCTATTAAACATTGGGAAGAACTTTCTGGTGGTAAGAGCTATTGGCAGTGGGATGGACTATCATGGAAAGTGGTGGACTCTCCTTCACTGGAGATTTTTAAACAGTGGTTGGGTGGCCATCTGTAAAGGATTCATGAGCTGTGATTTCTGTAGTGCAGGGGCTTGAACTAGATGACTCTTGGGGCCCCTTCCAACTCTACAGTTCTAGGAATTCTTGCACTCAATGATGATGATGATGATGATGATGATAATTTTTAATTTATACCCCACCCTCTCTGGCCAGAGCTGGGCTCAGGGTGGCTAACATCAGTAAAATTACAATAAAAACATAATAGGGGGAAAAAAACAATTTAAAATACAGGTTTAAAATACAATTTAAAATGCAGTCTCATTTTAAAAATAGCCCATAGATCAAAACCATAAGGGTAGGAAACATAATGGTCAGACTGAGTCCAAACCAAAGGCCAGGCAGAACAGCTCTGTCTTGCAGGCTCTGCGGAAAGATGTCAAGTCCCGCAGGGCCCTAGTCTCTTGTGACAGAGCATTCCACCAAGTCGGGGCCAGTACTGAAAAGGCCCTAGCCCTAGTTGAGACCAATCTAATCACATTGAGGCTTGGAACCTCCAAAGTGTTGTTATTTGTGGACCTTAAGGTCCTCCACGGGGCATACCAGGAGAGGCGGTCCCGTAGGTACGTGGGTCCTAGGTTGCACAAACATAATCTTCAAGGAGGGCTGACTACAAGGCTGGATCCAAACTCATGGTTTATAATGGTTTCTTATAAAGTAAAGTAAAGTAAAGGTAAAGGTACCCCTGCCCGTATGGGCCAGTCGTGTCCGACTCTAGGGTTGCGTGCTCATCTCGCTCTATAGGCCGTGAGCTGGCGCCGTCCGAGGACACTTCCGTGTCACATGGCCAGCGTGACGAAGCTGCAGCTGGCGAGCCAGCACCAGCGCAGCACACGGAAACGCCGTTTACCTTCCCGCTATAAAGCGGTACCTATTTATCTACTTGCACTTAAGAGGGCTTTCAAACTGCTAGGTGAGCAGGAGCTGGGACCGAACGACAGGAGCTCACCCCGCCGCGGGGATTCGAACCACCGACCATACGATTGGCAAGTCCTAGGCACTGAGGTTTTACCCACAGCGCCACCCGTGTACCTCTTATAAAGTAGATGGACACATTATGTCCTACTTCTAACGTTCATAATCCATTATTAAAATGTGAGACCAGCGGGCACTGCAGAGCAACCAAGAACCAGCAGTAAGGAAACAGTATTTTTATGGAGAAAACAAGGTAAGGGAATTTTTTAATTTACCAGTATGCCCTGTGACGTTTTAGAACGGCATATGTAATATCATTCTAATAATGTTAGAAGGTCAGTGTACATCCAGCCCAAGTTGCAAAGTGGATCCAGAGGGCAATGAGCACTTAAACTTTACATGGTGGATGCCCTTTGCGGGATTGCGCATGGTGCTACAGTTCCCAGGGAGCTTACTGGCAAACAGGGACTGACTTGCCTCTCAGTGTTAATTTTTGGATATTCACGCCCAGCCTCAGTAATCAAGTTTCTTGCTGGGAGGTGGGGCCAGCCCCATATATAAATAGGGGGTGGAGCCGACAATAGCCAGGCAGTCAGTTCTGGAGATTCACCCTCCCTACCCTCCCTTTGTTTAATGTTTCTTGTCTGCAGATTAACTTTTTCTTCCTGTTTAGCGGGTGCTGCTACAGTCTTTGACTGGTTGTTATTGAAGGACTGGGAAGAAATTTTCCTGCATTGGTAGGTTATGTCTTCCCCGTAGCAATTTGTCACAACTTTGGCAATTATAGCCTTAGGTGGAATCCTTTAGTCTTTTCTTCCCTATATGCAGTGTTTGTGTGTGTGTGTGTGTGTGTGTGTGTGTGTGTGTGTGTGTGTGAAGTGGTGACTCACCCCCCTGCGGCAGCGATTCCAGGGTCCCCCTCATAAAGGGGTTATATATATGGGTGTCACTGGCCATACACTGAAAGCTTGTCAGTGAACTACCCTGTGTGTGGGGATATGGGCTTGGCTGCCTGCTACACTTACGTCTAGCAGATCACCCCCATATCCCATTTACCCTGATGAGCCCCAGTTCCCCCCGGCCTAAGCCCAAGGCCTAAGCCAAGGTCTTCCTACCTTCGGAAGTTTAATAAAGTTGTGGCCTAATTTTAATTCCATATAACGTTGTCAGAGTCTTTATTGCTTCCTTATCATCCCTGGGGGCTGGGGCTATCGCTGCCTGGTCACAGAATGCTGATAGCCTTGCTTAGCGCATCTTTCTTTACTGTGGCTATTAATATGGGGCAGAGACCGGTGCCCAGTGGTACGAAGCAGGCTTTTGATGCAAAAAGGTCCTTGCATCTCCAGTTTGGGAAGGATCAAGTAGCAGATGATAGAAAAGACCTTGGAAAGCTGCTGCCAGTCAGAGCAGATAATATTGGGCTAGATGGACCCATTGGCTGTGCAATGGCAGCTTCCTGGGTTTCTTAAATGCAAAATAAGGCAAAGGTAAAGGGACCCCTGACCATTAGGTCCAGTCGTGGCCAACTCTGGGGTTGCGGCGCTCATCTTGCTTTATTGGCCGAAGGAGCCAGCGTACAGCCTCCGGGCCAGCATGACTAAGCCGCTTCTGGCGAACCAGAGCAGCTCACAGAAACGCCATTTACCTTCCCACTGGAGTGGTACCTATTTATCTACTTGCACTTTGACGTGCTTTCGAACTTCTAGGTTGGCAGGAGCAGGGACCGAGCAATGGGAGCTCACCCCGTCGCAGGGATTTGAACCACCGACCTTCTGATCGGCAAGTCCTAGGCTCTGTGGTTTAACCTACAGCACCACCCATGTCCCTTTTAAATGCAAAATAGCACCTTGTGATTTTTATGCTGAATATATGGAAATCATGGTAGTATCACTGGGTGGAATGAAATCACACAACCAGAAAATTTAGGGTTGTGCAATTACGGTTGCGTGAAGGTTTTGTGCAATGAGCCCAGCTCCCCAAAAGATTGGAATTTTTGCTATAAGAAAATGATGGGAGAAGGCAGCAGGAAGTGTGGGATAAGCCTTGCTGCAACTTGGTCTAGCACAAACAAATCAGAGTGAATTCTCGTTAAACAGAGTCATGTAATCTCTCTGCAACTAATCAGGATGAATGCTCATACTTGCACATACAAGGCAAGTTACTTTTCTGGCAGTGCAAGGACCCCTCCCTGTCTCTCAATGCAAGCTCATTTGAAAGGAATGGGAGCAGTGCAAGAGCATGGTTGTCTCTAAGCAGACAACTGCTTTCTAGGCTTAAGACAGAAGTAAATTTGATAGTGGAATGTTAGGGAGATATTATCATCAGACGGAGAAGGGCACCTTTGCACTTCCCTTATCAAATAACAGACTTCAGAAGCAAAGGTGAAGTCCGTGGACTGAATGTGCAATGAGCAGTATATATTGATCCACTTTTGTAGGAAGGCAGTGATGATGGGCAGTTGAAAGTGCTGGGTATGTTGCTGTATTTGTTCCACTGGCAACACTTGCATTTCTTGAGTTTTCCTCTGCATACTTGAATAACACATTCCTCGGTGTTGTTTAGTTACACTGTATTCTGACCAGCAAAGGGTAGTCCAGCAAAGAGAACACTAACGTATTGAAGATCCTTTCCTTTCCTCCTACTTTTGGGTAATAATAAGCCTTTTTTCATTTGTGCCAGGATATTAAACAGGTTCTGGCTTGTAAAGCCTACTGAATCCATGCTAGGTTTTCAAGGTATTTGATTGTAAATGCTGTCAATAACTTTAAAACAGGGGTAGTGAACATTTTCCAGTCTGAGGACTGAATTGAGAGAGAGCCAACTCTTGGGGGGTAGGGGTAAGCCAGCATAATTTGGTAAAAAAAAGAGAGGTAAAGGCCCCCTGGACGTTTATGGCAACTATGGGTTTGCAGTGCTCATCTTGCTTTCAGGCCAAGGGAGCTGGCGTTTGACCACAGACAGCTTTCCAGGTCATGTGGCCAGCATGACTAAACCACTTCTGGAGCAATGGAACACTGTGATGGAAACCAGAGCACACAGAAACACCATTTACTTTCCCACTGCAACGGTGCCTATTTATCTACTTGCACTGGTGTGCTTTCGAACTGCTAGGTTGGCAGGAGCTGGGACAGAGCAACGGGAGCTCACCCCGTTGTGCAGATTCAAACCGCCGACCTCTGATTGTCCAGCCCAAGAGGCTCAGTGGTTTAGACCACAGCGCCACCCCCATGCATGGACACACAGTCAGCTGAGCGGGGTGGGAGACAGAAAAACAACCTGCCTCAACTCACATACACAAACTTGGCAGAGAGTGAGGGTAGAATGCAACACACACACACACACACACACACACACACACACACACAGGAGTGGGGAGAGACTCAGCAGGAGATGCCCATGTGCACACACACTTTCATGTCCTGGCCATAATTGCCACTTTTCAGGAGGTGAAGCACCAGTTTAGAAGGCTGCACTGGCACTGAGTTTAGAAGGCTGCACTGGCCAAGGAGAGAGATGACTGGAAGCATAAGTCAGATGTCCATTTTTCTCTCTCTCCAATATATATATTTTGAAGCCACCGTTAGTGTGGAAAGAAAAATGAGCAGTGAAATTTCTAGAAGAGCACCTGGTATGGGGGGGGGGGCTGACACCAGCCTATTTATCAGGAGAGCTGCAAATTGGAAAGGGATCTGTGCAATGTTTGCAATAGTCTTAGAATTAGGAAAGGCGTGAGATTGATCTCAGCCACTTTTTCATAACAAAGGAAAATATGAGATTGACCTTGGCGGAACTGAAGCATTACAAAATGCTAACACTCTTCCCTTTCTCAGGATCGAGAAAAGAAGCGCTACTAGTCGTCCGGGTAGCATTTTTTATTTTGTTTTACTGCATTTCATCATCAAGTGTTTAAAGGAGAGGCTTTTATGTTGCGGGAGAAGGCAATGGTTTATAGCTTACTTTTAGTGCTATTAAGATCTAATCTATCACTCGTTCAGTCGATTGTATTTGACAAGCTGCTTCTTAAACTTGAACTTTGTCATTTGGTGACAGATAACCCTGCCTGTTTGCTCAATTTCCTCTTCTTCTCCTGCCTTTTTTTTCCTGCGGATCCTTTGCTGTGAAGTGTCTCATTATTAATCACCACCTTTAGATGTGATTTATTGTACCACATAGGCTGTAGGAAGAAAGAAGACAACAATGGTGACGCTGTGTGTGTGTGTGTGTGTGTGTGTGTGTGTGTGTGTGTGGTGTTAGTATCACCTTGAACAGGTGGTGAACATTTCCCTTTCTCTCCCACCCCACCCCCGCACTGATAATACAAAATACAGTAGTTTTGGGGAGATGGCCGGTACACATGCAACAAACAAACAAACATTCTCCACAACTTCTTATATAAAAAAGTAAATCTGTTTTTGCTTCTTGCGTATCACTGTAGCAAATCATGGGAAAGATGCATTTTATTTATATTATTCTTGAAGAATTTATAAATCACTTCCCAAGCATGGTTTGTGAAGTGTTACACAACAAAGACACTAGAAAACTAAATACAGAATGGAAATAGATATATAGGGTGGTATTCAATTAAGTATTAAGAAGAGTAAATCCATGGAAATGAGCAGAACTGACTTAGCCACGTTTGTCAGTGTTGATGTGCTTACTCCCAATAAAACTTATAGATATTCAGTATATATTATAAAATGAGTGATTATACTAGGATTTTATTGAACAAGTGCATCTTTTCTTTTGGAGAAGCGGTGTCTACTCATGCCCTGTCATGTGTGCTTCACCTCACTTGAAAGGTTCCTCTGGTTTGCTGCATCTTACTATTGTTGTTCTCTGGCTCTCTGTTTCTGTAACACAGGAGTGGGGTCCACATTAGAGCTATCACAGAGTTTCATGCACTCAAGGATTATCCTCAGACTTGGCCTATTTCTATTGATCACCTTATGGAATTCTGCATACATTGCAGAGTCTGAGCTTTGTCAATCACGACAGTTAGAGGTAAGCTAGCTTGTTTGGCATATACAAGTTATAGCTGAGACTCAGACTAGTAACCATGAAGAAGGCAGCAGCATGCTCACTTACTCCTCTATGGAGGAGAGCAGTTCATAGAGCAGTTCATAGAGCTGTCATAACAATCCAACAGTGCAGACATGGCCAATGAATGCAGCCTCTAAAGAACGCAAACCATCTTATTTGTAATGAGGTTTAATGCGGGTCATCAGACAGTAGTCACTTAATGGCTTCGGCCCTTTCTCAGCAGTACAGCACTCATGGCAGCTGTAATAATTGTTTTCCGAGACATATGTTTATATCAAGAGGCAATCCAAACTCAGCAAAATGCCGGGAGGTTTGATTTGGCAATGTGGAAGACTACACTCTTTCACTGTCTGCTGTCTTAAGACTCTTAACTCTACTCCCATGCCTCCTGTTATCTCATGGGAAATAATATACAGCTACTCCTATCTCCAGATGTAAAGATCAATACTTGTGACTCTGGGCTGCCTCTTCAACTCTTGAGAATCAGCTGCAGCTTGCAAAATGGGTTGTCTCTTTTACGTCTTTTCTCAGCTGAAATCGTTAGGCCTGAAATCTCTATCATTAAGGAAGTCTAAGGTTCAAGCCTGCTTCAGCAACCTAAATTAATTATGGTACCACTAAGAGTGTAGGAATTTCAGAATGACATGTCTTAAGCATCCAGTAAGCTTTAGAATCATGATTATAATAAACTGAATTTATTGTAGGCTTTTCTTGACATTTGCTTAATCAATTTCATTTGTATACAGTGGTACCTCGGGTTACATACGCTTCAGGTTACATATGCTTCAGGTTACAGACTCCGCTAACCCAGAAATAGTACCTCGGGTTAAGAACTTTGCTTCATGATGAGAACAGAAATCATGCTCCGGCGGCGCAGGAGCAGCAGGAGGCCCCATTAGCTAAAGTGGTGCTTCAGGTTAAGAACAGTTTCAGGTTAAGAACGGACCTCCGGAACAAATTAAGTACTTAACCCGAAGTACCACTGTACTCTGTAGTAGCACTGAAGTCTTCCTAGGATTGTTGTTGTTTAGATTCAATGGGGTATGATATAACCACAGACAGGTGGTTTTGTTATTGTTGTTTTCTTGTACTATGTCCAACAATATTATTACGATGATTCTGTTAATTGATTACGTTTGTTCACTGTAACTCTCAAGTGACTTAGCATGTATTAATATAGAGAACAACTTATCAAACCTTAAAATGCAGAATAAAACACAATGCAGAATGAAACTTAAGAATAATAATAATCAGCAAGATTTCCTATATTCATAGCTAACAGTATTGTTAATATCTAATAGGTATCGTCCTCGCAGTGTCTTCAAATGCAAAAAAGTGCAGAAGAATCCTATGTGAAGGTCCTGAGCAACTGGTTCTGGCATCCCATTGCTCAGAAAGAACTGGGTGAAAGTGTCACTCCTCCCTGGAGAGGGGAGAGAGGCTTTAAAAAGCAAAGGTTCCCTGCAGCTGAGCTTCCCAGCACCACCAGGGATCCAGGCCAGAATGCAAAGCAGGCCAGCACTCTGCAATTCCCCAGTGGGCATGACAGTGGCTGGTGCCCATTGGTGCTCATAACATGAAAGGCAGGGAGGCCAATGGTAGGTGGGGCCGGAGCCAATGGATTTTATCCAATTAAGTTCTACTGACCCATTGAAAGACCTAAGCTAGACATGTCCATTAACTTCAGTGGGTCTATGCTCAGTAGAAATTAGTTGGATACAACCCATAGATTCCACCTAGACCTGTTGCAGTCTACAAAGGCAACAGTGAGACCACAGAGGAGAGAGCTGACAACTAATGTTGTTTCCTGGACAGATTTGATGTAAGAGCGGAGGTAGCTGAGGGCAAACTGAGGTTGGTGGAGCACTAGTCCCAATGGACCACTCCTTATTGGAAAAGAAGCTGACTTATCAAAAGCTGGATGTGAACCCCTCACCCATAACAATGCTATGGGGTTAGATTGGTCTTTTTGAAGGCCTTAAGTAACACCTGCAATCTAAATTCATTGTTCCTAGTGAAATTAATAGGTCACCCGGCCTAGGACATGCAAGCCAACTTTGCATGTGATGTCATTCAGGGCAGGCTGTGACTTATGTGTTCATTAAGCGTTTGATTCCTTGACTGGCAATTTTGTCCGTTGCAAGCCTGATAATAAAGCTTCGGCCCATTTAACCTCAAGAAGTTTTGCTTGCTTGTCCTTCCGGCTGTTCCTGCAATGAGAGAAATTAATTAAGATCATGCTTTTATGCAACCTACTGAAGCTGGTTAGGATGTGCAAGTTTCCTCTTGATTTACAAGGTCATTATGGTTGAATTCAGTACATGATGAGATTATGCTAATTAAAATGAAAGGTATCTGATCACAGATGAAATTAATGGAAGGTGAAATATACAAATTGTTATGTGAACAACAAAAACTATTTCAACACTATGAATCAGTCCTTGTTTAGAATTGTGGCTGGAATCTGATGGCTGTGCTTTCATCGTGGTGTTTCCATCCTGCCCTCCTCTTGCCCTCTATAAAACTGCTCCTAGTGGCTGGGTTTTTCAAATTTTTCCAGAGCAGCATTCAGTGTGTTACAGATATTGCAGCTGGAAAGGAAAATCAGCACCCTCACCCCCTGTGTTGTCCCCAAATTCTGGCCTGTGTATTCATAATAATATGGAAAGTGCAATTTGAGTTAAAAATAGAAAGTATGAATTATACTTTGGGGTTCCAAAAGCAGATACAAATTAATAAAATGGAATCATACCAAGGCAAAGGATCAATTTTCACATTCAGTTCCAAATTAATGTTCCCTGAAATACCCCATCATATAATATTAAATATTGCTTCTCGGACAATTTCATACAAATCTATTCAGTTCTGATGTATAGAAAAAAGTTCCACATTTTCTAAAGAGTCTTTGTTTTCAGGTGGTGCTGTTTTCTTTCATGAGCTTGAGCCTAGCCTCCCCACTTTCACTGTTCCTCTCTGCTCTCCTCTTTTAGTACACCCACAAGGAAAAGATTGGAAGATTCCAAAATGAGGGGTCAGAGAGGGTCATTTGGGGGCAAGTAAGAAATATGCCTATTTTCAGCTGAGTAATGTTGGATGGTATGGTAACTTTGTGCTAATATAACATTTTTGTATGCAGCTTTATTTTTGTAATATTGTGTTTAAATGGTCTGTTGTTGATTTGGTTTTTTGTACACGGCTTAGAGATATTTTTAATATATTAAGTGGAATAGCAATCAAGTATTCAATCAATCAATGTCAGGTTATGCCCTGAGCACAAGACGTTCTTCTGATCATCAGCCAGCTTTGTAGAGCCCCAGTGCATGCATGGAACTGGATGCAGACAGTGGTCCTTTTTACTTCCATGCCATAGAATCTATGCATGTGTGTTGAAGTGACTTTGGGTGCCTTTTGGAGCCACTTCCATGTGAATTGGGGAATCTTGGATAGGTCTTCTGCCTTTTAATGGCTAATGTGAATGGATGCAGACATGTTTCTCTTTTATTAAGGTAAAGATTTTCTTATATGGATTAGTTTTTAAATGTGCGTATAAGTTGTTTCAGGCTCTATAGGCTCCAATTGATTTCCTGCAGGAGTTACTATGTGCCTACCAAATTTTAGATTGTGTTGCGTCTATTGAAGGATTTTAACGGTTAAAGATTAAGGCGGCATCCTTCAGGGCTGATTTTATGGTTAGTAATCTGCACTTAGTGTACACATCCATCAGTTATGCTTATTATTTGTATGCACTAATTACAAACTCATAACTCCTGCAGAACAGCTCTTTTGGAATACGTAGGTGAACCATTACGTTTTCTGCATAAAGGCTTGTTTGCTGCACATGAAATAAAAGAAATGATTTGCCAAATAGAAGAAATAATTGGCGGCAGTGCAATATTCATTCACAGTTTATTATCTCAAAGCATGGCCCCTTTGGGCTCAAAAGCTCTTAGAACTACATAGAAATCCATTGCTAGACATTGTTGCTATGCCTCTATACAACACCATGGGCAGTGGGCGATTGTTATTTAAAAATCCTTTAATTCTTCTAGAATCCAAAAGTGCCTGGATGGTCAGATACTAAATTCACGAAACATGGCACGTAAGTGGGGTTCCTACAGCCATGGAACTCTTCTCAATTGGCGAAGAAGTGCACTCACTTAACCATGTACAGCTACAATTGGCTGAAAGTGCAGGTCGAAAGCTACACATTCACTCAAACAGCAATTATAGCCTTGTAAAAGGGTAAATGCAGACAGGTCCTTATAAATGAAAGGCTTTGTGGATATACCAATCCACAAAGAAGTGCTACAGCACTGTGCTCACTTGCGTGGAGATAGGAGAGAGATGAAAGTCTTCAGAAAGATGCATCATCCTTTAGAAGTCAGGATTTGTGTAAACATTCCTATGCCACCTTTTAGGGACAAGTCCTCAGAAGGTGGCAAGCATAAAAATCCACATAAAATCACAGTCCTGTTCTGATAACTATTTGGTCTAAAAAGCAAATAGGCATAACTAGAACAATCAGATTCAATACATTTCAGATTTGACCATTATTCTCAGACTTTGTCCTTGGCCACTTGACTGAGGCTGAAATCCTAACTGCTCTTATTTGGGCACAAGCCCCATTGAATTCAGTAGGTGTCACCTCTGTGGGGACTTACTTAAGTTGTGAGTTGGAAGTTCAGTGTTTACATGCTTAGGCGTAAGGTTCACTGATCACAGAGAGGCAAGAGGGATTCCTTCTGAGTCAACATAAATATGATTACCCTACCCATCAGACTTGTCTTACAACAGCTGCACTGGTTAACAATTTGTTTCTGGGTGCAATTCAAGGGCACAACTGTGACATAACAACCCAAATTCTGCCCTGTTTATAAATGCTGGAAGCAGATCAGAGAAGTATCTGTGCTCCTTCAATAACTGCCTATATAGCTTTTTTAAAAACCTTGAAACATTAATTGAAAAAAAAATCCACTTAAATTAGATCTTCACTTCCTTGCCCTCTTCCTGCCTTTTTCATTTTTATTTAATAAGAATGTCTCTTTGTGTATTAATCAATTGACTATGATATGATTATATGATGTCTCAAAAACCTATGGAACATATTATTGGGTTCCCTGACTCCAGAGTTAGCACCACTAATTCTATGAGACACACATTTTTCAGTCTGGAATTAAAATGTTCTTTAAGCATCTTATTCCTTTGACCTCAGTGTTATACAGACTTCATATACAGTATATTTTGTTTGATGGTCGTTTCTTTATTCCTAGACTGGTTGTTCCTCCTAGACCAAAATTTAACACCAATGAAGTTCGTGACTAATTAGAAGTAAGCCCCATTTTTTTCAATAAAGTTTGCTCCCAGGAAACTGTGCATAGGGTTGTAGACCCAAACTCACCTGTTGACACAAGGTGGAAATGTATTACCCTTCCTGTTGAATTTTTTTAAAAAAATAACTGAAACTCAAATCAGCTATGATTTAATGAATGCTCTTCGATTGCATAATGGGAGCATCATGTAAATTATTGCTTCTATAATGGTGACTGTTATGATGGAGTATGGAGTTGCCCTCCTCCACGCCATCTGGCATTTTATCTATTTTGGTGATATTTTTGTTTTGAGAAAATATATCCAAAATAGATAAACTGCCAGGCATCAAAGAGTTCACGATTTGCTCAAAATAAAAGATATAGTACCATCTTAAGCTTGTACATACCACAACATACGATCTTTCTTTCAAAGAATATTGGACACAAATTATTTTTAAAAAAATTCAAGAGGAATCTCTATTGTTCGTACACATTAAAATATTCCTCTATACTCTTCTCATATATTTTGAGTTGAATCTAATGCATTGCATTAATTTCTCTGACTCTCAATGGGGAAGTCAATGGGAAATTGATTTTGTTGTAATATTAGTGTGTCTCACTGTAGTTTTGCAATTATGAACATTGCAAATTTGCAGGGATCATCCCTTTCGCATAAGCTCTTCAATTACATTTTCTGTCTCCCCACAAAATCTGTTTTTCCTCATAAGGACAACAAAGGATGCTGGAAATAAAATGACTTCCTTGTTCCTGCCAGCATTGCTTTGATAACCATTTCAATAACACAATCATCACAGTTGTCAGTCTCTTGATCCATTATGCTCCCAAGAAATACATCAAGAGATGACACTGGGTTAGACATCTCAGAGACTTGATTGCACCTTGTAAATTTTATTACAGTGGCACTGCTATAGTAAAGTTGTGCCAGCACTTTCATTATAATCCCAATTTTGAAGGACGATAACTCAGTTGTAAATATTGGCAAGGAGTTCAGTTTGGGTAGAGCACAAGGTCACATATCCTGGTGCCACAAACATGCGTACGCGCGCACACACACTTATAAATTAAATAGACGGACAAAGAATTAAAATATCATTTACTTTCATCTTTGATACTGCAATAAAATAATGGTTTGAGAGAACAAGATGTAGCAGTCTGAAAGTAATGTTCATTTGCAATGAAATATGCTATAACATTTTCACACTCTTTTAAATTAGGTTTGGGTATGTGTATCTAAATTATAAATTTAGTTTTAAAATACCCATTTATTTTAATGAGGGGTTAAAAAAAAAGGAAGATGGCAACAATTTTAATCAATTAAAGTGAATTCAAGATATCAAACTGGGAAAGATTAAAGAAGTCATAATCAAAAGTAGAGCACTAGGATTCTGCAGCCTTTGTATTCCATGATTTTCTGGCTCTACTGTTTTGTTTTTTAATCTCCATGCACATGCCTTTATATGTGCTAACTGAGGATCACATTTATCTGGCAAAGTGGGTGCAAATCCATGAAAGGGTATGCCAGAATAACAGAGTAAGCCTGCTTTTGCCTTATGCCCACTAGGCAAGGATAGTATTGCTCCTGCATCCGCACATACTGGTAGAACCCAAAGAAGCTCTCATGTCATGGATGTACACCATCAAAATAATGCCATTATGGCAGCCTTCTGTTACACTGGAGCATTTTTTCACTGGTTATTAAACTGCCTATGCAAGTGGCAAAAATAGGTTGAGTTTGAAGAAGCAGGTCTCCTTGCAGCCTATATGCACTCCAAGATAGTGCTATCCTCTGATGCTGGCAAAGCTATAAAATGCAGTATACGGTACATGTCTTCAACTCTGATTGAAGATAATGGAGAATCTCATATCATTATTCCAATGTTCTCCCTTCCCATCCCCACAGCCTGAATGGAGGACAACATTTTGACTAACTCGGCAGCCAGTCACAGTATTTCCACTCCTTTCTCTGTCCCCACAGAATAGGTGGGTGGGAGGACTTTGCACTGGACTCAGAGCCAGGGGGTGGAATATGTTGCACCTAGATAGAGATCCACAGGGTGTGTTCAGGAGGGGCCATATTTAAAGCCAGATCGTGCCTTCGTCCTCCTTGAATCACATTCAGTTCATCAGCAGGGAAGGGGCTTCTGAATGATCTTTCCGTTCCTTAGAATGTAAACGTGGAACCTCGTTTCAGCTCAAGGGACAAGGTCCCTTGTGGGCAACCTTTTGAGAGTGGCAAGCAGTGGTGGGTGGTGCCATGGGGGAAAGTGGGTGGCGCAAAAGTTTGCAGTGGTTATTACCTTTGTATAGTAGGTCAAGGTTTGTCCAGCCATTTCTACACTCTCATACACTGATGGGAAGTTTTGCTTCTGCACATGAGTCTGGTAAACTGCTCTGAGCTGAAAACATTCCTTCTTAGAATGTTCAGTTCACATTGAGTTCATGGAACATTGTACGCTGACCTGTTCTTAATGCATGGTAGACCACATCTACGGAATGCGATGGTTATGCTCTTTTAAGTCTTACTATATCAATCACTAGTTATAGTTTAAGTCTTGCTATATCAATCATTAGTAATTGTTTAATAACAAGGTTTTCACGCCTGTCCAATTCTGTGTTCCCTTTCCCAACCTTTAATCTATTGATGATTAATGCCTATATGTAACCCTTGCATTGTATTTGTGTTAACCAATCAGCAACAAGCACATATGTGGCAATGCTGTAATATTCAATAAAAGGGACTCCCCAACACATGTTCGGGAGATGCCTCCCATATGACACTTGCCATTCGTCTGTCGTTTATTTCAACCCAACAATACACACCCTCCACACAGCCATTATCACAGTTGTCCCTTTTAGCTATTTTGGGTTCCTCATTTTTCAGTCTTAAATTCAGTTATCCACCTTTTCACAGCAAACTTTCCACAGCAGTTTTTTAAAAAAAGAATCGCTGTGAAAATTCAGTGGCATTTTAATGCAAATTTCTCCTGACAGATATATTTTTACTAATGCACACATTTTTGCAGTCAGTTTCCCCCCTGAAAATAATGTATTTCGCATGCTATTTTCCTAAAATACACATTTCATGCAGATACAAATGCATTTTCATACACATTGTTTGGCTACAGAACTGTGCCACAAAAATCAGAAGTAATAATTTCAAAGGATAGATAGCTGAGTTTTTGTTTGTATATTGGTTTGAGAAGTGTGCTGTACACCCAACCAGCCTTTGAACATTAATGCCTTTCACTGCAAAGAAACTGAGTACCATATGCTTATAAAAATGTGGTTTGTGCTTATGCATGCAATATTATGAATTTATTCCTTAATTGTTTCCTCCAGAGTAGCCCCATTGACAGCAAAGGGAGTGCTGAGAGATAAATGCTGATTGCTGAAGGGGATTAATAAATTACAGGACTGTCCAGTTTCATAAGGCAATAATACAGCCTGGAATGGACCGATAAAGGAAGTGGGATGAAGGATTAAGTAATTTAATCCTATTAGGGAATCATATTATAGCTGAGAATCTCACAGTACATATCCCCATTATTATTACAATTCACTCAGCTTAATTGGGACACACTTATGAAGATTACATAAAATAAAAAATGGGTAAAGCTCTAATGCTTTACATATATATTAAATATAGCACCCTGACATAAAGTCCAGTTGTGTTCAGCCACAAGAGAGTAATTTGTGTTCTAGCTAGTAATAATTGAATTTAAACTGGTTAAAAGGTAATACTTTTCAGATGAGTGGGTTGCAGTTCACAACTGAGGGCATTTGAAGGTGAGCAAATTGAATCTTTCCCTTGTTATTGGGAAATCTTCCTTTCCACATCTCTTAGAAATGAGTTCCGTTCATTAATGAATGCCTATATAAGCTAGGCTAACAACCTAGAAATAGTTACAGGCAAACCGTTCCTTATTCTAACGACGATCGGCCAAGATGGCGGCCAATATCTGGCCACCCTCTTGAATAGGCTAGGGCAGGCTGGTTGAAGCTCCCAAGCCCCTGCCTCTGACTGCCCACCCTTACCTGACTGGAGGTGGGCAGAGAAAACAATCACCTCCCTCAGCACACAAGAAGATGGCAGCCTTCCTGGACCCACCGCAGCCATGCCATGTGGCAACGGCTGCCCACCCAGAGTCCCAGGTGAGTGGATATTTCCCAATGTTACCATTACCAATGTAGAAGATCATACCATCATAGTTTTTTGTTTGGCCAAAACACACACAATTGCAAGCTATTGGTGGACCACTAGCTAAAATCTGCAAGATGTTCTATTGTTACTTATTCCACTTTTTTTTGGGGGGGGGGCTTGAACTTTAGCTTTTCATTCTGTTTTGGGACTCTAGTTTATTTTTATTTTTATGGGGGATGTGGGGGTGGGGTAAACTAAAATTAATACACTATGCCCCATCACAGATTCTTCACCATTGTTCTGGTACCTCTTCAGTAAAAGCAGAATCATTTCCTGGACTCTTCCAAAGTCTCCCTAGAATTTTCTCCAGGTTCTATTATCACATTGGAGCTACTGAAAATACTCGAGCTTCTGAGAGGCCTGTCATATCTTCCTAGCCCATACAGAAAGGGACAATCGGCAGGGTTGTTGTTGTTGTTGTTTTGACAGTTTGTCGCCCACCCCCAGAATTTGTCTCATAACTAAATATAGAAGAACCCCACTCTTCATAGCTCACTAATGGAACATCTAAAAGGAGGATTGTTCTCTGTCTAAAATTTCCATGAACACAGAAGAAACATCTCCTCTGTCTGCAAACTTTGAAAAGCACAATCAACTTCCCAAATTATTATTATCATCTTCATCATCATCACACATGCACTCCTATAAATTCTGAAACCCAACAGTCTGTCTGGGATTTTAAGGGGTTATTCCGTTAACACTGAGGCAGTTTATTTAACATTGGCTCTGTTGTAATTTAATTAGTTTTTCTGTCTTCTTTTGCTTCTGTCCTAAAAACCAATTTTATATTTTTATGGGGCTAGTCTGTACTTCCATTACCAATAATTGAGTTTAATATTTTATGTTGTACTCATTAACAGCTGCTCATTTTATTTATCTTTGCCTGCAAAGCATCTCATGAACCCAATCAGTTCAAGAAGTGAAAGACTCAACACAGAAGGTTACTGGAATTATATATTCTCTGTTAAAACAAAGTAAATTTCAATCTCACTTCTTGAAGATCTTAGTTAAGTGAAATATACAGTGATTACATTTTTTAAAAAACAAAAAGAAATCCTACTATCTTTGTTTTGCTATCAGTTGTTTAGATTTAGCTAATGACTAGGCAAAAGAACAGATGAAATTAGGCAATGTGGTTGTGTTTAATGAATGCAAATGGGCTAATTGTTTAAGAATAATGGATTCTCAGTCAATCCTTATGGATTTCTCATCAAGTAGTAATATTTGAAAAGGTCCTACATGAGCAATCTTGATTCTAACACATGTTGCATTAATTCAACATTTTGAGAAGCTGAACTAGCTGGGAATCTTTCATGTTGTATCTTTTGATGTTAAGATGTACTTATCTGTGCTATTTTTCTGTTTTTAAATATAGTTTGTTTTCAGCTGTTCCATCTTTTGAATGAAAAGTATGACAATTTAATTACAGTTTAAAATCTAGGAGCTGTTGAAAATCATACATAATCCAATTACTTTTTATTCAATTAGTTTAATAGCAAACCACTTTGCTATAATTAAGATAATCCCTTGATTTTTCTTCTCAGCTGTTTATCATTGGCCTAAGTTATCTTTGAGGAAATCATACTGGGGTATAATTATATCAGCAATCCCCAATGGAATTAACAAACTAAAGAGCATTTGATGAGCAATTCTCTTTTGTTGTACTTGTATGCTAAAGGAAGATGGGGAGAAAATCGGTTTCAAATTGGATGGAACTATTTTTTCTATTCTTGAGACACAAATCCTTTGGTTCATTCATAAGCTTCCAACCTCTAATTTCTGTGCTTTTAAATCTATTCTATGCTTCTGGGTTTTTTTTTACTACAATATGTTCAAACACAAAGAAGTAATAAACAAAGCATAGCAACTAGAATATCATAAACCTATCTGCTTGATTGCTACATTGGAAGTTCTTTAGTTATGGGGACTCAGAATGTTATGGCAGCAATATTATGTGAGGAATAAAGAAGGAACCCAATGTCTTTTTGTGCAAAAGGTTAGCTGCAGGAAACTCAAGTAGAATTTCACAATGAAATCTATTTAGCTTCCCCAAAAAAGTGGCATTATATAGAAAATGATCAAAATCTGTTAATCTTATGTCCTACTGCTATTATTTTGATGTTCAGGCCAATCCTCAGTCCCAGTGGCTTCTGTGCTATGGCAGGAAAAGCAAGTGATAATGCAGCAACACTGATACCCAATTTATCATGATCACCACCTACCACTAATCAGAGGGCCTTCTTGGTAGTGGTGCCCGCCCTGTGGAATGCCCTCCCATCAGATGTCAAGGAAATAAACAACTATCTGACTTTTAGAAGACATCTGGAGGTAGCCCTGTTTAGGGAAGTTTTTAATGTTTGATGTATTATTGTATTTTTAATATTTGTTGGAAGCCGCCCAGACGGGGTATGTATAACAACAACTTCTTCTTCTTCTTCTTCTTCTTCTTCTTCTTCTTCTTCTTCTTCTTCTTCTTCTTCTTCTTCTTCTTCACTGTCCCTTAATGTACACATGAATGAAGGCACCAATTAAACCATTTCCTGGTGAGATTTAGATGGATGGCAACAACATCCCCAAAGTTTTATGGAATTCTGTGAATTCATGGCTGCCTTTGAAGAGTCAATCTGTGAAGGGTCTTCTGTGAAGCAGTAGTCTTACTATGGAACTGCCCAGGAGGTAATTAATGTTCCATGACAGAGGGAGACATCCGTGCCCCAAGGGGGTAACCAGTCCTTATAAATATGTCTTTGGAATGACTGTCAACCAATCCCAAAGTTCCACTTACAGGTAGGTAGCCATGTTGGTCTGCCATAGTGATAACAAAATAAATTCCTTCCAGTAGCAACTTAGAGACCAACTAAGTTTGTTATTAGTATGAGCTTTTGTGTGCATGCACACTTCTTCAGATACCAATCCCAAATATCTCCTTCTGGGCAATGTTAGTGGTTGCTGCTCTCTTCAATAAAATTGATTACCTAGGCCCCTTTTATACTGGTTTCAGCCTTGAGCACCTTGATGGAGAACTTCCATCAGGAAAGAGAAAAGGAAAAGGTGATCCTACTGATTCTTTTCAAATTCCTGGTGACTTTAGCTACTTGCAACTAGAGATTAATGAATGCATCTTTTTCAGTTTGCATTCCTCGCCCCCGCATCAGTTCATGGGTTTGTTTGTTTAAGTCCACACAAAAAGTATGCATTTTTTGTATGCATTTATCCTTGTACATCCATTTTTATTTTTTTTACAGAATGTTGCTTAATAAAATGCATTTAAACTGATATCTGCATTTTGGCACACATGATTTGGGCTGGAGAATTGCATCACAAAATCTGGAGAAGTGAAAATTTGAATAGCTACATTTCAGTTTGTCTGAACAGCATTGATTCAGGAACTGCAAATTAGATAGGTTTGCACATTTGTCTTCCAACCCTCCCACCAACCATAAGTTGATGTGGGGAGCATGTGAACTTTGGGGGTTTTCAGTTCATTCCACACTAAACCATAGTGTATCACAGCGGTAGGCAACCTAAGGCCTGTGGGCCAGATGCGGCCAAATCACCTTCTCAATCCGGCCTGCAGATGGTCCGGGAATCAGCGTGTTTTTACATGAGTAGAATGTGTGCTTTTATTTAAAATGCATCTCTGGGTTATTTGTGGGGCATAGGAATTCATTCATTTCTCCGCCCCCCCAAATATAGTCCAGCCCACCACATGGTCTGAGGGACAGTGGACCGGCCCATGGCTGAAAAAGGTTGCTGACCCCTGGTGTATCACTACACCCCCAATTAGCCATTGCCTTTTCACTTTTGAGTATATAGAGGTAGATTTTCTTCCATATATCTTTTGTGTTATTCTGGCATACTATATTCATCTAGATATTGGTTTTAAAAAACAAAAAAATTAGTTGATTTAATATAGAATTTTGCCATTAAAATAAATGTCTTGAGGAGGCTGTGAGCACATAAATGCCACAGCACAAGGGTGGTATAATGGAAGAAGAGTGCAAGTCACATGAAAGGGTAAATTACCTAGTAACATGACATTTGGGCTTCACAGCCAATGTGCAAGAATCATCACTTCATATCTGCTATCACAGGTCTTCATATTTTGTTACCCAGGGCTTTCAGTATGGAAAAAGGCTGTGTATTGATTATGATTAAACAACTTTTTGTCCGGGGGGGGGGGTGTTTGCCGCCTATGTCACCACAGCAATTACACAGCAGTATTTCCCAGGAGAGTTGCTCACCTGCTTGTTATATTAAATCAATAATGTCTAAACAAGAGCTGAATGAGACATTTTAATGTCTGCAGAAGAACATGTAGGCCTCCAGAGAACCTTTGACAATTTCTGGAGTCCCCCTGAAAAGGGAAAGCAAATAGTTTGTGATGAAAAATGCAAGTTACTTTCTAAGGGAGTATTTCGTTGCAGAAAGAATAAGTCTCTGATAGCACATGAGGGGGCAGAAGAGCAGAGCTAGCTGGTGAGGGTCACCCTCAGGGAAATAGATAGAATGATGCTTATTCTTCAGATCCACAATGTGGTGAAAAGGATTATTGTCCAAAGTTAGGATACCTTACTTTCTGTGGTGGTAGAGGACTTCAGTAGGATGTTCCTATGCAGGAGGTTCCTATTATTCACCAGGGTTGAGAAAACTAAACATGCCCAAGTATAGAAAGTATTATGCTGGTAAATAAGGAGCAGCAGATAGCTGACCAGTTGGTCCAATATCTTCTATCAGGGAGAAAAGTGAAGGTGGCACTGTGGTCTAAACCACCGAGCCTCTTGGGCTTTCCGATCGGAAGGTTAGCAGTTCGAATCCCCACAATGGAGTGAACTCCCATTGCTCTGTCCCAGCTCTTGCTAACCAAGTAGTTTGAAAGCACACCAGTGCAAGTAGATAAATAGGTGCCACTGTGGTGGGAAGGTAAATGGTGTTTCTATGCGCTCTGCTTTCTGTCATGGTGTTCCGTTGCACCAGAAGCGGTTTAGTCATGCTGGCCACATGACCCAGAAAGCTGTCAGTGGACAAACATCAGCTCCCTTGGCCTGTAAGCAAGATGAACACCGCAACCCCATAGTCAACTTTGACTGGACTTAACCATCCAGGGGTCCTTTACTTTTCAGGGAGTTATCAGGGAGAGTCATAGAGGAGAGAACATTGAAACTTGTATACAATGTTTCATACAATAACTGTGAAATTATAATCTAGCACAAGGTTAGATATGGGCATTGGATTTGGCCAGGTCCTAAACACAAATCTGGCCTATTCTGAGAAACATGAGCATTGGCTGAGTCAGGTACAGAAAGCTATGTATCAATATCCTCTGGTTGGGTGGGCCAGATCATTCCATAGCTGCCATGGGGTGGGGTATCAGAGCGTGGAAACACCCTACGAAAAACCCAATTATAGCTTTATTCAGTAAGCTCTTATCATAACTGAGCATTCTGAGTTAAATATGTAAAAATTAAGAAACAAACAATGTCAGGTTATAGAACATAGGTCATTCTGGCAGGCATGGATACAAAATGAAAATATTAAGTCATTGAATTATAGGATTTTCTCAGCAGATGTGGATTAAAACTTCGGGTCTACAAAAATGAAAATGTTAAGCGAAATCATTGAATTGTAGGATTTTCTCAGCAATTTATTCCCCCTCTACCTCTCCCACGCCTACCTCACACATAATATATAAATGGCATTTGCTATCTGTATATACTTATTTGAGGTAGTATTGGTAGAAAACTATTCTGAACCTTTTTCTTTATAGGCTGTGTCCAGTGTTAGTCATACTTAGAGTAGACCCATTTAAATAATTAGGCGTAACTAATCTGGGCCTATTAATATCAGTTCTGAGGAGAACTTGATTGGATACAAGGCTGTATCTTTTTCTACTGATGACATACTTTATGTCTTCCAAGACACAAGATACAAAGGATTCTGTAGCAATTAAACTACCGGAAGATTATGAAACAGCTTCCCTGGTTTGCTTGCAATCAAAGCAAAAAATGTAAATCTGACCTCCACCCACATATCACAGAAGCCACAGCCTTTTTCCTATGATCTAGGAATAAAATAAAATATACAGCAAATCACTAATTCATTTCCTGCACACTGTCAAAACTCAAAGATAAATTATTTCTTTTGATGCTTATTGCATCTGAATTAACCCGCTCCCCAGCTGACAAGAATGATTTCTACCAGACGCCACTCTCCCAATCTCTTTTGATCAGATCTAAGACTTTACTAAAGCCTTCCTAGTCAATATACAAATCTGATTAGAAACAGTGGCATTTGTATGTGTCAGACACACAAACAATGAGTCATTTCGAGAAAATGTAACTTTAGAAAAGCGTGAAAGACATTTCAAGTTTATGACCTTTAATTGAGGCAGGTTAAACTGACAAATAGTATTAAAAGCCTAATTCCTTTCTCTGAGCTCTTTGGAAATCTTTTATTTCTGTCTGCATGGACTCAAAAGGGCCATTAGCGCTCCATCTCATGCAATATTTACAGTGTCTACATCAACTGGGGCAGGTTGTTATACTAACTCAGGCCAGTGCCAAACACATCAGGGACTCACAGGTCAGCGAGCAACGATAAATCTGTCAGCTGCCACCTTCTGGTATTTTTTAAGCAACTACAAATTCATACAAGCCCTATCTGCATCACACATTTAAAGCAATATCATACCACTTTCAACAGTCATGGCTTCCTCCAAAGAAGCATGGGACCTGTAGTTCGTTGAGGATGCTGAGAGTGGTCAGGAGACCTCCATTTCTGTCACAGATATCCAATTCCTAGAGTGGTTTTTACCATCAATCCCTCTTCCTGGAATCGGGCTACAGCTGCATTGAGACAGATGCAAAACCTGGTCTTGTGATATTGGCACTTCTTCCCGTGAGGAGAGGGTGAAATGACTACTACATGTTGGCTAAGAAAAAGAAGCCAAGGAATATGGCAAAAGAAAACAGCCAGTTTCATCATGAAACAATGGTTTTGTACAGAGAGAATTCAGAGAAAGCTTCGTTTCTCTTATTCGTACCCAAATCTCCAGCCAATTTGGGCTGGGTTCCTTCAGATGCCTTTTAGTGCTTGAGGATATGAACTGGTGGTGGGAAAATAAACTGATTGTCAGGAGTGGCTGGTGTGGTGGGAACAGAACAATGGAACCATGCTGTCATTGGTTCTGGTGTACCTTCTCTGGATAAGACTGGGGACTCAGCTAGATTGGTAAAGAAAAAGCGCTTTACAGTGGTACCTTGGGTTACAGACGCTTCAGGATACAGACTCTGCTAATCCAGAAATAGTACCTCGGGTTAAGAACTTTGCTTCAGGATGAGAACAGAAATCGTGCAGGAGCAGGAGGCCCCATTAGCTAAAGTGGTGCTTCAGGTTAAGAACAGTTTGAGGTTAAGAATGGACCTCTGGAACGAATTAAGTTCTTAACCTGAGGTACCACTGTATATTCATTGTATATGCATTATAACACTGTGACACCAGATGGCGCTGCGAAGTTCTGTTTTTGCCAATGCAATTTCTTATTAAAAGTTTACAACATGTTTTCCCCAAAATGCATCCTTGATGTATTTAGATGCAACCTGGGATGGGGCAAGGCAGTGGTGAGCTCAGGACAGTGCAGTGGCAGGAGTGTCTAGATGGCTCCATTGATGCACAGCCAGTCTGCAAGCAGAGCATTCCACAGTTCTGATTTGGTAGGAGAATTTTTGTGTGTGTGTGCTTTGCTGTCATGACATGTTTGTATTGTGGACCCAGCAAGATGATGGCAGGATCCAAATTGTGGAGCCTGCTGCTGTATTCCGAACTTAAAAATGGAAAGCGTAATGCTGGTGGTCAACAAAAGAGGTTAAAAGACTCTCTCAAGGCAAATCTAAAAAAAATGTAGTATAAACACCGACAACTGGGAAACACTGGCCTGTGAGTGCTCCAATTAGAGAACAGCTTTTACCAAAGGCTTTGAAGATGCTCGAACTCAGGATGAAAGGGAGAAAGGTGATAAGAGGAAGGTACGCTTGGCAAACCCTCATCATGATCAACTCCTGCCTGGAAACCTATGTCCCCACTGTGGAAGGACGTGCGGATCTAGAATTGGCCTCCACAGTCACTTACGGACTCACTTTTAAAACCGTGTTTATGGAAGACAATCTTACTCGACTACGAGTGATCGCCAAAGAAGAGGAAGAAGATGTTTACCAGCCTGTTATAATGACATCACAGTTTTGAACCCTTACAATGCTCAGTGTCAGAGTTACTTTTTGTGAGCATTCCTTCCTAGCAGTGGAAGCGATGTTGTGCTTGATCAGCTCCCTCAGGCATGAGAGGTGTTCTTGGTATTCTTATTGATCTACAGACTCCAGTGCAAGTACAATGCATTTACTACCTGAGTGTCTGGCATTCCAATCATTTGCCAAAATAAAATTCTTCTAAATTCATACTTGGTTTTTGAGCAGATCAATAATAGTTAAAAAAAAATAGTGTTTTCTAAGGAGTTTAATTTAATTGTAGAAATAAAAAGATTAGTATCGCCATTTGAAAACTGATTGGGAAAACCTTAATGCAACTGCTTGTATGTTACACCCCTTTTAAATTCTGCATAGATTTATGCCACCTGTGTTCAAAGTCTGTTTGCATATTTGCATTTAGTTCTGTAAGAGCAAGTGAAAATGTTAATGACTCAAATGGACTCATTTTAATTTCACTCTGAAGTATCTCAACACCTCCATCCAAAACTGGGTCTTGTGTGTGTGTGTATATATATATATATATATATATATATATATATATATATATATCAATAAATTTGCAGGGATCTGAGCTGTTACAGCAAATTATGAAATATATATTTTAAACGGATGTCAGGGATCTATTCTAAAGTGGGAATGAAAGCAAATTGTGCTCCAATAATGGAAGCTAAAGTAGTGTGGCTCTGTTATTACAGCAATAGCAGATGCATTAGCTGGGTGATAACAGTGCACTTTAAATTAGTTGTAGCTATGTTGCACCAACAGGCCAGCAAATCTATCCACATGCAATGTAGCTGCTTAGAAATGAGAGAGCAAGAGGATGCTTTTGAAGCTCCAGGTTGTCAAAATAACACTCTAATGAGACTTCATTTCTTATTCTATTACAAATCTTAAAGTTAAACAGAACTCAACCAAGTGCATGCTCAGGAAGGTTTAAAATCCAAATTTCCCTCCTCTCTATCATGCCAGTTGAATAAACACTTCCTATCATCTCCCCAGACATAGCGGTTTCTTTTAAAATCCACATTACCCTGTTGAAAACAGTTAAGATTATGAAGACCTTATGGTTGAGGCTTGCCAAGATAACACTCCTGACATAGATTGGATTGGTTTAGTAGCGGATTCATTAGCAGATCAGACATAATTTCATCAAGACTTAATTGTGACTGCAGTTGGTTATCGCACAACATACAGTAACATCTGTTGTATCAGGTTAAAATATTTTTAGCCATCTAGGCATTTAAAATTGTCTATGCCTTAGCCTTAACCTGAGCTACAATTGCCATGGAAGAGGGACTGATTGTTGTACTACTCTGGAAATTGTAGCTCTACAAAGGGTATGGGGGTCTCCAAACAACTCCCGTTGCCCTTAATTACCAACCCCAAGGAACCTTAATTACCAAAACCCCAGCTTTGCGATAAGCTATGACAGTTTAAAATGGTAAGATACCGCTTTGAATTTATCATGCAGATGGGGTCTTAGTCTCTAAAGTTTATGCTATGTCCACTAAGATGAGAGCTTTTAGTGTGGTAGCCCCTGACCTTTGGAATACACTCCCTTTGGGGAGTAACCTTTGGAATTAACATCAGGCTACATGAACCTACAATGATGGCATTGAGGTGCCTGTTTATAACTCATCTGTTCACTCAGGCTTTCTGCAAAGGATGATTTCCCTGTGTGGCTATATCAATTTGATTTATAGAGATTTAAGGGATGCAGGTCCAAACCACGGAGCCTCTTGGACTTGCTAATCAGAAGGTTAGGGGGTTCAAATCCCCGTGATGGAGTGAGCTCCCATTGCTCTGTCCCAACTCCTGCCAACCTAGCAGTTTGAAAGCATGCCAGTGCAAGTAGATAAATAGGTACTGCTGTGGCGGGAAGGTAAATGGTGTTTCCGTGTGCTCTGTTTTCCGTCATGGTGTTTCATTGCGCCAGAAGTGGTTTAGTCATGCTGGCCACATGACTCAGAAAGCTGTCTGGGGACAAACACCCGCTCCCTGGGCCTGAAAGCAAGATGAGTGCCACAACCCCATAGTTGCATTTGACTGGACTTAACCATCCAGGGGTCCTTCCCTTTTTACTTTATATCAGTTTGATATGTGATAGATTTTGTCCATTATTATTACTGTTATTATTATTGTTTATTTTATGCTGTTCACTGACATATTTATCTTAATGTAGGTATATTTATTGCAATATATCTATATATCTTTATCTATTTGACTAAACTCAACATATTATTACTCATTTGCTTTGCTTTTCTTTGCTGTCCCCTTCCCCTCTATTTTTTTTTGGGGGGGGGGAGGACAGCAGCACAATATTTTTTGCATCAAAGTGTCTAAATCATTTTTTAAAAAAACAACTGGCATGCATGGCTCATTTACAAAATAATTTTACTCATGTTGTATTAGTTCTAATTATTTACTAAAAGCAAGTTTTTTGTTATATCCATTTCCACTGGGTTGAGAAGTTGTTGTGTTTTTTTAAATCAGAAGCTTTCCTTCAGGGTGCACAGCTAATCTTGAAACCTAATTGTCAGTAATTTAATGTTCCCTCCCATGTACAACACGTTACATTTGTCTACAAAGAATCTCACGCAGCATCCTTCTGCCTAATTACTTTTTTTAAGGGCTTCCTTAGATTAATCTATCTCAACTAAATGATTTTGCTTTATTGACAAATTTGGTCCCACCTTTGAGATGACTCTTCAGTTTATTGAATGTAAGAAAAACAAAAGAGGTTAATTGAAGGGTTCCTATAGGGATGCTCTGGGTCTATTCATTCAGCTACCTCCTCATTAACCTCTTTACCAGTGGAGAATTGACCACTTATTCTTTTGTTTTATCCATGCTCCTTATCTATTGCTTGCTTCTTCATCCACATCATGACAGGACAAGCTGGCCCCTGGAGATCTCCAAGCAGGGCTGAAACTAGGCTTTCTGTCACATGGATCAAAGACCGAGTTTGGCACCCCACCCTCCTGATGCATATTTGCATACATATGCATACATACATATAAACAAACACACACACACACCTCAACACATTTATTTGTAACGGCCATAAAAAGTAGGCAATACAGTGGTACCTCGGGTTACATATGCTTCAGGTTACATACGCTTCAGGTTACAGACTCTGCTAACCCAGAAATAGTGCTTCAGATTAAGAACTTTGCTTCAGGATGAGAACAGAAATTGTGCTCCGGTGGCGCGGCGGCAGCAGGAGGCCCCCATTAGCTAAAGTGGTACCTCAGGTTAAGAACAGTTTCAGGTTAAGAACGGACCTTTGGAACGAATTAAGTACTTAACCCGAGGTACCACTGTATATCATTTGAATACAAAGAAATCCTAAGAAGTATTATAACTGTATGACCAAATGGGAAATGAGCATCCCTTCCAGAAAAAGCAAATTGTTTTTGTAGATAACTTCCATGTGCAGCAATTGTCTATCTGAGGTCAGGTTTTGAACTGGATTTATTAGGTCACAGGATCATTAAAAGACTGCATCTCCATAAGATCAGCCAAGACCCTCTGGTTTCCTTTTAAAATCTCTCTCTCTCTCTCTCTCTCTCTCTCTCTCTCTCTCTCTCTCTCTCTCTCTCTGGCTTTTTGCCACCCACCCCTCTTCTTGGTTCTGTGCAAATGATTTCAAGGAGTTTTGATGTGTAAATTTACTCCCAAGTAAGCTTCAACAAGATTCCTTTCAATTTTATTTTTGTTTAGTTATGCATTTTAGGAAATGCAGGTTGGACAGAAAGGAGAAAGAGAGAAAAGGACGGGAAGGGGACAAAGATGTTGGCAGATTGAGAGGAAAAAGGGCAGCAAAGAGAGTGGGGATCGCTCTTGCCCCACTCAGCCTTGGCTGCAGTTCCATTAGATGCTGAGAGATTTTCCCTGACGAAATGCAGCATGCAACATAACAAAGGTTCCCCACCATTGGCGTAGCCAAGGGAGGCAGGGGGGAAACTGCCACCCCAATCAACCAAAATCAGTACAAATCTGAGGTTCTCCTCCCCTAACAAAAGCCTGCCCCCACAAAAATTCTGGCTATGCCCATGTCCCTCACTCCTGCTCCAGTGGAACAAAATTGACCAGAATATCTTGCTGGTTTAGCTAGCCAGCCGAAGCCATTTCCTGGGTGTGGGTGCTGCCACATGCTGCCACCCTCTAGGAGCCACAGATGAGAGGTGAGTGAAGGGTGAGGACAAAAGGTCGACAAACACCTCAGAAGGATCATGATGTGCTACCCTTCCCCAAACATGCCATACATTCCAGTGCGCATTTAGAAAACAACAGCTGTCTCCTTGCTCCTCCAACCCTGTTGCTACTGTGCTAAGCCATGGTTTGGATTAGTGCTCAGTGCGTTATATCAACTCTGGCTCATGGTTTGTTTCACTCCAGATAAACCACGTGTGCCAAGGTTTGTTCTTGAGCTTACAGCCTATGGTTTGTCTAAAGGAGGCAAAACATGAGTCTAAGTTCAGGAAGCAAGCTAAGCCAAACCATAGCTTTGCATGTGGCAGCATGTCATGAAGGACCAGCAGTGCCAATTTGTATCTATCCCATTTTTCCATAAATTTTTGTTTTGAGTTGCCTCTCTGGCTATTTGTCAAAGTGGGATGGATAGATAAGATATATGTTCAAAAATACAGTAAAGGTTCACTATCTATGCTAGCATTCAATTGACGTTGGAGAGAGACTGAGTTGAGAAATAAGACCAGGGGTACATATTGATATAGGAATTTATTAGATAAAATGTAAAGAAATATGCAATAATAAGAGTACATTCATTTGTAAAAAAGGAATATACAACAGGATAGACAGGAAGTCCAAAGTGCTGGTACATATATGATTTTGGAATAGTTTTTTGTCCTTGTTTTTTCCTCCTTTTCTTTTCTTTTAGTATATAAACTTTTATACATGTGGAAAATTATAGTATAATAAGCCTTGTGATGTAATATGATAATGTTTACCGATGTAACGTAAAATTCATATTATGTGAATGCAAAAGTAAAAAAAAAAAGGAGTGCCAATTTGAAGAAAATTGAATAAAATATGGGGGGGAGTAAGCCTAGCCCCACATAATCGATCACATGACATGGTGCATGCACACCATTTGAATGGTGATACCCATCAACTTGAGGAGAAGGGGTTCCAGCCCCCTCAAATATTTATTTGGTGGGGCAAAGCCCCCTTGGCCCCTAGGAGTTGGCTCCTAGGAGAAAGACCAGGGGAGGAGTGCAGCACCCATACTCTTTTCTCCAGTAATCATCATGCTCATGTGTTCATTCTAAGCCTTGGTTTGGCTTAGTGTTACATGTGAACCATCCCTGTGTTCGTCGCATTATAGCCAGCCATCACGAGGAAATCCCTGATACAACATTCTTGCCTACACATTATGCATGGACTCAGATAGGCGCTATATCACAACGGACGACAATGCAGAAAAAGAAATGTCTTCGTTTGGGAAGTCATTCTGAAAATAGCTCTAATTAAGCACCACGAGGATGGATGTCAGAAATTTTCATTTTGACTGTTAGCAAATGGCTAACATAGCTTTCCAGTTCATTCCACTTCATATTCACATTTGATTTAGACAGGAGCTCAGACTGGACCACTGATAATCCAGCAACAATGACAACTGCTAATATTATCTGTGTCTTGCACAACACATACAAAAAAAATGCTCCCTGTAAATTTTATGGCATTGTTGACAAGTGATTTCTGCCATAATAGCTCATCAGCATTTGCAGGTCAGGAGAAATCTAATATCTTGCATTATGTAATATAGTAATGACCAGTGAAGACCACGCTGTTTCTATTGCTGCCTATAGCAAATCAGCCAATTAAATTGGCTGAGTTTAAACTCAGTCCATTTTGTTTATGTTGCTAGAACAAATACAGGTTATCTCTCCCTCCACCTCTCCCCAAATCCTTTTACTCTGTTCCAGTTTACATTTCCTCTTTCTCAGTGCTATTTTTCTAGAAAAAGAGGTGCCGGAACTCACCATGAGCACCTCCCTTGTTCTCTTAGAATCTCAATGGCATCACCAGAGGGGTGTTGGAATTGAGTTTTGGTGAGTTCTGGCCAGTGCTTTTTTTCTGGGTGGACGCAGGGGTATGCATACCCCCAAACATTTTGTGAATCTAAGTTTGGCCTCATTGAGGGGCAGTGTTTCGAGACGAGTAGGAAAATGAGAGTACCCCTAAACATTTTTAAAAAGAAAAAAAACACTGGTTCCGGCTGAAAAAAAGCCCTGATCTTTCTGCTTTTCCCCTTCCTGCATTCCACTGGACCATTCTGCCTCTTAAGTTGCAGCCTCCAATGTTCTAAACCGGCTTCTCATGATTTGCTGGTATCTTAGCCTTCTGCCTCTTCCCTTCCTAGAATGATGCTTCTATTATCTTACATTTCCTAGACTGGGGCAGCTGGTGAGGTGCCTTTCAGATGTTGCTGCACTAACACTCCCCTGAACCCTGACCCTCCAGTGTCCCTATTTTTCAGGGACAATCCCGGATTTACAGAAGCCGTTCCGGTTTCTGATTTGATCCCAGAATGTCCTATTTTTCCTTAGGACATCCCTATTTTCATTGGAAAAATCTTGGAGCGTATGGAGTTAGGCAACCCCTGAGTCAAGGAGATAAGTAAACCTACAACCTTTAGAAGAAATCTGAAGGCAGCCCTGTATAGGAAAGTTTTTAATGTTTAATGCTTTATTATGGTTTTATTTATTGGAAGCTGTCCAGAGTGGCTGGGACAACCCAGTCAGATGAGCAAGGTATAACAGTAGCAGCAGCAGCAGCAACAACAACAGCAGCAGCAGCAGCAACAGCAGCAGCAGCAGCAGCAACAACAACAACAATAACAACGGAATAGGACATTCCAATTTTCATCGAAGAAATGTTGAAGGGTGTGTTGGCGATGCTTTTTGGAATTGATGGGCGTAGTACTAGTGGTCCAGCAACGTCTAGAGGGAACTACCCTGGCAACCTGACCCTTTTCCATTCTACCTGCCTTCCTGAGCAGCTTAGCCAATGAAAGGCAGAGAGACCGGCCTGCTTCCCTTCCTCCCTAGCCTTTCCCTACCTTACCTCCCTTTGATGCAGCCGCAAGAATTTCCATCACCCCTGCGAAATCCCTTGCTGCATTACAATATAAATATGAAGGCATATCCTTGGGATTTTCAGATACATCTTTCATAGGTTTACTTGTAAGATTTATCAGGATGGCTTTATAATCTTCAGAGAGCTTTTGTTCTGAATTGCTTAAATTATTTGGGGGGCTTATTTTCATATAGAATTTTCCCACCTATTCCCATTCTTGGCTTGCTAAAGATGATTTTGACAGGCAATCAATAAAAGGTATGAATGTGCTTAGTAAGAATAATTGGGCTACTGCTGGTTTATAGCATGTTGAGTTGCAAAAGATTCCATTTTCTTACATTACAAAGAAAAGAATGAAAATCTGCCCAGATCTGGTTACGGCTGGCTTGCAGTTAAAGGCGTCGCTGTCTTGAATGCTCAAAACCCAAGAATCCTTAAAAGTAATTAGATTGCATCTAGATCACTATTTCTCATTATCTAGATAGATGACTTTTGAACATTAATGCATTTCCAATCACTTTTTTCTTACTAGCACAACAGGTTACCCTCCAACCAAAGTTTTCCTTGAAAGAAGAAAAGACTTTGGGGATGGCAAAGGGAGAGGAATTTTCTGTAATTAGGATATCATCTTGCAGCCTAACCCTGATGGTGTTTTCTCATTTATTTCAAAGGGGCTTACTTCTGAGAAAGTGGGCTGAATATTTCAGCATAAGGTATTGCCAGCTAATCTGTTGGAGGCTGTTGGAGAATTCTGAGAAAAACACAGAGAGCAGAAATGGACAATGTTTTCTCTCTCCCCCCCCCACTGTCCAGAATGGAAATCAATCCAGTGAATACGATCCACAAACGATCTATAATTGATTACGCCCCTCCCACCATCTGCATTGCATTTCCTTTTATTGAAATGAATGGAGTGGAATAACATTTGTGCCAACGTATTCTTTAAAGTTAGTTTTTATTGAAGATTTTCTTGTGCAACAAAACAGGCAAACAAACAAGGAAGAAAAGTACACATAGCATCTCCACTTTCAATTTGTAGAGTCTTTTTCACAATTCCTTTACATTCAGTATGAGACACTGTTGTCATAGACATTATGTAGTTGGAGGAAAAGAGAGGTGGAAGATATGGGAGGGTGGCGATTTTTTATTGCATGGTGTTAATGCAGGGTATTTGTGTCGGAGTCCTGTGGGTAGGTCCTTTATTTATATATTTACTTATTTTTGTAAGTTACATAATTTCACCACAGCAGAGAGCAAGATGAATCGCGTCATTTTTTGGTGACAGCCTAATTGCAGTGGAACAGAAACACAGCTGCTTGGGATGAATACAGGGTGGAACAGAAAATAATGCCTTCTTACAACCCTAGTAAGAAGGACTCATGTATATCCCTTGCCAAGAGTCTAATCTTTCACCATAACATTCCTAGTGCAATACATAAAAGCCATCTTCAGTCATCCTGACTGAACATGCAAGGAGCAAAAATAGTATAAAGGTAAAGGGACCCCTGACCATTAGGTCCAGTCGTGGCCGACTCTGGGGTTGCGGCGCTCATCTCTGTTTATTGCCCGAGGGAGCCGGCGTACAGTTTCAAGGTCATGTGGCCAGCATGACTAAGCCGCTTCTGGTGAACCAGAGCAGCGCATGGAAACGCCGTTTACCTTCCCGCCGGAGTGGTACCTATTTATCTACTTGCACCTTGATGTGCTTTAGAACTGCTAGGTTGGCAGGAGCAGGGACCGAGCAATGGGAGCTCACCCCGTCGTGGGGATTCGAACCGCTGACCTTCTGATCAGCAAGTCCTAGGCTCTATGGTTTAACCCACAGCGCCACTCGCGTCCCATCAAACATAGTATAGGGTGCTGGTAATGTGTATGCTCCATGCCCTGGTAACTTCCCAATTGGATGGTTGTAATGTGCTCTCTGTGGAGCACATGAATATGACTCAGAAATTCAATTGGTCCAAAATGCAGTCGTCAGATTACTGGCTGGGATACAGGCCCTTTGCTCTAGTCCAGCAGGGCTCATTCTGTGAGCTCAGCAAAAACATCTTACCCAAGGACTCTTCTAAACCTTGCAATGTCAGTGATCCTTAGAAATGAAAGCCTGAGACTGAGAGATAAATTCACAGAATCTGTTTGTGTAGGCCTCTCTTCAGAACACCGACAGGGCATAGCTAGCTAGCAGGATCCCTTTCTTTCCTTGGGAATTATTTCCCTCCGCCTTTGTCCCACTGAATCTCAGTTTATTGATTTCACCTCCTTTCTCTAATCTTTCAAGATTATGTATTTTAAGCTCTGTTTCCTCAGAGGCGTTTGCCTTGCCTCACAGTCTTTTATCATCTGCAAATTGCATCAGCTATAGACCCCATACCTCATTTCCTAAGTTGCTAATGAATATATTAAATTATGTTGGTCCCAGCATAGGTTCCCGGGGAGCTCTACTCACCGGCAGTTCATTCCATTTTTGACACTGTATCATTTATAATTACCCCGTTTGGTTTTCCCCACATTAATTATGTTTCCCCATTGTTGATCTTCCCAGCCTGAGAAAAATAAATTCTAGCTCTGAGCTATAATGTAATTTCTTTCCCCTCTATCTGCGATGTGGCACTCCTTATTCCTGATCCACCCTCCTCATTTTCGCCACCACGTGTGTAAATGGAGCCTCCTAGGCTGAACTTGGTAAATCTTAGCTATGATAGCATCAAGTCGCTCACCTTTTGGAGATGAAACTGGATTATTGCAATTGCTTTCCTGTTTATAACATTCCAGCAGATTTATAGAGCTTAGTGAGTCTATTTCCTCAGTCTATATTTCTCTAGGTGCTTTGTGATCATGTCATTGATTAATGACTCTGAATGTTTGCACCTCTCCAGACATGCTCACAAACTGACAGGCTCTCTCTTCTAATAAAATGTATGGTGAAGGCCTTTGAAAACCGAATTCCCTGAAGACAGGAAATGAAGGAACTGGCCAGATTTCTTCATGAAATCACCAAAGGCCATGCTGGTTTTTTCCAGCTTTAGATCTAGGCTGTCTGTTGGATAGCTTTTTTACCTACCATGTGGTGGTTAACAAATATTCTGATGAAGTGGAGATGTGGAAAAGGATACTTTTTGTATCTTATTTGGATAATGATAACTTTTTTTGTTATATAGCACAGAGATGAAAACTGAAGTATTTCCTTTGAGGATTAGAAACAAACAAACAATCCACCATCTTCTACAATGTCTTTATGAAAGTTAATTTCTTTTTCTTTTTTTGATATGTCAAACATAAATTATTTGTCTCGCACGGTTTGATTCCTCTGTGGCTTTGCAATTTTGTTTTAATTTTGGCGGTGCCAAAATCTCATATTCTGTGAGAGATTTGTAAACGTCGTAACAAAAGGGAATACTCTAGCCTGCAATAGCTACTATAGTACATTTTATCTTGATTTCTTCCTGCATGTTTAAAAAAATAATTTGCATGCACTGAATACACCTCAAATATTATTATATTTTTAAAAAACTATTAAATTCCTTTATCTTTTAAAAACATGTTCCATAACCAAAACAACATTTCAATTTGTATCTTGTCATATTTCTGTTAAAAGATAGTTTGGTCGCCCAGAGTGACTAGGGCAACCCAGTCAGATGGACAGGATATAAGTAATAAATTATTTTTGTCATCTTGTTCACAAGTTTCAAATCCCTGTCCATCTGTAAAAATCAAATGAACGCCTTACTATGGGCAATAGAGTGGATAGTTATTCTAACTGAACACAAATCCCAGGATACCTGGAAGGAAAATGATGTTCTTCATGTCAATTCCTACAGAAGAGAAGGTCCACTTGCAATTGTCTGGTTTCACCAGTCGTCCACAAAAAGGATATAAGGGACTTGGTGATATGGAGTAATTCATTGAGGTTGTTTTATTACATATACAGAACACTGGTGGATACTTTTTTTTAAAAAAAATAATAGCTTGGGTTGGTAATGATCACAGAAATGCTAATGTCCAATCACACCTGTTTACTGGGATAGCCATATGGAGCCCCCCCCATTTAAATAGTAACAGTGAGGGAAAACCATTTTAAAACCTTGTTTCACTGCATAGTATTGTTAACCTGTTATCTTGCACCCCACATGTGCTATGTTATCAGAGAAAGCGCTGTACGGTGATTAAGTTTAGGAATTTAATTAAAAAGTAATTAATTTTATGCCTAGCTTGTTTAGCAGATATTCAGTGAAAATAAGCTATTAGATCAAACTCTGTTTTAACTGTTTTAATGCCATCCTATTAAATGTTCCCGTAACTTCTTGTCACCAGCCTTTGACAGCAATTAAAAGAAGAGTTCTGAGCAATTCTGTGTCTAAAAATGTAAGGCAGAAGCCCATGGAACCTCATTAAACTTGTAGACATTCCTCTGCTATGACTTCAGTGCTCAGGCTAGAAAGAAATCTGTTTTTTTTTCCTGATCTACATAAAATGCCTTATGATCTTATTGGTTTGTCAAACTTGTTTGTTGATTTAGAGGGTTCCTCCCTGCCCGTGTTAAGTCTAATGTGATACTTGAGGCCCACTGTTGTCCTTGAAGATCTCCTAAAAAGCCCCCCCCCCCCATGAACATGAATTCTAACCCTACCATCCTGGCGAAACTCCAATTTTGGTAATTACTTTCTACCAGCTTAGATAATTAGTGTATTCAGCTAAGCGTGGCAAGGCTACATGCTTTTTACAGCATCACTTTAAAAAGTTAGCTAATTAGAGAAATATGAGTAGTATTGGTAAGAAAAGTACAGAGTTTAGTAAGTAGACCTAAGGCAGAAATACTAAGCACAAAAGGCTGATTCACATCAGCCAGAAAATGCCCTGAAATTTCAGTTGTGTAAGCAGAGTGATAGTTTCACCTGGATCTCAGGTTATGATACCCAGGTATCAGTTTGTTAAGTTTATTCATTTTTATCTATTAGATTTATTTGTTTTATATACCACTCTTCATCATAAGGTCCCAGGGCGGTTCACAGAATAAAATACAGAATAAAAACAAGTAAAACAAGACTGCAAAACAATATCCCTCTTCCCTTGGACACATTTAAAACGCTGTAGAATATTACTGAGTCATAGGTCTGGTTGAAGAGGAATGTTTCTGCCTGGTGCCAAAAATATATATAATGGAGGCACCGTTGGAAAATGAGCAAGGTCCCAGCTAAAGAAGAATGGCAACGTAAGCTGACAGAATATGCACAGCTTGTAGACTTAACATAAAGGATAAGAGAACAAGAAGAAGATACTGTATATTTAGAGAAGATTGGAAAACATTTATTGAATACATGAGGGAAAATTGTGTACACTTAAAAATGCTGGCAGCATTAAGATCAACTCAACAGTGTAACTAAGTTTTCATGGATGTAATAATGGAATACTGAATGGTTTAGTTTTTGTAAAATATGCAGAGATTAATGATATGCAAAATGAACCATGGAAAGAGAAGAAGGGCAGTCACTGATATTTTAAGGGTGTTTAAATGAGTATTTTAAATAGAAAAACAGAAAATTTAATAAAAATTATAAGCGCTCCAGCAGGTTGGCCATTGGCGGATGGCCCAAGACTCAGAATGATGCCTCACCAGCCTGGGTCTGGTTCCCTTCTGCGGCAGTGAGCTAGAAAGCCACCTCCATTCTCCACCTCTTTTGCTACCTAGCAAAGGACCAAGACAGTCCTTCTCAGAGCTTTACATTCTAGGTCAGATGCCCAGGCATTTCCTGCACCACAACAGCCATTTGTGGTTCGAGGACCCGACCCCCGCGAAGTGAAATGAAGACACAAGGACACGTGATATAAGGTTGATGGGCTAGAAAAGGCCACAACTTTATTGATTACAGCAATGAAAAGGTATTGGCTTAGGCATTGGATCGAAACAAGTGGGTTTATTCACCAGTAGGTGGAGCCTGTTGATGCTAATCCAACTATAGGCTCACCCCTGCTGTCACCGAGGGTCGTGCCATGGCCTCCCGCCAAGCAGGCATCGGACGGAATACACGACCCCCAGATTCCTTTAACGGAATACCCCTAAAAATTGAAGGCATAGGCGATGGCCACACCCAGCTCTTCGACACACCACAAACACATTATTCTAATGCCTAACCTACCCACCAATACCACAAAAGTTGTGACGATTGCTACGAGGTAGGCGAAAAAACCAAAAAGCCTAATGCCAAATGGAAAAACTCCTACCAGCCCCCCCCCCCCCCCGGGCAACCAGGGCGACCAACCTAAGGTCCATAGCAAGGCAATGACCTAAGCCCTAACTAAAAGGGAGTGGAGGGTGGGTGACTCGTGAGGGGACGACGGCGAGGAATGAGGCCAGGGAGAAGCTGGCGCTGCAGCAAAAGGCTGCTGAACACGCCTCTTCCGCGGCACCTGGTTGGGTGGCCACCGGGGGGGCGTGAGCGCCAGCCAGGTGAGCTGGAGGCAGGGGGCCACACCCCCTGCTGGGCGGTGCTCGGGCTCCCGCCCACAACCACTACCCTCTCTTTCAGGGAGGAGAGTCTTTGCTGGAAAGGATTTTTAAACCTGGATTTTCAAAAGAAACTTTTTAAAAATAAAATAAACAAAACCGTAAGTTTATTGTATGTTGTGGTGGTTGCTAAAGCACCCCTTCAAGCATGCAGTGATTATAATCTTCACACTAAAGGAATACATCTTTTCTCCTTCCTGGCCCATGATGAATGCATCCACGACCACCTATGTTTTGTTTTTGTTTAGTCGTTTAGTTGTGTCCGACTCTTCGTGACCCCATGGACCAGAGCACGCCAGGCACTCCTGTCTTCCACTGCCTCTCACAGTTTGCTCAAACTCATGTTGGTAGCTTCAAGAACACTGTCCAACCATCTCGTCCTCTGTCGTCCCCTTCTCCTTGTGCCCTCAATCTTTCCCAACATCGGGGTCTTTTCCAGGGTCTTTGAGGTGGGCAAAGTATTGGAGCCTCAGCTTCAGGATCTGCCTTCCAGTGAGCACTCAGGGCTGATTTCCTTAAGAATGGATAGGTTTGATCTTCTTGCAGTCCATGGGACTCTCAAGAGTCTCCTCCAGCACCATAATTCAAAAGGATCAATTCTTCGGCTATGACCACCTATAACACACATTAATTAATTGTTCCATTTCAGTACTGGAAACCTCTCTCAGAGCTCCACAGTGAGAGCACTACTTTATTTAATAAAACAGAAAATGCAGTATTTCCCCCCCCCCCCCAAGTACAGGCATGAACCAAAGCCTTTTGAAGTCAATGGAATATCATATCGGTTTCAACAAATCCTTTAGGAGTTCAGCACTTTTTAAACCCTGCTGATGCAATGCACCTATGCTCATTGACTCAGCACTTTTAATCAATTACAACTTTGGATGTGATCCACAGTTCCCCAAAACGTTCTTATTAGACTAGGCGTACAAAGTGCTGCTTTGTTGCAAAGTTAATTCTAATTCTTTATTGCCATACGTTTGACACACATACCCCAACTTCTTTTAATATGGTTGGGCATCTTCACTGAAAGTCAACTGCTGCTTTTACAATCACTGAGAACCTTTCTTTAATAAAAGCAGTATAAATTATATTTGATTAAAGCGATGCACCTTAATTATCATCCTTATTTTAAAGTCTATCAAGTAAAGCGCCTTTATAACATTAGATTTCTCTCCAGATTATACTGTGTCTGCTCAGAGATTCTTTTTGAGCCTCCTGTATTAATCATAGTTGCCCAATTCCCTGTTAAATCTTTCAGAGCTGAATCAATTGAAGCTATCATCTTCTTCGCTGAAATAGATTTTGGTGCTAATGAAAATTTTCAACCTCATTTCTAAGAGACTGGAATTCTTTTCTCACTTAGTCTTTATGGCACATGTTACAACTCATTTTTAGAATTCTAATGTGATTAATTACAAGCCTGCTCTCATTCTTTTGATTGCTAATCAGGTTTCCATATTTTTGTTTTTTCCTGACGTCATATTACTAGTTAGATTTATTGTCGTTCTTATTTACATACTGTATCAGAAGTCATAAAATTAATCGTAAAACAACAACAACAACTAGAATGCATTTCAGCTAGGAATATAGCCACTCAGTTATTCATCACTAATTCTGAGCCTCCTGGGTCTGAATATTAAACTACTATTACTCAATTCTTCATTATTGCTGCACTTCAAAAGCATCTTGTGCTGTAGTGAAAGCAACAGTGAAGAGTCATCAGACAGTCATTCTCACCCATCAGTATACAATGAAGGGAATTTCAATATTGATAACTTTATTGATAACCAGGTGATGAGAGTACAGAGCATTTAAGGCACAAGAAAGTGATGTTTAAAGCAGAGGAGAATTCAAGGTACAAAACAGTTTCTCTCTCCACGCACTCCACCCCTCCCTCTCTGTGTATTTTACAAATTAAGATTGAGACTCCTCAGAATGGATAATCCCTAAATCACATTACCTTCACAGTCCACCGACACCACAGTAAGGACATGCCTTGGAGTATAGACTGGCGCCAGCCACAAGTACATTAATTCATTGATCTTCAATCTCAGTCGCTTATTTACATATCCCCATTCCTTCAAAAATGTGGAATTCTGGACTTGGATCCTAAAAGAAGTTAATTTAGAGATGTTTATGGAAATAGTTTCATGACCCTTATTCCTGCTTGCTGTCACCTGTACCCCCACACTGTCCCTTGTTTTGGCTGCTCATCCTGCCTCAGAGCATTGAGCATCCTTTATCCTGTTCCGAACTAATCATAGACACCCATGTTAATGGTATGTCCACCATGGAGTGTGTAGCAGTGGTCTGTGATCACAAAGGGGAGCATATACAGTGGTACCCCGGGTTAAGAATTTAATTCGTTCTGGAGGTCTGTTCTTAACCTGAGGTACCACTTTAGCTAATGGGGCCTCCCGCTGCCACTGCGCTGTTGCCGCATGATTTCTGTTCTCATCCTGAAGCAAAGTTCTTAACCTGAGGTACTATTTCTGGGTTAGCGCAATCTGTAACCTGAAGCGTCTGTAACCTGAAGCGTCTGTAACCTGAAGCATCTGTAATCCGAGGCACCACTGTACTTGTTTTCAAGGAGTCACCAGAGTCTCAAATTACCGTGGTACCGTGGGTTACTCTCTTTACTCTACTTTCACTCTAATCATTTTCTGGATTCACTCAATATCTGTCAAAAGTTCTACTTTTTCCACATAAATTTTGATGTATTCCTTAAAGAACCACTGTACATATTTACTTGGAAGGAAGTTCTCCCCATATTCGATAGGCCTTACTCCTAGTAATTCTAGTCTGTGTAGGATTGCAGCCCTAATTACTATGGCAAGATAACTAAAGCATGATCTACTAGGATTTAGTCTCCGTGCATAGAAAATCCATCAGTAACTTTGATAATATTTTTCCCTAGCTAACAGGCCTCTTTAGAATAAACAAGTTTGGCATAATGAAGTGGTACACTAGATATTTTCAGGCACTGAGCAGATGTTGCGTGCTTTATTGTGTGACTTTTCAGGTTTTAGGCAGTCTCAGTATGTAGAATATCAAGGAAAAACAATGTCCTACTGTGTTCTTTGCACAAGACTCCCTGCTGTTTCTAGACATGATTCAGGCATTCTTCCATTCAATTATATATAAAGTTTGTCAGGAATTTGTGCCATAGGCTATAACAATGCCCTGCGTGTCAAAATCCATTAGAAGGATCTGTGGTTGGTGAATGTTCTTCCACTGAGGTAGAACTTCCTGACCCAGGTCTTTTCGGGTTCAAGCTTGAAAGATACAGAAATGCATATATCATTTAATATGCAGCCTGCAGTGATGCATATGGTTATTTTCATACTCATAACTAAGCTGAGGGGGCTGATCTGGATTGGGACCACAGTGTCTGGAGAGATTTAATGCTTCCCTCCCAAGCTGAACCAAAATAATCTCCCCTCTCTCAACTATATAGTTCACAATAATAACATATACATTGATGCCAATGGTGGCATTTCACTATTGCTAACAACTGTATGGTGGATGGGGGCTGAGAGAGTTATAACTTAGGAGGACTAAATCTACCATCCATGCCCAGTCATCTATGCACAGCGGGTGGTGCTGTCATCTAAACCACTGAGCCTCTTGGGCTTGCCGATTGGAAAGTTGGTGGTTCGAATCCCCACGACGGTGTGAGCTCCTGTCGCTCTGTCCCAGCTCGTGCTAACCTAGCAGTTCGAAAGCACACCAGTGCAAGTAGATAAATAGGTACCACTGTGGCGGGAAGGTAAATGGCATTTCCGTTCGCTCTGGTTTCCATCATGGTGTTCCGTTGCACCAGAAGTGGTTTAGTCATGCTGGCCACATGACCCAGAAAGCTGTCTGTGGACAAACACCGGCTGCCTCGGCCTGAAAGCTAGATGAGTGCCACAACCCCATAATCGCCTTTGACTGGACTTAGCTGTCCAGGGGTCCTTTTTCTTTACCTCTACCTAATAGAAAAACATATATGCAGCTGCTATAATGTGTTGTTTGACCTGTAGGCTACTGATGAAGGATAATTTCACTTGTTCCACATTTTTAAGCATACCTCCAGGACTAATACACAGAGCAGAATTTAATTATTATCTTTCAGATTTCACACTTCTCTGAGTGTGAAATAAAGTTCTTGGCTTTAAGAACATATCAAAAGGTGGTTTGTTTGTTTGTTTGTTTGCATATTTTAGGATAAAAACATATTTAGACATGTGTATGTTAAAACAAAAAACAAAACATCTACTATTTTGTGGTGAATATATCATTGAATAGTATTTGAGATAAAGCACATATTTAAATTTGTATTTAAAGATATTTTCCCTTCAAATGCATTTCTTTTTTAATTGCAGTTTAATGTGGAAACATTTTAAATGTTTTTGTATCCACCATCTCTCATCGTGTCTAGGGTTCAGAGGATAAATGAGTGGAGTGTAAATCTGAAAGAGTTGTTCTGAAATCCCATGTACATTCTCCGCGATCCTTGAGAGGCAGAATATAAATGGGGTAAATAAAAATAAAACAAGGTTCACCTATTCAGCTCCAACTCAAGTGATTTCCAGGGGGAGAAAAAATTATGGGTGACTCACTTGAGCAAGTGCCACATAACTGGCACTTAATTTTTATTCCCAGCTCTTGTGATTCTAGGCTATCATTGTAAGGCTGTCTGAGCAAACACTATCCTTTTCTTTGCTTCTTTCTGGGCAAATTGATCAAAGATGCTCTGGGTATTGGCTTTATGCCTGGTTTCCACAAATGCCAACGACTCTTGCACACTGAGTTAATTAAAATTGACTGCTTGTTTTAGGCAGGAGAAACAGGCTGGGTCCTGGGTTGTTCCAATGAACGAAAGCAAACCAAAAGAATCGCTGCAGCTAAGGCAGAAAATATATTTAATGTATTTTTGTGGAGAAACTCACATTGTTTTCTGCTTTGAAGAGGAAAGAGTGGTTCTTGCTTTGTGGCATGATGCTAGTCTGTGTTGCTAAGCGGGACACAGGAGCTGGTGGTGAGTCTCTTGGGCATGGGAACAACACCTTCCCCCTTTGCTTTGGGACTACGATAATCTTGGTCATTTGATTGCCCTTTTTACCCATTGTTGTCTTTTTATTTGTATATATTGCTTGTTTTATGTTGCCATGGCCGTTGGCTAATGCGAATAAAGTCTATCATCTATCTATCTGTCTATCTATCATCTATCTATCTATTCTATCTATCTATCTATCATCTATCATCTATCATCTATCATCTATCATCATTCATCTATCTATCTATCTATCTATCTATCTATCTATCTATCTATCTATCATCTATCATCTATCATCATTCATCTATCATCTATCTATCTATCTATCTATCTATCTATCTATCTATCTATCATCTATCTATCTATCTATCATTTATCTATCTATCATCTATCATCTATCTATCATCTATCTACCTTTGGGACTACAGACAAATCGTATCTCCTGACATGATGCAGCAGCTACCATTGACACTGCTGCTTCTGTACAAGCACAGCTGTGCCATTGACCATGCTTTCCAAAATCCCCCCTCTACAGAATGTCCCTTGAATCCCTTTGTCTGAGTCCCTTGAATCCCTTTGTATCAGTTTGCTAATGCAGGTCATTGGCTTCAAGTTACAAGAAAGGAGATTCCGACTAAACATCAGGAAGAACATTCTGATGGTAAGCGCTGTTTAACAGAGGAACCGACTCCTTCAGAAGGTGGCAGACTCTCCTTCATTGGAGGTTTTTAAGCAGAGATTGGATGGCCATCTGTCTTAGATGCTTTAGTTGAGATTCATTGTAGGAGGTTGGACTAGGTGACCCTGCCTTAAGGTCCCTTATAGGTAAAGGGAAAGGGACTGCTGACCGTTAGGTCCAGTCGTGGACAACTCTGGGGTTGCATGTTCATCTTGCTCTATAGGCCGAGGGAGCTGCATTTGTCTGCAGACAGCTTCCGGGTCAGCATGACCTCCGGGTCAGCATGTGGCCAGCATGACTAAGCTGCTTCTGGCGAACCAGAGCAGCACACGGAAACGCCGTTTACCTTCTCACTGGAGCGGTACCTATTTATTTCACTTTACCTGCTTTCAAACTGCTAGGTGGGCAAGAGTTGGGACTACGCAACAGGAGCTCACCCCATCGCAGGGATTTGAACTGCCAATCTTCTGATCGGAAAGCCCTAGGCTCTGTGGTTTCGACCACAGCACCACCCGCGTCCCCTTGAGGTCTCTTACTACTCTACTATTCAATGATTCTATTATTACTGATGGGGATTCCTTAGTTTCTCTCATTCCTTTCCATATTTGCATATGTGTCTCAGGAAACAAATTAGAATGGAATGGGGTGCTTTCTAGTTGCTTTTCATTTGTTGCAGAAAAGATGGTGTGTCGCTAATATCCAAAAGTGAAACTCCAGCCCGGCTAATGTACCGCCTTTCTGAAGAGGTCCATAACATGAAGACATAGCTGGAATAGGTACTTAGGATCAATTTGGGTGGGATCAAAACCAAGGCATAATAAAAAGGAAAACCAATGGTATTTAAAGCTGACATTCAGTCAGTTTAACAGCAGGGCTTGGTTAGGCCAGGGCCTAAGGCAAGGCAAGGAGAAAGAGAAATAGGGAAGAATAGGGGTTTAGAAAATAGGAAAGTGAAGCCAAGTAGCTCTAAGGATATGAAATCAGCAAAAGCTACCATGACTTTACTTCACTGACAGTCAGGAAGACAGGATCCATTAGGTTCCCTTCCATGGAATGGAGGAGTTGCCATTTTGTCCTTTGACTCAGGCAAGAAAATGTCTTGGGTTGTCTCTGTTTACTGAACAGGAGCTGCAAAAAGGGCTGAATCTTTTTTTCTTCCCTTAGCACAAATATCAATTACAGGAGGGGTGTGGGAAACCTTTCGTCCTAGCATGTCTGAAGAACTTGATTCTTCAGTGAAATCCATTTACAATCTTCAAAGTGACACTGAGTCTATTAGCGGCAGAGTGTAAGTAAACGATCAAGTTTAACTGAAATACTTAAAGACCCATAAGTCCAGAATAGCTTGAAAGTGAGGGGATTATTAAGGTTAACTGTTGTGAGATAAGAGGGTGAGGAACCTGACACGGCAACAAGATTGTTATCACAGCTTTAAGGTAAAAAATCATTACTGTAGGTGGGAATTTAATTTGTTCCTAAATAAAGAGATTGATTTTTCTTCCCCCTCCCCCCATTTCCCATTTTGCAAGATGCAAAATTTTCTTATTGAGAAAAACTCAGAAGAAAAGAGAAACATCAAGCTTTTTATGCACATGTTGATGTTAGTGCATTTGTCCAAGAAGAAAAGTAAAAAGTGCTAGAAGTAGGACTCAGCTGGATGTTCTCTCCAAATAACATTTGCTTCAAAATCTAGATGCACCAGGGCAAGCAAATGATTGCCTAAAACTGTTCCTCGTTTTTCCCACTGCTACTGTCCTTTTCACAGGACAGTGGTGGTAATGACATTCCTGGAAGCCACTTTGCCCCCACCCCCACCCCCCAATACTCACAGGACTTCCTAGAGTGAGGTGGGGGCAATTTCAGGCTTGTGAAATCTACTTTGATTTATTAAAATCAGAGCTTCAAGATCTACCAATCAGGTGAAAACGTGTATTGTCCCTCTGATCAGTTCCTGAGCCTAGGGGTTTGTTTTCATTACCAAAGCTGAACTGACTTCAGGTTGCTTTCGCATGTTAGGTTTCGCAGCAACCTAAATGAGATGGAAAGACAGTTTTGCTGTTGCTGTTAAACAACTGTAATAAAAAAATTTAAGGTCTTATATATATAACAAATGTTCATAAATGTACCAACCAAGCACGTACATAGATACGTAGACCACATGTCTTGGGCAGCACAGGAAGACTGTCCTGAAACCATTTTGACTCCCAGACTGACCAAATGTTTTGTTTGCAAGGAGGGAGGGAGTGAGGGAACCTTCCCATTGTCTCAGGAATTGGGTAATCACCATCTCAAAGGAATGGGCAGACTATCAGGAAAGGCAATCAGCTAAGGCATTATCAGATAACCTGGCAGACAGGAAAAACAACATTCAAATTTCTGTTATAGACCGCCTTTTCTGTGCAGGTATGATGTTTGGGGGTGGTGGTTCTGGGTTATACCCCTTCTGTGATGTATGTATGATGTATGAAGGGGTGGTCTTGAGCTCCAGGGCAGGGAATTTAAAATGTCTATATAAGGGCAGGCACACCTTTGTTCTGGGTCCTCCTCCTGTGTGTGAGGGGAGCAACCTGTTGCAACAGCTTTAATAAAGATCAGGCTTACTAGCTGCTTTGCTTCTCAATATTCTCTGGTTGGCCTCTGTTATTTTCTACTACCGATAGAGAACCCACTTAAGGACTCTATATGGGCTCTTGGGTTCCCCATAAAGTGTATCCAAGGGTATCCATAAAGGACAGATTTTGTTTACAACACAACAGAGTCAGAAACTCTTGCTGACCTATTACATAGGAACATAATAAGAGCTTTCTGGATCAGGCCAGTGCCCCATCTGCTCCAGAATCCTGTTCTCATATTGGCCAACCAGATGCCTGGATGTGTGTGGTGGTGTCGGCGGGCTTTTTTTTTTTTTGATAATGCATAAAATGTCAGATGCTAATTTGAGATCAACTTTACCAGAAAATAGCATTGAGCCAATGTGAGCCAATGTCTACGTTTTACCCTCAGCATTTACAAAAGGTGATTGTGTATAGAAAGCTGAAAGTCTAAAAGATAATATATGTTCCACGTGTCATATTTCTGCACGAAGCTCCTCGACTTACTTCAGCCAGGATCTCAGCAACAAAAAAATTCAATTGCTCACTACTATACATTTACAAAAACAAGTCCAGCTTCCTTTTATTGCTTTCTAGGGTTAGTGACAGATCTAGGGCAAACAGATAAGTGGGAGGGAAAAGCTGGATTGTTACTCAATACTCTGGCAGGGAACAAAGTAAGAATCATACTGTGCCAACAGAGAAATATTACTGTTTGGGCTGCAGAGAAAATAAGTAAGAACCCCAACCCCTAGGGTAACAGCTCAATTTAATAGCAGTCTGTGTGAAGTGATGTGATGCTCATGATCAAAAAAAGAAATTAATCTTTTAATCATCGGTGATGGATATACCTTAGGATAAAAAAAGGTCTTTCACTGGATTAGTATTCTTTAGGAATAATCAAATTAAAGTAAGATAGTGAACCAAAAGAGAGTCCTATTTTTCACAGCATTACAGCTAATAGCCATTTTTTTCTGTTGGATTTAAAGGTCACAGGTGTTCATTACAGCTGAAAGTGATGCACCACAATTACAATTTTGTGGATTATACTTGTCTTTCTTTAGAACTCCAAACAGAGAATTTTTATCTTTACCTGAGGGATCTCCTCCTTGCACAAGTGCAATGTAACACTCAGGAAATGGGGTCTAATCAACATAAAGGTAAAGGTAAAGGGACCCCTGACCATTAGGTCCAGTCGTGACCGACTCTGGGGTTGCGGCGCTCATCTTGCTTTATTGGCTGAGGGAGCCGGCGTACAGCTTCTGGGTCATGTGGCCAGCATGACTAAACCGCTTCTGGCCCGCTTCTGGCGAACCAGAACAGTGCACAGAAACGCTGTTTATCTTCCCGCCGGAGTGGTACCTATTTATCTACTTGCACTTTGACGTGGTTTTGAACTGCTAGGTTGGCAGGAGCAGGGACCAAGCAACGGGAGCTCACCCCATCAAGGGGGATTCAAACCGCTGACCTTCTGATCGGCAAGTCCTAGGCTCTGTGGTTTAACCCACAGCGCCACCCGCGACCCCTAATCAACATACCTTAAAGCAAATAAAATATTTTTTCTTTCTTTCTAATGCCGTGGCAGAAAGAACAACAACAGCAATCCACTGGGTGATATACAGCTAAGTTTTACTCAGAGTAAACCTACTGAAATGAATATGGCTAAGTTAGGACTATTAATTTCAACAGATCTTCTCTGAGTAAACTTAGTTTAATACAACCCATCTACTGGCTAGTAGAACAATATGACTGTCACACCATGGACCAGTTCAGGGACTCGGATCTCGGGTGACATATTTGTCATCATGGAGGCCATTAGCAGGATTTGGAACCTATGAACAATACCTTGGATGGATTGGGAGATCAGTGCACCTGCAATATAGAGTTATTTCAGCCCATCTTCATGATGTAGTCACATGCATGGAGAAGGTAATGAAATCACTCAATTCATTTACATGGATCTAATTTCTACTGAGTTCACAAACCTATGTCTAGACTGGACCACTTCAGAGTGAAAGTAAGGTCCCATAGGACTGACTATTCCAGTAATATGTCAGGGATCGGACTCAAGAGGGCGATATGGAGGAGGAGGAGGATTTGTGGGGACCCCCCCCCCACAAACACACTTCTCCTGATGCTGCAAGAGAAGAGGGAGACAGCCTTGATTTGCAGCAGGGCTTTGAGGAAGGTCACAGTACAGAGGGAGACGAACAAAGGAGTTGGGGTGTGTTGGAAGAAAGGGGAGGGGAAATTGCGATGGGGCAGCCATCTGAAATGTTGGCACTGGAGAGTATTTCTGATCCCCTTTCTCCCAGAACTCGGTGTTTATTAATGGTGCAGGAGCAACGTACAGTAGTACCTTGGTTCTCAAACTTAATTCGTTCTGGAAGTCTGTTCCAAAACCAAAGCGTTCCAAAACCAAGGCATGCTTTCCCATAGAAAGTAATACAAAATGGATTAATCCGTTCCAGACTTTTAAAAACAACCCCTAAAACAGCAATTTAACATGAATTTTACTATCGAACGATCCATAAAATGAAAGCAATAAACAATGCACTGCAGTCACACAATCAATCAATCAATCAATCAATCACACTGCAAAATAAATAGCAAAACCAGACAGACCTCAGCGTAACACTCAAACCAGAAGCGTTACACTCAAACTGGAGCACGTTCAGCTTCCAAACTAAGTTCGCAAACTGGAACACTTACTTCCGGGTTTGCAGTGTTTGGGTTCCAAGTTGTTTGAGTGCCAAGGTGTTTGAGAACCAAAGTATCACTGTAATCAGAGACTTTTGGCTACAGGCAGCCACCGTAAGGGGGTCTGCTGTTGCTAGGAATGTGGGAGGAGGAGCCCAGTTTGGAGCAACGCCATGTTAAGGCTTGTTGTGTACTTTTCCCTCTTGCTATTAGGATGGAATAAAACTAATTAAAAAGGATTCTCCTTGTTTTCTATGCTCTTGCTGCAACCAGGAGAGGAATAGCTTTCCCGAAGCCTTGGCAGAGCCTTGACATAATATAATATAAGTCCATGTAGGCAAGCACCATTCTCCCACACCGTTTTCTATATTGAAGGATTGCTTCAATGGACACTTAGGCCAGTACCTGCCTGGGCAAGTGATATTCAGAGAAAAATCAGTTTGACCTAGGCAAAATATGCCTTCTGTTCGGAAATGATAGATAATTAGAATATTCAGTTTCAGACCAAAAACCAATGGTATGTCATCATGATGGTAAAAAATTGGGCCCCATGTGCAATATACAAAGAATCCTGGCAACAGATGTTTGTTAAGGGTATTGAGAATTGTTAGGCAATCCCCACACAGAGCTACAATTCTAAAGAGTAGTTTATCCATCAATCCCTTTTACCAGGGAACTCTGGAAATTTTAAGATGATGTGAATAATAATGTTGGTTACAATTTATATACTGGCTTTCATTTCAAGAAGAAACAACAAACGCAGTTCGTATACAAGTAAAAGCAAACAGCAAAATAAGGGGAATAAAACCAATTTTGAAAATACAACTCATAATTAAAATGCATAGTAAAACAACTACATTGAAACAACCATAATTAAACTACACAATAAACAAGATACAAACATTTTATGCTTTTTCACAGCTGAGATGAAATGTAACAATTAATAATTGGTTGCACTGAAAATAAATCGGCATTGTATCAGAATAACAGCCGCATAATGTAAACATTTATATAAATATTTTTGTATGCATGTTTTGTATGTTATTTATTAAAATAAGATTAAAAATAAAATGGTGCTAATTAGCAGTTAAGTGTAATTGCTTTCTTTTATTTTAGAACAATTATACAATTATATAGCACAACAGCAGCTTAACAGTTGAAAATATTTTCAGAGGATACATTCATCAGGATGCAACCAGCTATTTCCTCCAAACATTAAGTACAACTGTTCATTAAACTTTTATTTTTCAGGTAGTTAATCTCCCAGTTGCCAGTTGTTATTCAAAAACAACTGCATGCTTAGGAAGACTGCATTGCATTTTCTTGACATAATAAATATGTTAAATCTAATCCTAGCCAATGTAAACTAACAGAACAACCCAAACCTTTGCAATCAATACATAGAGAAACCAATGCATTGGTCAGCTCACTATTGCTGGCAGGTGATCTGTCATTGCTGGGTTCCCCATTGCCAAAAGCGCAGATCAACAGTGACCAGCATAAATCCTTGAAAAGGGGTGAGGAGTAGTGAGGGTCAGAGTTGGGCTGTCCAGGGATCCACTGGATGCTAAATTCATCCAGCTACCATGATGGACCCAGTCCATGAAGTAATAAACAAACAAACCTGCTTTTACTTTGGACTTTGGCAGGTATGAGCAGCAGATATATCAGTGGCTTCACTGCTCTTTTAAAATATATACATTTAAATAGGTATATAAACGCAAATAACAACATTGATTTTTTTAAAAAAACAGAATTATGAGTGAGCACATGTGAAACTAAGCATGATTCATGCATCTCTAGAATGGGGAAGAGGCATTGCTTGCAATTCTGCATGAATATGCACAATGAATGGATCAAGAAAAAACAGGACATCCTGTTTTTTATCAGAAGAGAAGGGCGGCCATTTTGGTTGATGCAATCTTGTGTGATTTCACAGTGCAATTTCCCCCTAAAGAAAGCACTTTTCTCATGGTGCCCCAAAATGTGTGCTTTTGGGTCCCTGGAAAAAGTGCTTTTTTTTTTTTTGAAGGGGGGTGACGGCAGTGTGAAATCGTGTGAGATCATGGCAACCAAAATGGCAACCGTGCTCTTGCTGTAAAAAACGGGAAGATGGGGTCCTAGATTTTGGCTTCAAAGTGTTGGAGGGCATGAGGAATGAAAGGGAGGCACCAGCATGGGAACAGAGGAAAGAGAACACCTCAAATGCACGTCTGAGGCAGTGTGTGAAGAATCAATGTGTTTTGAGTGGCAAGAATCTTCCTTCAGCAGCAGCTACTGAATAAAGCCTTTCAAGTGTCTGTTAAAACAATCTGAATGAAGCTGAGCCCCATCCCATAAAAGGGAATCCTATGAATGAGTCTACAGTTGATGATGTCAGAAGCCACGGTAATTCAGAAAACATTAGTGTGGGCATTTTGCATCAGCCCCCACGGCTATAACAATATCGCACATTGACATTTCATTAACTCCCTTTATTAAATGTTAGCACAGCATTACATTTCCCCTTCTGGAAAATGAAAACTGTAAGGAGAAGGTATAAGTAATATACAGCGGAAGGATGGAAACTGTGCATGACACATTCTTAAAGACACACATAGCCCGGCTTGCCACAGGACCCTGGCAGCTTTGCTCATTAGGATTGCCAGCATGAATGCAGTCTCTTCTGCCAGCTTCAGAGTTCATGTTGCTCAAGAGGCACCAAGGATTCAAAGAAAATTATTTCCAAGCAAATCAATAAAAAGCTATTTGCATTTGGTCTTAACTTTGAACCAGAAGAATAAAAGAAATTCTATAAAATAAAAGGACCACTGGGGTGGGGGAGGGAGGCCGGGTTATGTAAAGATGAACACTGATTAAAACTTGAATTCATCTAAAAAGCAATTAGTGTGCACAATAGAGCCTCCTTGTGGGAGGCTCAGTTCCTGGCAAAATATACTGAAATAGTTCTCTCCTCCACCCTCATCAAAGAGTGCAACCAAACTCTCCAGTCATCGTTAAAGTTGTTTGCTGTACATCATCCAAGTTTCAAAGCACAAATATAAATCTATAACTATCCAAATGCATATCCCTATATAGAGATTTCTCAGAATCTCGAGACTTCCCCTCCATCCCCTCCGTGGGTCCTATTGTCAACATTTACAACTGCATATAATTCCATAATCTGAATTTTGTATCCATCCATATTATCCATAGTATTTGTTACATTACAAGTGTGATTAAAATCCTGCTAATGTTTTCATCTGTTTACAGTGGTCTCCTAAATAAATTATAAATTTCTCCATTCTTTTTTAAAGTTTTTGTCCTCTTGTTTCCAGAGCTTTCCAGTCAGCTTTGCTATTTCAGCATAGTCCATCAGCTCAGTTTGCTATTCCTCTCTGGCAGGGACTTTTTCTTCTTTCCACCTCTGGGCTAGTAGCATCCATGCGGCTGTTGTCACATACATAAAAAGTCTTTTCTGCTCCTTTGGGATATCGGTACCTATTATTCCTAATGGCACATGTTTTCTGTTTAGCCCATTCTTGATTATCCCATCTTCTTGCTTGGACTGTGTGTTGCTAATGCTTTCACAAGTGTTTCAGTTGACTGTCTAAGTATGTGTATTGTGGTTGTATCCAGAGCTAGCTGTACTTTAGAGTATACCCATTGAAATGAATGGGCATGACTAACTTAGGCTAATTAATTTCTTTGGGTCTACTCTAAGTAGAACTTAGTTGGCTACAACTCTTCATTTTTATCGTAGGGGGTGAGATTGAAGGTTTTAAGTTTTTTTGTTGTGTTGTTGATGGTTTGTAAGCACTTACTGTTGTAAGTCACATGGGATGGGCACTGATCAGGAATGTAGTCTAGAAATATTTCAAGTAAATAAATAAATGCTACATTTGTTTTTGTTTTAGTGAGAAGTTGGGGACTGCTAAGTCAATTAGGAAATTGTCAATATAGTTGAATCGATTCCATTAAAGAACAAGGAATATGTTTATAACGCAAACTAAAAAAAATGAGAAAAACTGGAAGGACAAAGAGATCTGCTGAGAGGCAATGGTCTGACTCAGTTTAAATCAGGTTCATATGAGAAAGTACACTGCGTATATGTGGGTTTTTTTAAAACTATTCTAGCTAGAGAAGAGATTAGCATTAATAATTCTTGGATAAAAATTGGGACTTTTCTTAAAGGAAAGCTATATTTATAATGAAAAGGCAAAGGAAAACGCCAAATTTATGTACATGCAGCCGTTGTGATGGTACATCTGTCAGTGGGTCTCAGGTTCCAGTGGTACCCTGTGTGATGCCAAAATTTGGTGCCCCCTACCTCTCACATTCCATTCAACAACATTGCTGCAGTGCCTCCTACGGCACTCCCAAGGCTCTGCAGGGCAACCCAACCAGCTATGCCCTCCTGAATCTGCCTCTGCACTTATAGTCCCATTTGAAGAGACTGCACTCCACCACCAAGTCATCTGGTGTAGAGGGGAGAATGGGTTCAGAAAATCCAGACATCTTCCTCCTCCTCCTAAAGAACTGATATACCTCAATTAAATTCTTGATCTACCAGATCATCCCCAGCTGATGGATCGGGTAGATTCCACATGGAGCAGCCGGCTGCACACATGATACAACACCGCCCAGCCAGTGTTGTATTCTCCATCTGCCTATACACCCCCATTGGAATGTGGAGGAGGTCTAACCGCCTTCATGTGTTAAGGAGCTGCACAGAATTAAAAGAAAGTGGGGGCTTCACTCTCTAAATCAAGGTTCCGAATCTCTGAATCTAAAGGCCACTTCCTTATCCAGTTATCTGGTATGCAAGTCTAAAACTGGATTTCCCAGTTGGAATCTAGACAGAGCTGAACTGCAGCTGGTGTGGTGTGGCAGAGTCACCTTCCTGACATTAACAGTTTAACTTGACCCATCAAGGTCAAGTGTAGCAATGCCAGGGTCAGGAAGACTAATTTGTGGCTTAGTTCCACTACGCCAGACATTCTTCCTGAGCAGCATTCATTTCGTTTGGGGAGTTGGCTGGCAGAGAATTATTTATGATCTTGATGTCAGTGTGTGGCTTGCACTTATGGGTGTTCAAGTGCAGTTCTTCTGTATGCCGAGTCTGAGGATTAAGTAGCAACGCTCGTCGACTCTCCTACTTCATCCAGGAACTATCCACCCAAGAACTGTATTAATTAACTTTTATGAACTTCTGGAATCCTGTTACCAGACAGGGATGAATTCTGGGGAGATGGAGGGCATTGTGTTTCGTTTCACACTACCCTTTGTGTTCCCTTTCCACGAACCTCAGAGTAATTGGATTTTGCTTGCACGAATGCCTGCAGAAAGTCCATTCAAAGCTTGGAAATCTGAATATTTGCCCTGGATGTGGCTTTCTACATATAAGGTCAGAAATTTTGGGAGAATATGGTCTCCTTTGCAACAGCATTGAAGCAAGCTACCTACCATTGATGCACAAACCTTGTCAATTCACAACTGCTTGGGGTGAATATTCAGCTAGAATGGTAAACACATGATCTACCATTTCTAGCTCTCAAAAAACCCTGTATGGCTCCAAAATGAAATTATTTGGCATTTCCAATCAATGCGTGGTTGTTGCCATGTCGGGGTTTGATGGAGCGAAGGCTGGAGAAGGCCACTGTTAGCTAACCAAAATTAATTCTGCAGTTAGATGGTTCACAGCATCAGTGGGTAGCAAGAGTTCTGGCACACTGATAGGCATTTCTCAGAGATTTCGTAGTCCAGGTGTGCAGTGGCAGAAGGGCATGTCATTGGTAGGCAGTTTGGCCCCTTACAATGCTGAGTCATTCCATGACTCAGCTGCTATTCACTGGGATAATCAAGGCTTCGTGAAAGTATCAGGCTGGCATCGCAGGAGGCATAATTCTGGGTTTGATGGACTTTGACCTGATCCTGCAGAGCTCTTGCTGTGTTCTTATGTTCTTAAGACTGAATTCTTGGCTCATTATCCTGTTCACAAAAATCCCAGGAGAGTGCTTTATTGTTTCATTGTGTCAGGTGGTGGAGGGAAAAAAAAGATAATCAGAAAAAGCAAAATCTATTCCTCCTGTCACCCTGGCTTGACTCTCTGACACACAGTCTAAAATCTCCAGAGGAACTTTAGGGGTATTTTGCCATTTAAATGCCACTTGCTTCCAATTACTTTCCAGCTGAATCCCTCAAAACCAGGTCAAATCACAAATACACAGGGGTGGGGGGGGTGATTTAAAATAAGTGACTCGAAAGCTGGTGTATGCTTTTGTGTAGTGAATCGGTGAGATCTGTCAGACAACGAAAATTCCAGCAGAATATAACAACACAATACGAGAGATAGTTAAATGATGTCTGCATGGACTAATGGGTGTAAGTGTCACAATAGAAATATCAAAGAAAGCATATTTAATTTAATAAAAGAATACTGTTTGTGCAGCAAAATGTCCAGTTAGCAAGCTCCAGTCTATATAATTACTGAAACGAGTAGCTCATTTTCGTCTGTAACTGAAGTCATGTCCACACCAAATATTTAAAGCACTATCTAACAGCTGTGGAGAATCCTGCAACTGTAGTTTATGAAAGGTACTGGGAATTGTAGCTCCATGTGATCAGTACCCTTAAACTATACTTCCCAGGATTCTTCATGACTGTTACACCAGCCTAAGAGTGCTTTAAATGTAAGGTATGGATGAAACCTTATTCTTTACATGCTCTTTGATGGTGATGGGTAACCCCTGTGACCTTTGCTGGTTCTCCAACAACACTCTAGAACAGGCACACCCAAACTCGCCCTCCAGATGTTTTGGGACTACAACTCCCATCATCCCTAGCTAACAGGACCAGTGGTCAGGGATGATGGGAATTGTAGCCCCAAAACATCTGGAGGGCTGAGTTTGGGGATGCCTGCTCTAGAATAAGCCAAGTTGTTCCCCCAAAATATAGGAAGGGAGCTGTAGGAGTGGATTTCTGTCTCTCCCTTTTCTGGCGCCTCATGCTGATGTTGCTATAGGAGAGATTCAGAAGCTAGGAAGTGTAATCTGGCCAATGTGGGCCATTTCCATCATCATCCACTTTGATTTCCCCTGCCCTCAAATTTCTTGGAGGACCAGCTCCCATATTTATTTCAAAGATAGTTGGGTCGAAAACTCAGTGGCAACTCTGGATGGCATTATTTTGTGGAAACCCCATGTCTTGAGCAGCTGTTGAGGAAGCTGTTTATGTTGGGGGAAGAAGCTTCACCTGTGGGATTTCTGTCTGCAGTGCAGCAATTAAAATCACAGAAATGTCCCCAATCTGATCGCTGAAAAGAATGGTGAGAGTTAGCGGAGGGTAGTATATTTGAGCAGTTTCGAGAGGGGATCTGAGAGAGATTCTCATTCAAGCTGCTGTATGCAAATGGATATCAGAAGGCTGCCGAAGATTAAAGGTTAGAATAAGAATCAAGTTCCACTTGAAAGCAGCCTAGACATCACCTTTTCTGTTTGCAGGTCCACAGTTATGCTGTGATGTCCCCATAGAACATGGAGAGAATTGTTCGCAGAAATATTCCCAAGAACAATGTACAGAAGGGGAAAGTATGTATGCAAGAGAAAAAGGTTAAACTGTATTAACAGAAAACACTGAACCACCAACTAGTCTATCTGTGTGATGATATGAGTCATATAGGGACGCGGGTGGCGCTGTGGGTTAAAACATAGAGCCTAGGACTTGCCGATCAGAAGGTTGGCAGTTCGAATCCCTGCAACGGGGTGAGCTCCCATTGCTTGGTCCCTGCTCCTGCCAACCTAGCTGTTCAAAAGCACGCCAAAGTGCAAGTAGATAAATAGGTACCGCTCCGGCGGGAAGGTAAATAGTGTTTCCGTGCACTGCTCTGGTTCGCCAGAAGTGGCGTAGTCATGCTGGCCACATGACCTGGAAGCTGTACGCTGGCTCCCTCGGCCAATAAAGTGAGATGAGCGCCGCAACCCCAGAGTCGGTCACGACTGGACCTAATGGTCAGGGGTCCCTTTACCTTTACCTTTATGAGTCATATGCGTTCTGTCTGCAGTAGTGGCAGGTAGCATAGTGCCCTGGCAACTCCAAAACTGGACTCTCCTTTAAGACCAATGAACCCCTTATTAGGATGCTTTCTCTCCTCATTTTGTCATGCATTGGAACAGAGGTAGCCAATGTAATGCCATCATCCCTGTCCACTGACCTTGATGGCTGGGGCTGAAGGGGGTTGGAAACCAGCTACACCTGGAGGCTATCGCATTGTCTATCCCTGCATCAGCCATGCTTAGAGCGGACCCATTGAAATTGACAGGACATAAGTTGAATTTTCACTATCTTCAATCCTATTATTTCAGTGGGCATAATCCAGGGTTTGTCCACAGGATCTTTGTCCTATGCCACACCAAATAAAGTTATGATAACTGTGGAATGTAGCTGTGGAGACTTAATATGTGGCATTTTTGATAGTTTCGATATTTTGGGATTATTTTCTCTTACATTTAGTTAATACCTGTTTAAACCTATCATCTTTTTTATTTCCCAAGAAGCCCCCTTTTGCCTTTGAGATATAGCTTTCAAATGCAAGTCAACATCCTGGCAGACAGTGTCACCTGGATGATACATTATCTGCTTGGTTGCACCTAAGGGAAGCATCTAATTAACTTGACTTTGTGGTCACTATGCTTGTTAGAGCTTAGGGGGTTTTTTTATTTAAAAAATCAGGTTTCAGGTTCTTGATTTTGCCACTCAGCAGGGCCTTCCAGCCAAATAGAAAAATGTCATTACTTTTTTCCTGATGGTCTCTCTCTCTCTTCAGGCAAAATGAGAAAAAGTAAAAACGGGGGCAATCATTCCTCATGCCTTTGTATGCAACTGCTTGATCCACATATGCAACTGCTTCCTTCACAAATTGTGTGCTGAGTACGTGGGTGGGGTGGGGGGAGATTATGTGATATTACAGTAAAATCAAATTCACCCTCAAAAGCTCTTCTGTGTTTGGCTTAATTACTCACTCAGCATTAGCCAATGCAGTGCCATTCAAATGCCTTTGGACTACATTTCCTATCAGCCTCAGCCAAAATGACCAAAGGTTGGAGTCATGAATGATGGGAGTCGTAGTCCAATGACATTTGAATAGCACCGCATTGGCTACCCCTGCCTTAGGTTATCAACACATACTGATCCAGTGTAATACTGTGTAGGTTTACTCAGAATTATGTCTTACTGGGTTCATAAGAACATAGACAGAACCATGCTGAATCAGATCAAGGGTCTTGTTGAATGGCATCACATAACTTTTCTTCTTTTGTAGCATTGCTGGAGAAGTAGATAGCTTTCATTTATCCTCTCTTGACAAGATCTTGGGAATGGGCAGAACAGCAGCTAGACAATTGCACTTTCCCAATACCGTGGTACCTTGGGTTAAGTACTTAATTTGTTCCAGAGGTCCATTCTTAACCTGAAACTGTTCTTAACCTGAAGCACCACTTTAGCTAATGGGGCCTCCTGCTGCCGCTGTGTCGCCAGAGCACAATTTCTGTTCTCATCCTGAAGCAAAGTTCTTAACCCAAGGTATTATTTCTGGGATAGCAGAGTGTGTAACCTGAAGCGTATGTAACCCGAGGTACCACTGTATATACTGGAGGCAGTGGCTTCCTAGACACAATATTCCAGAACATAATATGACAGTTAACTGCTTTCTAACATTTGCCCTGTAAAACTTGCTAGTGTCACCCATTCTACAGAACGGCAATTTCTAATATGCATATATAGTTTTAATTGACAGTTGCTGTTACTGTACGTGATTTCACGTCTTGTGTTTTAGAGATAATTGGTGATTTTCTTGCTACAGAGCTGACCACATCAGATACAGTGTTTGACCTGGAAAGGGCCAGATATAGAATTGGATTTCAAATAGCTCTGGTCCTAAGAAAGTAATCACAGTACTGGTCTACACAACTTGGGACCTATCAAGCCAAATAAACCCAACCAATCATATACGAGATTGCCTACCAGTGACTCAGTTAAACTCCTGATTTTGCAGGATGTGAAGGCCTTGACTGATGTCACCAAAACAAAATGTAGAGCAATGAGAAGAAGGAATCTCCAGGTACAACCCCAACATCTCATTAGTACTAGATCTATCAGGCACCAGCTGTCACCTTAAATCTAATGAAGTTTTAAGGTTAGATAGTCACATGGATATATCTATAGAGATATCTCAAAGCAAGTAGCAGTTTATCTAGTTCATAGCAACACAACTGACACCGACTCCAAAGAAATATTAAATGCTGCAGAAAGGAATGGTAGAAATTGAAACCCTGTCTGAGGGGGTGGGGTGGAGAAAAGAAAAGAGACAGACCTTTTGGGAAATGAAATGTATGCGCCGGTTCCCCCCACCCCCGACATTGTTCTCCCATGTTGTTCATTGGGCTCTGTATCACTGATTTAGCTCATAGTTTGTAACAGAGAGCTTGAGTCATTCTGCTCAATAAGCAAATGCCTTCTTTATTCATTTCATTTCTAAATGAGGCTGGGACTTAGACGAGGGGCAGGTAGTTGAAGATCAGCCCAGGGAAAAGCTCAGGCAATTTCTGCAAGCTCAACATAGGTCTGAGGTGAACTAGTGTGCAGGGAGATGGGATTTCATTAGGTTCCCACTGAATTATTCACAGCATATAATAATTTGGCAGATGCCTGAAATCTGCCTAGCAAATTCAGGCATAACAAGTAACATCACACCAAATGACAAAACCGAAGATCACTGGTCTCCACAAAATTGTACTTTGTGCTACGTGAATCTTTTCAAGTTTATATTACAAGAATATAGGGACCAAAAAAGCCCGTGTCACAGAGATAAAAATGGAACTATATACAGGCGCTTCTGTCCAAGCAATTTCCACTTCTATGATATTATCTTTTCTTTTCATATGCTGTCTATATAGTTTGTGGAAATGGAAAAGCAGTGCCTGTTATTTTCATGTGTTTATTTCTGTTGACAACGGCTTGCCAAACCTTACATTGTTCTTCCAGATGCATACTCTCTGACCACCTGATCCTGCCAGAGAAAATAATACATAGTGGTCAAAGCCAAGCATCCTCCAATCATGTGATCGGCTGTATCTCTCCTGTGATGGAACGGCACTGATTTGATTCTTTGCTGTAAACTGATGTTATACTGCCATAATAAATCTGCAGGTCCCTGGGAAAGGAAATCTCCCTTTTACAACCATAGTTTGACAAATGCCTGTTAATCTCTACCTCTTTGAGATCTACTGGACAAATTGGACAAGTGTTTACTCCTGATTCTAGGCTGTAATTCTGTCCAAAACTGTTAATACTTCCACTTCTTTTTCTGATGTGCTGGGGGCCATATCTGCACTTATCAACTAGTTGCACCAGAGCAATGGAACTAATTGCACCATCTCTTTGTATAACAGAATCCTTTGTTGTTTAGGAGACCCACTGAATGTAGATTTCTCTCCCACAGTTGACAATGTAGGAATGCTGCAATCAGTGGGCATGCTCCATTAATAAATTTTAGGGTGATTAAATTTCATGGACTTTGAGCTACATAGCTGTTCACCAAGGTACTACTGATACATTATCTCAGCAATCCTTGAAGCAAGGTAAACCACAGAATTATCCCCATGCAAGAGAAGGCGACTGAGGTTTGACCCCCATTCTTTCCTTTATTGCCCTAGGGGTTCAGTAAGTCTGCTGCTGTATTCAACATAATTCTAAATCAGTGGTTTTCTGAGCCACACTTTCAGAAGAAAAATTTGCTTGTGCCGCACTATTTTATTATTATTATTATTATTGATAAGAAATGCAGTTGAAAACAAAAAGGAACAACTAGCAGTACTTGATTTATCACACAGAACACAACTACTTTATAATATGATCCAGAGAGTATAAAACAATGCAGTTATATAGGAACATGAATCATTCCCAAAATATAGTATTGATTGTCCTTGAATCTTCCTGCCACACTTGGCATTCTCTCCCGCCCCACCAGTGTGGCGCACCACACCCTTTGATAACCACTGTCCTAATTAAACTAGAATAATTTCTTAAACCAAAGCGGAATGGAACCATGAAGTGATTGTTGCAACTTCATTCACTTATATTGCTGCCTTTCCCTATATATTACTACTGTGCCATGTGTAGGGGTAGATGGATCCAGGAAAGTCCGGTCAGTCCCAGTTTTGTACAGGGATGGAACAAATTCCACTTAAAACATGTATATATTTTGTGTCTTTCTACCCTCCGGCTTGGCAACTATCATAGTAATATGTCTGTACCCTGTTTCTGTCCTCCATATATGGTGAGAATCGCAATCCTAAACACACTTACTAGGAAGTAAACTCCATTCAACACATGGATATTTATTTCCGGTACGTACAATCCTGCAACCCTAAACTTGCTTAATGAGAATAAGTACTGACTGGAACTTCCTTCAAAGTAAATGGGACTTATGTCCAAGTGCATAGGATCAGATTTCAAATCTCCAGAGCCCCAGCAATAAGAAGATTCAGCTGCGTCTAAATCTTCTTCTCTTTTTTTAAAGGTAGATTAATTTCATTTCTGCATAGCACAGAGAGTATTTTCCCTGAATCGAAAGGGTTTTGACTGAAATGAAAATCTCTCCTTAGGTCTAAACATTTCAGCCAGCTATGGACTTTATAATGAAATCATGCCAAGGATTCATAGCAAAGCAATGCCCACTCTAGTACCGTGGTCAGGAGAGAAAAAAAGTATTATATATTCTAGTCTCTGGCATCGTATCTTCCCCACATTATTCTAGTAATTCATTTTATGACGACCTGAGCAGCGTCAGTACAATATTCCAGTGGCCCTTGCTGGGCTGCCTTTAATTAGGAATTGTCAGTCATAACTAATTCAATTACATGATGGGGCTGGGGTTATATCTATTTCATCTATGGCAAATCCCTGAAATTGAACCATACATAAAACCATTAGAGCTGGTACTGCTGGGGGCAGGGAAAGGTCTGGCAGCCAAATGCCCATGTCAATGGCTTGAGGGAGCCAGCGCAAGCTGACAAATGTTTCAGGCACCATCCAACTACATTACAATGTCTGGAAAGCTTTGCTGACATCTCTCCTGCAAGGCTGCATATTTGAAAAGAGTGCTCAGCAGTACCATGCAATCATTATCTTCATGCAGCACGGGTAGGAGACCCTTTCTCAGACAGAGGGCCACATTCCCATTCAGGCAGGCTTCTGGAGGCCAGTGAAAACAGTGGGAGGAGCAATGAATGCAGACTTCCCATTTGTGCCATAGGCTACACACCTCTGTGTCCCCTACCTCCAGGAGGCCTTATCAAATTTCAATGACACATTCCTGCTGGGCAAATGCCGTTCAGTTCTGAAGCAGGGTGAGTGAAGGGGTGTGGTCAAGAGAGAAGGGGAGTGTGCTAGGGAAAGGGGAGTGGTTTTAGAGTGGGTATGGCTTGGAGAGTGTCCCAAGGGCCAGATAAGGAGAACTGGGGGGGGGGGTTGCATTTGCCTCCCTGTCTTAATACAGAGAACGATCCTGCTCAGCCACCCAAGGAAAGGGGCGGCTTTCTCTTTTTTGTGGGTATCTTTCAATGGCGTCTTTGTAGACAGCACTTTTACATTGATTGACATATCTGGGGTTCTAAAATGAGTGAAATGAATTAATTTCTCTCGAGAGATTCAGCAAGCCTACTTAGTTTTTTCTTTTCCTCTCTCATGCAGCACACGACTATGCCATTTTTGAGGAAGAGGCATAATAACTTGTGGCTATTTCTGTTTCAGATGTTAGAAGACACCACCAGGCACCGTAGTACAGATGGGAGCAAGGCCTATTTACTTCCAAGCCCTTTTCAAGATCCTTGCCTCAGTGTTTAAAAGCCCTAAATGACTTGGGTTACCTTCAAGATACCTTCAAGAGCACCTTCAAGAGCCAGTTTGGTGTAGTGGTTAAGAGCGGTAGTCTTGTAATCTGGGGAACCGGGTTCGAGTCTCCGCTCCTCCACATGCAGCTGCTGGGTGACCTTGGGCCAGTCACACTTCTTTGAAGTCTCTCAGCCCCACTCATCTCACAGAGTGTTTGTTGTGGGGGAGGAAGGGAAAGGAGAATGTTAGCCACTTTGAGACTCCTTAAAGGGAGTGAAAGGCGGGATATCAAATCCAAACTCTTCCTTCAACCTTATGTGCTAGTCAGGATATTCTGATGATGATGAGGAGGAGGAGGAGGAGGAGGAGGAGGATTGTTCCCCACCCATCTGACTGGGTTGCCCCAGCCACTCTGGACAGCTTCCAACATATGTAAAAACATAATAGAACATTACACGTTAAAAGGTTTCCCTATACAGCGCTGCCTTCAGATGTCTTCTAAAAAGGTTATATAGAGTAGTTACTCATCTCCTTGACATCTGAAGGGAGGGCGTTCCACAGGGCAAGAAGGCCCTTATTCCCTGTAGCTTCACTTCTCACAGTGAGGGAACCACCAGAAGGCTCTCGGAGCTGGATTATTTCTTTGTGGTATTTAATATGCCACTCCACTCCTTCAGTTACTGAAGTTTCTTCTAATGGCACCAACTCCCTTGGAGGTGTGATGGCCCATGACAGAGCCTTTTATATATTGGTCCCCAAATTGTGGAATTCCCTCCTTTTAAAGGTGTTTCAGGTGCCAGCTCTCTCTACATCTCTACATGGAAGCCACACCAGCTCTCCCTGGCCCTATACAACCGACCTATTACAGTTAATGCCCCCTTATACACCATCTGGTTTGTTGATACTTATGTATTATATTATATACTGTAGTTTAAAGCAGTGCAGTTATTGTATTTGTTTCATTGCACTGCATCATCTTTATAAGATGCAACCTGCCTTGAGACCTTACACAGAAGGGTGGGTATTATATTATAATTTATATTATATTATAATATGATATATTATAATATACAACATGGCCACACCATCTCATACCACGGCTTGTGCTGAAACAGAAGCTGTTCAGCACACACCTATGCCTGGAACTGTCTGTTAAGTAACCTCCTTTCAGTGATTTATATGGTGCTACCGTACACTTGGCGGATAGCATATCTCCCGCATCACGAAAGGTCACTGCATAAAGTATATTAAGAGATCAAAAACATACATCTTTGTTACAGCTTTAAACCCTCGATTCAAAGATACCATGTCAGTTGCTCTCCCAAGGGGTAAACCTCAGATTCTCATGGCTTAGGTTGCCAACTTCATGTCAGAGAGGATTATTGAAGGACGAAAGATAAAAAGAAGTGATTTCACTCAGAAGGGAGTCGACAGAAAAGTGCAGAAACTGAGAGAAAGCCTGACGAAGGCATGTAAGAGTTAAGAATCGAGTAATGTGCTTAATGTTAATCTGTGCATGGAGACCTCCTTCTGTTGCATTCAAAGAGAAGCCTGTCCATTAACTTTAAGACTGGATCTAGACGTGTCAAAGAAGCGATTCAGTTAAATGCATTGTAAACTCATACAGGGAAATCCAATAGGAAAATACGGGACTCCACAGCGCCATCTGGTGTCACAGTGTTATATTGCATATACAACACATATAAAACGCTTTTTCTTTACCTATCTAGGTGGACTGATGGCCAGGTCCGCCATGTTTAAAATTAGAATATGCTGAACTGGGATGGTTTGATTGGGAGGCCAGTTCTGATCTACTAGCAGGCTAATGGTCTTTGTTAACAGAAAATAAGCAGACACACAAAACCCCTCTTCACATGAAGTGCCCCTACATTTGGTAAACACATGAGTGGGGAGCAGGGCTGCCCAGATGAGCTACGTCAATGGGCCCTCTGAGCCACATCCCCTGATCATAGAATTGTAGAGTTGGAAGGGATCCCAATGGCCATCTACTCCAATCCCTTGCAATGCAGGAATCTCAGCTAAAGCATCCATGACAGATGGCCATCCAAGCTCTGCTTAAAAACATCCAATGAAGGTGAGTCCACAACCTCCCGAGCGAGTCTGTTCCACTGTCAAAAAGCTCCTACCGTCAGAAAGTTCTTCCTGACGTTTAGCTGGAATCTCCTTTCTTGTAATTTGAAGTCACTGGTTCAAGTTCTACCTTCCAGAGCACACGTCCCTGTGGTGACTGCTATGGATGCATGACCTGATTATTGGACATTCTCGTAGTTAACAGATTTCTACATCAGTAAAAAAAAAATGACGTCAATGGCTGAGCCATTGAATTTTAGGTTGAAAACTAACAATTCTTGCGTGTTGAAAATTCCCTGCTCAAAATACTTGAACCATGAAAATAGTTAAGTTTTTCTGAGCATTTTTTGATGCCATTGTTTCTGATTCCTTGGCTGATTCCTCTTTCTTGGATTAGTCATAGATTGGTTGCTGTGAAAGTGATGAGGCCATTGCTTTCTTTGAAATACATGTTAGCTCCTTATGAGTAAACAGGGCTTGGATTATGCTGCAAAAGATGTAGTGCAGACTAACAAATACATAATTGAATTTGAGGATAAGATCTGTTAACACTAAACATGCCATCTATTTTTTTTTTCTTGCCCCCAGCAATACAGCCTGGGCATTTGTTTCCTATTTTAAAGAAATGCTCCAATATTGTCACAGAGTAAAACGTGTGGATTTTATTCCTGTTTTTATGTTCTTTGCTTCCGCATCCCTCACCAAACACTGCTGAACTGTTCTCACCCTAGTAATGTGGCCCAGTCACCAAAAAATGCGAGCACATTTTCCTGGTCAATAACGTGATGCACCTTTGGTTCAGCAGCTCTTGAAGCAAAATTTAAAGCAAACAACAAAGGCTGATTACTAAGTCAGTACGACACAGCTCAGAATGATTGACAAAGAAGGAATGAGGTAAACATAAGTGTGAGATAACAAGCATTTGAGAGATGGATATATAAATAAATGGTTTGGGGACTATGGAGCAGACAAGGTCCTTTCAGGTGGCATGCTTGTAATTTGGAGCTGTTGAATGTAAATGGAGTTGTCAATTTCCCCCTGTCATGAGAACAGGCTTTGGACATCAAGGATAGAGAACTCTGTGAGAGGCTTAACAACTCAACTTGTTATCTGTAATGTGGTAATTAGGTCCCTTTCTTTTAAGGGCGACTAATCAACAGAAAGAGACAACCTTGTCTTACCTTTTTAAAAGAGCTTTTTGTCTTTGTCTTGTTTCAATTCATTTCTTGAAAAGTTTCTTTTGTGGGACCTGTCTATGGAAAAGCTAGGTAGGGGTATTTTTTATTATTTGTCAATAGAATTAAATATGTTAACAGAATTAAATACGTTCATAGCTCCAATGATAAAGAAAACTCAATAATATGAGATCGCATTACCCCAGATGTGTCCACTTCAGCACTTCGATAGGCAGAATTGGCACTAGGTGAAAAAAGGTAAGGTAAGGTAAGGTAAGGTAATGGCAGTTAAGCCCAGTCAAAGGCGACTATGGGGTTTCGGCACTTATCTCATTTTTCAGGCCAAAGGAACCGGTGTTTGTCCACAGAGCAGCTTTCCAGGACATGTAGCCAGTATGACTAAACCTCTTCTAATGGGGCCTCCCGTTGCCTCTGCGCTGCCCCACAATTTCTGTTCTCATCCTGAAACAAAGTTCTTAACCCGAGGTACTATTTCTGGGTTAGCGGAGTCTGTAACCTGAAACGTCTGTAACCTAAAGCGTCTGTAACCCGAGGTACCACTGTACTGGGCCAGTGTCAAGAAATAAAAATACAGTTGTGAGAGTTGACATTTCTTTTATAAGTTACTAAAGGGCATCAGCCTAGCATTTAAACAAAAGAAAGTCAGAAAGCAGGGGTCGTAAAAATGCAGCATAATCATTTGGAAGAGATTGAGGTGCTTCAACATGGAACTCACTGAAGTTAAAAGGCTTTTGTTTAGAGACAAAATATGAAGCTAACATGTTCTTAAAACTCTGTGGCAGCAGGTGTGATGGCGGGTAAGAAGGCCAGGTGCATCTGAGACATTTCCTAGAGTGGCACTCAGGACTCGCAATGCTCTGAAGATGGTGCCATCCTAGAGTTACTCCCTACAAATCTTTTTGGCAAGACTTGTACTCCACCACTGCTCCCTGATGCACTGAAAATTTCCCACAGAGAAGTTCCAATAGAGAATCCGCTCAAATGGAGGTGTGGGGGAGAGCATCGAAATTGGTCTTCCATAAGGAGGCCATTTCAGAAAAAATTATCAGGGTGGTACTCATGACAATTTTTCAACAGTTTCTTTAGAAGGCTCGTTGTTAGCATTGGGGGTGTGCCTTATTTCTCACTTTTCTAAATTTTTAAATGCCACCACCACAAATAATGGTGGTGGCAACCAACAGAGCTTGAGTGGTTGGTAATCTGGCTACTGCTTTACACCCCCATAATGCACCAGTAGGTCATGGAATGGAGGGTTATGGTGGCCATAATAATAATTATGGTGCTGGAGGAGACTCTTGAGAGTCCCATGAACTGCAATAAGATCAAACCTATCCATTCTGAAGGAAATCAGCCCTGAGTGCTCACTGGAAGGACAGATCCTGAAGCTGAGGCTCCAGTACTTTGGCCACCTCATGAGAAGAGAAGACTCCCTGGAAAAGACCCTGATGTTGGGAAAGATGGAGGGCACAAGGAGAATGGGATGACAGAGGACAAGATGGTTGGACAGTGTTCTCAAAGCTACCAGCATGAGTTTGACCAAACAGTGGGAGGCAGTGGAAGACAGGAGTGCCTGGTGTGCTCTGGTCCATGGGGTCACGAAGAGTCGGACATGACTAAAGGACTAAAAAACAACAACTACAACTTCATAACAGGCTAGGTACCAATAACTGGTTGAGGAGCTGTACACAAAATTACGTCTCCTCCTATCCAGCTTTTGGGGCTCCACTTGTAAGCAAATTGGTAAGAACAGAAATAAGCTGACCTAGAGTGCCAATGGAGATCTTTTGGGTTTAGTTTCTTCCTCTGCACCTTTTCCCAATGAAATCTGATTGGTTCAGTTCTCTGCTACAAATGCACAGCCCCAGCTGTTGGGTACCACAATTATATTATGACCATTTCTTTTTCGATCCTGTTTTTATTTATAGCACAGGAGATGGATTTTCCTTACTAAAATTTCATGTTTCTGGATACAGATTGTCCAAGTCCCAAAAGGTTTCCAGAGCAACTACTAAGAATGAAGAAATACATCATATCGGAAATGGAGCATCTAAAAGATCTTGATTTATTAAAATATGCAAATTGCTTTAGCACTTTGTTTAATTGCTGTTTCCTTAAACCTATCAAATCTTCTTAATGCTTCTCTTCTGTGTCCTTAATTAACACCCATTCCCAATTGACTAGCACCAAAAGCCCTAGCTTGTAAAAATGGCATTGTATTAAAAACCAAATTGCAACAGTGATCAACTACCATTTGCAAAACATCTGTGAGGGAAAAACATAGGCATTAAATTAACACTCTAAAAATACTGTCTTATTGCCTTGTTCTTAGCTATTATTTAACACCTTGATTTCTAAAGATGTTTTGTATAGGAACATTGCTTTGAACTACTAGGAATATTTCAGGGCCTGTAGCAATGATGTAGCAACTATCTGCATATGTTTATACTTCCTAAACTTAGAACAGAAGAAAAAATCTTGCTAACCTGCATAAATCTGTAATTTAAATAATTATTTTCAAAATAAAATCAAAGCACTGTAAAACACCTGATTTGTAACTCTCAAAACAATCTGAAGAACAATCTCCATTTATTTAAAATTAACTATTTCCTTAGTTGAAATCTGAAGGTCATGGGTGCATTCCAGAGCATGGTCACCCAAGCTTAAACATCACTGATTTTCACTGGATTTAAGCTTTTGTAAGTGTGAACAGGAGGTGTGTACCAGTAGCATTTTAAATCTAACATGATAAAGGCTATGTTAAGATGTATATATGCTGGATGAACATGATCTTGTGGCATGACTGGTTCTGGAAATTCAGCCTATTATATTATTTGTTTATATATGAAATCTATTGGCTTTTGTCAACTGCTTGGGTTTAAAACAGTCGTAGAACCATGCTATCTGGAAGCAGAATATAAACCAGAAAAAAAATTAAGGGTGCTAAAGTTCAGTTGAAATTACTGCACCATAATTGTTTACCTATGTCCTCAAGGCTGTGATCTTATACAGTGGTACCTTGGTTCTCAAACGCCTTGGTTCCCAAAAGCCGAAAACCTGGAAGGAAGTGTTCCGATTTTCAAACATTTTTTGGAAGTCAAACATCCGATGCGGCTATTGTTTCTGGGGCGCCTGCAACAATCAGTAGCTGCGTCTTGTTTTTTGAACATTTCGGAATTTGAACAGACTTCCGGAACAGATTAAGTTTGGTGCTTTTGTTTTTGCTATTTATTTTGCAATATTTTTTAAAGACTTTTTCGGTTAATTTGTTTTTGTGACTGTGTGCAACCCAGTTCAGCTACTGATTAATTGATTATGTGACTGCGGAAATGACTATTATCAGTGCAGGTAAGATTATTATTATTTTTTATCATCTACAATACTGTCTTATTTATTTTATAGTACAGTGCATTGATTATTGCTTTCATTTTATGGATCAATGGTCTTGTTAGATAGTAAAATTCATGTTAAATTGCTATTTTAGGGGTTGTTTTTAAAAGTCTGGAACGGATTAATCCATTTTGCATTATTTTCTATGGGAAAGCGCACCTTGGTTTTGGAACACTTTAGTTTTGGAACGGACTTCTGGAATGGATTAAGTTTGAGAACCAAGGTACCACTGTACCTATTTTCCTAGGAGAAAGCTCCATTAAATCCAGTGGGACTTACTTCTGCGAAGACATGATTTGCTGTTAGTCTCATATCTTGCATTGGGGTTTGAGAGTATTAGGTCATTGGATTGTACCTGGTTTTATATTTAGAAAAGGGAAATAGGTTAACTTTGCTGCTCAACAGCATCACAATTCATGCTGGGAATATACATCAAGGGCTTCTTCACCCTGAAGCATGCTTCCTTATTCTACATTTAAAACATTCACATTTCACATGAATTTAAACTTACGTGGATTTTTAAATAGAAACGAAAGCTGAATGGTTGCTATAGGAAAGTTCCTTTCTTCTGGAAAATATTCTCAGTCCAGTACCGGTGTCTTTATCCTTGTTTGCTTTGCATCGCTCTCAGGGAAATCAGTTATACACAAGTTTGAATGAGGGCCATTTCCAGCCACTTGGAATGCTTCCCAGAAAACATATGCAGCCCATGTTTACACTAGAGTAAAGTCTCACTTGTGTTCAATAGATCTTCCTGCCAAGCAACGAGGCACAGAATTCATCATTGGTAAGAGAGACAGAAGTGATTTATTTCCTGAAAAAAATTAATTTTCAGCGGGTGGGATTAGAAAGGGGTTTTTTTTGGTATTTTTTAAAGACTTGTGAGCTGCTGCAACATGGGAAGCTACATGGCGACTGAAATGAGATTATGAATCTGTTATCAAATGTTAGCTCCTAATGGGTCCCATGTATAGCAGTTACTGAAAAATTCAGGAGGGGAGATTCTGTATGTGGATTTCCCATTAGGCATTTGGTTTGCCATGCTGGACTAAATGGGCTATTGGCCTGACCAGAAGGCTGTTCCTAGGTTCATTAATGATAATGATTCATAGAGTGATCTCTGGAACAGTTCTTTACCTCCTCTCATGGTGTCCTTACAAAAATGTCTTAATTACTTTATTTCAATAACTGAAGTAGATGGGCATTGTTGGGAAAGGATAATCTTAATAGTAAGCTTCTTCTCCATACAGATAATTACTCATTGATAGAAGTAACCAGTAAGTATGGAAAGCTGTTAAACTTGGCCTTTGTAAATGAGGAAGAAAGCCGGAAAACATTCAAAATTCTGCCATAGCCTTCCTGCTGCTATTTCAAGAGATATAGAAGGACCGCATAGGCAAAGTGGAAAACCAAAAAGATTATCAACCTGAGCCTTAAACACACAACTCACCTATAGGTGAGCCACAACATTGTTATCCAAGTTACTGCTGTTTAACTCAAACAGTGATCACTAATGATAGAAAAATGCAGAATAGACTTAAGGGGGGGGGGAGTCCATTGATTTCAGTGGGTCTCCCATGAAAATGCCTTCATTGGAGATCACTGAGAATTCTAGTCCATCCCCCAAATGAAACTGAAAGCAAATAATAGACTAATACAAAATCACACACACTGGAGTTCATTCTGTATTTTGTTCCCCTATGAAACTATGGAAATCCTAATGTCCAGTTTTTCAAGAGCAGTACTTAATACCAAATATCTTCTGCCATCTTATTCCTAATGATGATAAGGGATGCAGCTGGCACTGTGGTCTAAATCACTGAGCCTCTTGGGTTTGCTGATCTGAAGGTCAGCGGTTCAAATCCCCGTGACAGGGTGAGCTCCCATTGCTCTGTCCTAGCTTCTGCCAACCTAACAGTTCGAAAGCACACCAGTGCAAGTAGATAAATAGGTACCACTGCAGTGGGAAGGTAAACGCCATTTCTGTGTGCTCTGGCTTCCATCACTGTGTCCTGTTGCGCCAGAAGCAGTTTAGTCATGCTGGCCACATGACCCAGAAAGCTGTCTGCGGACAAACGTCAGCTCCCTTGGCCTGAAAGCGAGATGAGTGCTGCACCCCATAGTTGCCTTTAACTGGGCTTAACCATCCAGGGGTCCTTTACCTTTCTCCCCCTTACCTAATGATTATAAACTTGATTATAAACACCGCATGTGGTCAGAGACACTCTGCATTGATATATCACATAATCTGAACCTAAGCTCTGCCAGTAAAAGCAGGTGTTGGGCAGAGCCCTTCAGGGAAACAAATGAAATTGGAATGGCTAGATTGTGTTTCTGTTTCTGGTGGTGTTTGGAGGAGATCTGGCGTATGGAAAACAGAGGATACAACCACAGTTAAAATTTATACATGCAAAACGCAAGTTGGAATCTGACATAAACGTATCTCATTCAAAAGTTATTTCCTGGTGAAATTCACCAAATTTTAAGTACTTACAAATTTTAATTGCATCTTCAGCTAGACCCAGTGCTTTGGTTGTGACCTGGAATCCTTCCCAATCCTCAGCCTGCATTATACGTTATGCATGAAGTGTGTTTTGCTAAATGTATAAGAATGAATTATATTTGAGTTCCTTAGATTCACAGTCTGCAGGAGTCCTGCGGAGGTGAAATAAGTTAGTTTTAATTTGGATGCAAAGAGTCCTAATCAAAAAAGATTTGGGCCTGAGGGCAGAATCTAGCCTTTTATCATTCTCCTGTTTAAGTTTAATCATATTAAGGATTTTTAAAATATATATATATATTTTAAAGAATAGGCTCCAGGAAAGGCTAGTTAATATTTCCATTTGAGGGTTCAAAACTTTAAAGGTGACCTGAAGAGCTTTATTTTTAATTAAAACAATTCTTTTAAAATTATGAATGCTAATAAGCGGGGCTGGGGGTGGACGCCCATAGCACTTGTATCATAGCTAGTGGGGGAATTGCAATTTTAACCATAATTTCTTTGCTGCTGTCTCTGGTAGTTTTAACTTAGAGGCAATAAAAGGTTTCAGTGTGTGACTACATGTTCCCCAAAAGACAGAGGATTGGATCCAGGTTCCACTGAAAAAAATGAGACGTTGATTATTTACTGCTAATTTAACAGATTTCAACGGGACTTCAAGTTCACACACCACTTTCATCTTCATATTGGGTTCTGGTGTCATAAAGTTCCACACACTGTCTTCCATTGAAGTCTTTCCTCAAAACAGCCCCTATTATGAGCAGAAGTGTTACTTGTATTTCCTGGTTTCACACCATCACCTTCACGCATGATGTGATCACTGCACCAAGTCTTAAAGCCAGAATTCTTCTTCCAGTGTACATTATCCATTTCAGGAGGTCCCATGTCAGTCTATAGAGGCTGTGACTTCAAGTGCCTTTTGTCCTCAATTTGTTTAGATCCTTCCTAGCTCATCTTTCCACAGTGTAGCCTTTGTAAGCCAAGGTGCTTGTGAGGTGGCACACAAAATGGCGGCAGGCAAGAGTACTCTTTTGGTGAGGGAATACTGAATGGTAGTTTACAGGTTTATCATAACTAGCTACACGGCAGATTGTGTGCCAAGTTGGAGTGAGGGGGGGGGGGAATGACCTGTGACTGTTTGTGCAGTGACAGCTTTCTCAGATGACAAGGCTATCAGTAATGGCTAAAAGAAATGCTTACACTGGTTTTAATTTAATAGGGGCAAGAGGACTGAAATTTGTCAAGATATTAACACTACAGAAAAGCAAGCAAGGGTACTCTTAAATTTATGAACCAGCATTTCTATCCCTCTCGGTCATTTATCTGTATTAGAATAGTGAAAATATTTGGAAATGCCCACATTCTTTCATCAGCCATTCAAAACCAGCAACAACTGCAAATCCTTCCTGGACAACTCTCGTCAAAGTTTGCATCGGTGTTTCCCACTTCAAAATAAATAACCCAAGCAGCATAGACTGTACAGAGGGTGGAGAGCATAGCATTATGACTTCATCATGCCCGTTTTTTTATGTTCAGGCTCTATGTTCCTGTACATAGCCAAACCAGTATTAGCCGTGGACAAGAGGAATGTATAAGCAGGCTCAGAGGAACCCCAACGCTGGCAAAATATATTTGTGGTGAGGAAATCCTAAGAAGAGATGAACAAACCCCAACAGCCAAATGAAAACGGTATGAGCTTTGTGGTCATGGATACTCAGTGGCGTAGCATGGGTTGCCAGCACCCGGGGCAAGGCAAGTAATTCCCCCCCCTAACCCGTGGATTTGCGCCCCCTAACCCTAACCCCCCAGATGTTGCATCCGGTGCGGCCGGCCCCCCCTGCACCCACCACGCAACGCCACTGTGGATACTGACCCTTTACTAGAAGTATTGGCAGGATGTGTGTCTGTGATTCTACACTGCAGATCCTACCTATGACAGAATGTTAGTAAAAGCTCAGCTTTCTCCGCAATTCTAGGAGTGGAATATAGGGATACATAGGAAGCAACCACAAAGGCTACATTATCATTTCCCCAGCAAATGGTTGCTAAGGTACACTTAAAAAATAAAAATAAAACCGGAGACACATCACTCACAGCCAATGATATGAGATACTATGAGAGAGTGTTAGAGTCAGACTGTCTCCCCCTGAGAGTTGCTGAATCCTGTGGTTCTGGTTCTGGAGAAAGCATTCTAACTGGAAGGGGTTCATGTTGTGTCTTGGCAAGAAGAGTGGTTGAATGGTCCACTCCCATCTGGAGCTGAGATGTGTCAGAATTAACCAGCCTTGAGTCAGGCCAACTTGCTTCTTTGAGATCCCACTGGGCTACAGGCCTTCGGCTCTCTGATGCTCGCTCTTAGGCCTTGATGCCTGGCAATAGGATTGCCACCACAGGGAATGCAGTAGCCGATCTTCAGTTCAGAAGCTTTTCAGGTACCTTCTGCAAGCACCATCTGCAGCCTTTTGTCGTCCGCGACTGGACCTAACGCTCAGGGGTCCCTTTTACCTTTACCTTTAAGCAGCTTTTGGGCATTGCAACATGTCCTCTTGCTGGTGACTTCCAAGAGGTTTTTTTTTTACCAATCAGGAGAATGTATGCAGTGGGTGGGACCCAGACCCATCCTAGATAGGAACCAGGAAAACTATAGCCCCTCCTGTTGGCATTCATTGGATGTGACACTATTTCTCATTACAGAGCAGAACAGGCCATTTGCACGCAACCATGACATACTATTATAGATAATTCCATTTAGGCATGCTGATGCTATCCAAAAAGTTTCCCTATCTCCCTTTTTGGATAATTTTACAGCACCCATGTTTTGGGAGTGATTGGGCTATAGAATTAGTGGATAGCAGGGGTGGGCAGCCTCTGGGCCAGGTTGGCCCACAAAGTCATTTCCCGTACACCTCAGTCACCTATCAGTCAGCTGATATCAGTGGCTGATGTTAGCTGATGAGGTTGATCTTGCTGGGTCTGTTTTGTCAGCAGATTCCTTGTGGGGGAGACTTCCACCACCCCTCTGGAACAACCTTAACAGGTAAGCTGTCAAGGAAGCTGTCAAGGAGGGAGATAAAGAACTGATCCCCTGGGTCAAAATAGTTCCCAGTCCGTGGTGTATAAACTGGTCATGAAGAGACTCTCTCAGAAGTTCTCTCCTAACCCATTATTATGTTGTGATGTTCTGACGCAAGCTTGTTGATAGACCTTGCCATAATTGAATAGCTAATGTATCTGAAGTTTGAATTGCTTGCATTTTCAACAAACAGAACCTTTAGAAATGTACCTGTCACTCCCGAATTCTTTTTGAATAATCAGAAGCTTGATTTGAAAGTGGCTGCATTAGTGTTCCTCCTTATCAAACTAATAGAGTTCTTGAGTGTTTGTGCTGAAACATTTCCCATAAATGAAGAATCTGAAATTCATTAATAGGTTTCAGAATGAGCACCGACATACCAACCAAGGTGGGGGCAGGATGGGACAGGAAGCAGAATGTTGTTATAGAGAACAGTTCATGGTTTGATTTAAAACAAAGGCTAAATTGCAAACAAAAACAAAACTTTCATATCTATCTAGACAAATAAACTGAATTGTGAATTCCCATGTTTTTTGTACATCCCTATCTGTTGCTACTAATGGGTATCATGTTAGTTGACCCAACTCAGAGTTGACCCATTGAAACCAATGGACCTGAAATGATTATTCATTTCAGTTGGTCTTCTCTGAGTCATAGAATTGTAGAGTTGGAAAGGACCCCAAGGGTCATCTAATCCAAGCCCCTGCAATGCAAAAATATTTTCCCAACATGGGGCTCGAATCCCAAACCCTGAGATTAAGAGTCTCATGCTCTACTGACTGAGCTATCCAGTGGTGTATTCTGTGCTAGTATGAGAAACACTGGATACATCATGTATGACTAATACTGAATATATAACGTACCAGTGGCTCTGCTCCACTACATCGGGAAGAAAAATAAATAAAAGCTATGTTTTAGAACAGGAATCAGTGGTGGGTCTGGATGTTTTTTTCATGGTTTTGACCATCTTGGACCTGATATTTTCAGCTAGTCTACAATTTTACTGATTTCGCTAAGCTTAGGTAAAATCTAAATAGGTTGTGCAAAAGTTCTTTTCTATTAAGCCCCACAACATACAAAGCTATAGTGGCAAAGTCAATGCCCTGGTTTCATGGCTTCACTCGGTGGGCATCACAAGTGGCTCTAGGGTATTGCAATACTTGGTTCTAGATGCTGGATTCTCCATGCATTGCAAACAATCCATCAATCTACTGCTTGAGGCCTGGCTTAGTTAATTATATCCATTCATCTTAATCCTGTGACAGCTGCTTACATATAGAAACAAGTTTCTATATACACATTTTTTTTAATGGACATGAAGCATCTGCAGGAGAAAAGAATATGTCCAGTCACATAAATATACCCCTGCAGAAATGTTCTGGAAGACACACTCTCAACACATGCACATAACAGACAGGCATCATGCTAGCAACTATCAGGAGCAAAAGCATGGTGCCTGAACTCAGACTGGGAGCCCCTTCTTCCACCACACAATTGATTAACAACACTGTAAGGGATGCCTTTTGAATGTTACAGCTGTAATTTTGGAAGCTCCTTTTGCCATGAGGTGCAGCTGCAATGTGGCTGCAACTTGCAAAGGCCCACCTGAATTTTGCTTCATGGTTGTTGCTGAAAATTTCATGTTAAGAACATATAGATACCTGGCACTACCGTGTGGTTGCAGGCGTTTACACCTTACAGCTGTGCCAGGGGGATGAGCCACAAAATGCAGCTCCAATACCACTGCTGCAATATTTAAAAATTATCCTAGAAACTGCTGTCTTCTCCCGGCAACATGAGGACATATTGAAATGCATGCTAGTAAATGCTGGCTTTGGGTATCATTTCTTGCCATTCTTTATATTCCACTTTTCAGGATGTAGATCCTTCCAAAGTGTGGCACCTATAACATTTGGGGGAGAGGGCTCTGCTATGGGTTGGGGTGGGGGAGAAACTGGTTTTGGTCTGCATTCTAATGTGAACCTACCTATTTTGTGCTTCCTGAAACAATATGCACACCAAAACAGAGTGATCCGTAAAAATGGGCACTTCTCTGAATTTTGCAGTGCAGTTTTCCAACAAAATAATGTCTGCAAAAAAATGTGTATTATTAGGACAAAGTGTGCATAAAATGTATACATGAAAATAAAAAAATAAAAGAGCCAGTGTGGTGTAATGGTTAGAGTGTTGGACTAAGACCTGGGAGAGCAGGGTTCGAATCCCCACTCAGCCATGAAGCTCACTGGGTGCCCTTGGGCCACTTACCACCTCTTAGCCTAACCTACCTAAGCCTAACCTACCTCACTGTCAGGAACTGGGCAGAGGAAGAATGGTGGAGACTGCATCCCCATCCTGACCCTTCCAGGGAGAAGGAAGAGGAAGACAGCATAGATTTACAACAGGGGTTTGAGGGAGGTCGCAGCTCAGAGGCAGATAAAGGGAAAAGTTGGGAAATCATGGGAGAGCCAGAGCAACACCTGGCTGACACATTGTCATTAGAAAGCATTCCAGACCATCCATCTCCCAGAACCTGGTGAGCCTTAATAGTAGGAGAGCAAAGAGCTCAAAGAGAGAGGGCATGTAGCAACACTCGTAGAGGAGATGATGAGAATGACGAATGAGGAAGTAGGATGGGTGTGTGTGAAAATTCACTCGGAACAACGCCATTATCCAAGAGGCTGGGTTCTATAGCCTCTCTCTGTAAAGATTGGAATAAAAAAGGACGGTAAGGAACTTTTCCCTGTCTTTATACTTTCCTGGGTAACCAGCCGGGAGCCTCTGACAGCACCCTGACACTCACAGGGCTGTTGTGAGGATAAATGGGAAGGAGGATAACCATGTGACCATCTTGAGATCCTTAGAAGATAAAGGTGATATCAAAATGTTAACAACAACAATAAACCTAAAATGCATTATATTAGAGGAGATTATGCATATTAGGGAAATATATATTTTAGGACAAATGTATAGTAAAATGCTGACAAATTTTCATGAGAGTTGCTTTTGAAATATTGCAAACTGACATGGAAATGTGGAGATATAGAAACTGAGAAACTGAGAGAAACCGTTATGACAGATTTGTCTGTTCCTATCTGTGGGTTCCTTCCCTGAGTGAGCTCACCCCAGCTCACCATTGTCACGGTTGCTCATTTAATTGCTCTCTCCCTCTGAGCAGCAGTGGTTGGTGGGGCAATGCAGACAGAGTGGTATTGTTCACCTGCCTTCCTAACACCCAGGCTCGCTGCTGGCTCCTGAGAGGGTGAGGGGCAGGGAAAATGTGCAGGGAGGAAGGTATTGTGTGAGTGTGGAGATGGAGCCAATCAGGCACTCCTTCCACCATGTCTTTGTTCCCCATGTTTTCCCTCACCCCTTCTCAGGGACAGGCAGCGACAGGCCAGTTGGAAGGCAGGTAAGCAATGTTGCCCTGCCTGCGCCACCCTGCAGGTAAGGTGAGTGCCTCTATGTCCACTCTACTACATCACTCAGAGGGAGAAAGCAAGGTGGACAGAAGAGGATGCTTCAACTCCTCACTCTGTCATGACAAAACTGAATACCACAAGTAAACAGCAGAAAAGGAAAGCAGAGCAGCAGACCAGCAGGCTCCAAGGGTTGGAGGGCCTCAGTAGGGCCTCAGTAGGTCAGCCATGTTGCGACCCTGTGACCCCAGCCTGATTTCAATTTCATACTGGTTTAACTGTCAATTTAATAAATCCTTGCCATTGTCTTTCGTCACAGAGCTTCAGTATGCTGATGACAACGTAATGTGCGCACGCTCAGAGTATGACCTCCAAACCATCCTAAACATCTTTACAGAAGCTTATGAAAAGCTTGGCCTATCACTCAACATTCCAAAAACCAAAGTGCTGCACCTCGCCATTGCAGTTGTATGCAGCCATTAGTTCCCTTAATCAATGAAACCCACATAACCATCTACAGTGTTCTTTTAACTATTTCATTAGGAACTTAAAACTAGCCTGAGAATAAATTCTTCTTATTAAACAATATATCCTCTTAATACCCCGTGAAGGATGAATCTTCAGGGTTCAGAACAATTCCACTCCCCACTGCTCAATAAATAAACGATTGTAATAAAAAAATGATAGCAATAAAGAGAGAGAGAGAGAGAATCGAGTTCTTCTAAATTATTCGTCATAGATGCATGAGAAAGGACTGGGTAAATGTCTTCAATGAGATAGAGAAACTGAATATTTTCTTAACATGATGATTTACTTTTTTAATAAAAGGAACCACAGGAGTCGCTTGCCTGTTTAGAAGGCGAGTGGTAGGTGAAGTTTGGAATCTATGGTTTGGAAACTTGTTTCCCTAACCTATTTGGTCATTTTGCATTTGGCACACAGGTGTAGTGACTTCTTCCAATGTCTATGCCCATTTATGAGAAGCACCTTTACTATTTTATTATCTCTCGGCATCCTTCTGTCTCGAGGGACAATGGGGTGCACCTCTGCTGCTTTAGCAGCACCAAAATAACACCCCACCCAGGGTACAAACCTGGGCAGTGTGTATGGAGACCCTGGGTTGCGCAGACAACAAAACCCCTCTCTTGGAATCGCTGATGTGGTCCAAAGGGAAGTAGAACAATACATTTGGCACCAGCTTGGTTGCAGAAGTTACTGGAAGAGTCGTACAAGGCCCTACCCAACCATCTTAGGGACTCCACTCTGGATGTGTGTAGGGTTTACTCCTTAGCCTTTGCTTCTCCCAAAGATATCCCACAAGGCAGCAGAGGTTTAGGATCAGAGTCTTTCTTCTCCTACTGTAGATGGGCTATCATCCCAGGTTGATGAGCCCCACCTGGCCCTCGCTTTCCTCTACAGCAGATCTAGAAACTGTCTTGTTGACTGTTGGATATGCTTTCGGTCTTGTCTGCTCAATCCTCCAGAGTCTATCTTTGTATGCAGGGGAAGTCCCTAACTCACTGAGGGTTTGAGACCCATCAGCTATCCTCACCTGGTTTAGCCAGCCAGTCAAAGCCATTTCCTGTTGCATGCTGAAAGCTCTCGCTACTTTATTATCCATTGCTTAAAATCTTCACTCCTAGGTCTTCTTACTTGAATTTAACAAATTATCTGGAGCAAAGCGTATGAACCCATTGATTTTTATACTACTTTAGGAAAATATCCTTTAAGGAATGTGTCAAAATATCGTCCAGAATAGAACTTGGCACACAGTGTGAGATCTCAGCCTTCCTCAAGATACTTGCTGCTCATGATAAGCTAGCGTGCAAGGAGAAATGCTTCTATACTTGCCTTCCCTATAATTCTTGGAGTGAAGTTCCCCACCCAAAGGAGCACATTCAAGCATGAAACCCACAGTGGGAAGGGCCATAGTGCAGTAGTAGATAACCACGAGAATGACAATCTTTCACATTAGAAGGATGTCTGATGATTTTGGTAAAGCCACCTGGATTTTGGAGTAAATAAACCAATCTGATTTTTTTTTTACTGAACTTTTTGTCCCCAATTCACTTATCGCCCAAGTTTTGTGGCAATCTTAGGTGAAAGAAAAGAGCCCAGTCCATTTGAATCAGAATTACATATGTTCTCACAGTGGCCTACCAGTTGGCTATGGGACATGAACACAACAGTATTCCTCTACTTGTGTTTTCCATCAACTGGTTTTCAGAGGCTTAAACTCGTCTCAATCTGACTTGAAGTTTTTAGTGGATTGCGCACTCAGTTTATATAAGTGGATTTTGCATAGGGCCAAAAGTTTCCGGAAAATATCACACACACCCCTGTGAAAATAGGAGACCATATTTTTTTGTTTTTTGTGGGAGGAAATAAATTTCTCTGAAATTTTTGGTGTGTGTGTGTGGCCATTTACCTTAACCTTTGGAGGTGGGCAGTGTTTTTTTAAAAAACAAACAAACAAAAAACACTTGTTTTTAAGGTTTAATATAAGGGCCGTGTTGCTTCCAAGGTATTCCAAGGAGCACAGTGGAAGGGAGGCAGTAGAGGTTGCCTCACTCTGCTATGAGCTGTGGGAAATCCCTTTCGAAGTTAAAAAAAACTTAGTGGGGAAACCCATTGGCCAAATTGCAAGGCTCCCTGCAAATGCAAGGATTTAAGAGAAGTTCAATTCTCTCTCATCCAACCAACCAACAGTGAAAAAGCTGGCTGAAATTTTCAGTATTTGGCAACTAGTTTAGAATAGATTTGGTATGGGGATTTAGCGGTATTCCTTTTCGCTTGCAATATACTATGGTTACCAGACGTCCCCTTTTCCCGGGGACAGTCCCCGGATTTACAAATCTGTCCCCGGACAAAATCCATACCCAGAATGTCCCCAGATATATATTTTAAGTGTTGTAGATTTATTAGTAGGGGATGAATGTTGCGTGATTGGTTCAATGGCACAAGATACATCATATGGGGACTTCGGGTGAGGCAAAATGGCAGGTGCCACGGCAGCAAGCTGCTCCTGAAGCCAACCAGAGCCAACTGCACTACCAGGCTGGCTCTGGGATGCTGAGACTGCTGCTGCCACCGCCACTGCCGCGTCAACTTGGGGAACCCCCCCCCCCCGTGACCCGAATTGAGCTGGGAGTGAGAGCATCCGTCCACCTGCCCAGCAGCACTCCGGGATCAGTAAAACCCCGGAGCTGACGCAGGGAGAAGAAGAGGAGAAGTAGAAGGAAGAGAGAGGAAGGAAAAGGAGAAAAAAGAGGGGGCCCTACCTTGCTATGTCGCTGCCACTGCCACCGCCGAGGAGGAGAGGTAGGAGAGCACTGGGAGGGCAAGGACACATGGCCAAGCCCAGGCCCGACCCGAGCCTTCTCCACGGTGGCTAGTACTCCAAGAGAGCAGGCCAGGGTCTAGAGGAAGGCCGCATGATAGAGGAGACCACAGAAGAGAAGATATTACTTCTTTTTAAAAAAATATATATAACTTTTTAAATAACTTTTTTTCTATTGTCAAAAAAGAAAAAGAAAAAAAGAAGTGTCCCCGGATTCTTTGAAAAAATCTGGTAACCTTACAATATGCTATCTGAAAACCGTTACAATTGATAACAATCATTTTCGGTCTATCATTTGATATGTTCATTGTTCCAAAAGCGAAGCAAGAGGGAATCTGGTTTCAAATAACAAACCACACGATCGTCCACCCGAATCACTGTGTTTCTTTTATGAAGGGAAGTAATGGAATCAGTATGTGCATCCAATTTTTTTTTTTACCTCTCAAGGCAAGATTTGCAAGCTGTATGCTCCTGGGTAGAAGTCATAAACCTCGGGGACTATCTCCAGCTACTTCTTTCCGTGGTTAAAGTGAAATCTAAATGAAAGAAATGTTCCAGTACAGATAATGCATAAAATGAAACTGCTACAGTAATGAATGTTGAATGCAATGTTTGAAGTTAATGCAAAAGTTGAAGGTAATTTATAAACCTTACAGGGTTTGGGTACTTTGGGAAATTAAAGTATATGATTTAATATCCCCTTCCTTGATTACTGCTTAAAATAAAATAGCTTGAACTGTGGCCTGTAGTTCAAGATTAGTAACTTGGATGATGAAAGAAAAGCCAGAATTCAATGCAGGTCTATGAATATGAATACTTCTCTGCAGAGCTGGCCTTAGTTAATGTAATGTTATCCTTGTGTAACCCAGGAGCTTCATCTTTATTTTATTATAAAATGATATAATATACAGTGTAATCCTATGCTCGTTTCCTCAGACATTAGCCCAGTGAGTTGCTCCCAGGGAAGTGTGTATACGATTGCATTACTAATTAATGTACATGATCTTAATGCAAAATAAAAGATGATGTTGGAAATGACACTTTTAAGATGCGGAATTTATACCTTCCCAATTAAAATGGTCCCAGTCCAAATACACATGTGAGGAGGACAGCAAATGGAGGTTTTACTCTCCTTGATGGTGGTGCAAGAGTCTGTGACCCCTTTGAATTAGGGAAGCCACAAGATTACATCCCACCCAGCATCTGGGGCCAAAAGGGTGACATAGGCGGAAGAATCATTTGATGGAGGCCCACAGTGTTTCCTAATCAGAATGGTGGCTCATGTGCCCAACTGCATCTGCTTGGTGAGAGGATGCTGAAAAGTTCCTTGCTCCCCTCCCTCAAAAAATCTCTAACATGCATCTGTAAGCCATGACCTTAGCAAACACCAATATTTGAAAGGATCTCTCCCAGTTTTTTTGGTCTTAATTTCTTGTCTCAAAATGGTCTGAAGGCATCTTGCCTTCTCTGACTGCCAATACTGTCTTTCTCTCCAATATGCCATGTAAAGTGTTTGAATGGAACGCTCCAAACACCAAGTTTATTGTGTTATTGGCACTTGTGTTATTGGCAAGATGATGGGGCTGAATTCCTACCTCCTCTCACCTGTTCATGACATGCTAAAGAAATGCTACGTAAATGATGGTGCCTATTATTATTATTATTATTATTATTATTAATTGACCCCCATCATCCAGCCCGGATAATGAGGTCCAGTGCCGAGGGCCTTCTGGAGGTTCTCTTGCTGCGAGAAGTGAGGTTACAGGGAACCAGGCAGAGGGCCTTCTCAGTAGTGGCGCCTGCCCTGTGGAATGCCCTCCCAGCAGATGTCAAGGCAATAAACAACTATTTGACTTTTAAAAGACAACTGAAGGTGGCCCTGTTTAGGGAAGCTTTTAATGTCTGCCATTGTATTGTTTTTAATATTCAGTTGGAAGCTGCCCAGAGTGGCTGGGGAAACCCAGCCAGATGGGCGGGGTATAAATAAATTATTATTATTATTATTATTATTATTATTATTATTATTATTATTATTATTAGCCACCCTATACCCGGAGGTCTCAGGGCGGTTCACAGAACAAAATCACAATATAAAACCACAAAATATATGTCAGAGCTGCCCGAGGTCCCAGCTCACAAAGGACCAACGCCAGTTCGTTGTTATATACAAAAGTCTTTATTGAAGTCCAGTTTCGCTTTCACAGCCGTAGCGTGCAGCTCTACGTCTGAAACTCTAGACCGCTGAAGCTCCGTCTGAATCTCCTCCCCCCAGACACCAGTTTAAGACCCTAGCCTTGCTCCACCTCTTCCTTTGCTCGTTCCTCCTCTGGGTCCGCCTGTCAGCTGGGGTCTCGCCCTTCCTAGACTCTTCTGACGCTGAGTCCCCTGAGTCTTCCCCCTGCCTCCGGCGGGCTTTAGGACCTGGTTCCCAATCCGGGATTTCTGCTGTCCCGCGCGCCTGTACATTTGAACTTGGCGCGCGCGCCCAGCCGGCAACCTTCCTCCTGACCGTTACACTGCTCCCGTCACTGCTTCCCCCTTCGGGGAGGCTAGCTGGACCTGACCTCCCCTCCGTTCCCCCACTCTCCGATAGAGGCGTGGTCAGCCCTGACTCATGTTCTCTCCCTGCTGGAGGAGACGCTGCCCCTGACATATGGGACTCTTCCCCCCCACTACGCTCTGGTGGGGAAGCTGGTCCTGATTTCCAGCTGCTGCTTTGGGAGTCCCCGCTGGCCCCTTGTTTCTGGTGTGTCCCCCCTGGGACCCCCCTTGCCCTGACCATCGGCGCCTCCTTCTGGGAATCTTCTGATTCGCTGGAGAAGCTCATGGAATCTCTCGGGTCACTGCCATACTCCCCTACGCTGCCCTCAGATTCTTCCCCTTCGCTCTCCATTTCCTCTCTCCCCTGTGCCTCTGTTCCTGAGCCCCTGACAATATATAATCAAAATTAAAAACAACAACAACCCAATAACCCCCCCCCCCCAATTTTAAAAGGGCATAGGATGTCAATCAAATCAACCAAAGGCCCGGTTAAAAATGAATGTTTTTGCCGGGCGCCTAAAGGTGTATAATGAATGTGCCAGGCAAACTTCCCTGGGGAGAGCATTCCACAGACATGCCTAGAGACGTCCCCAACCCTCTTACAAGCCTCCTTACTGCCCCTGCCATTTCTCCTCATCTTACCAGTCAGAATGGTGAGAAAAGGGCATTTGCATATTTGATTTAGTCAGAATGCTTCATGAACATGATGTGGAGCACCCAGAATGTTGGGATTGTCATTTCCTAGGGTTTTCAGGCCCATAGTAAGGAACCAGGAGCCTGGAGAAACGGCAGTGCTGAGCAACTGTGACACCAGTAATTAATTTGGATGGATTTCCTTAGGTGCGTTGTGTACCTGTTCTGCAAATGAGCATATATTACACTCTTCTTTCTTCCACCTATGTTTGAAGTATTTCTTCTAATGCACGCTGTAGTATGCATCTAGTTTCATTATTTAATCTAGTACAATACAGCGGTACCTCGGGTTACATACACTTCAGGTTACATACGCTTCAGGTTACAGACTCTGCTAACCCAGAAATAGTGCTTCAGGCTAAAAACTTTGCTTCAGGATGAGAACAGAAATCGTGCTACAGCAGCACGGTGGCAGCGGGAGGCCCCATTAGCTAAAGTGGTGCTTCAGGTTAAGAACAGTTTCAGGTTAAGAACGGACCTCCGGAATTAATTAAGTACTTAACCCGAGGTACCACTGTACACCTGACCTGGATTGAACTTCCTGGGCATCTGTGGGTGGGGCAAATCTGCTCCCATACTAATGGGGTGGGAACGACATAAATGTGTACCGACTGGGCTTTCAATGTTATATGCCTATTGTCTGGCTGAAGCTCTCCAGGGTCTGAAATGGAGGTCCTTCCCATCACCTGCCCTTTTAAAAAGAGGGACAGAGCATCCTTATTTGGAATGCATACCTGTGGTACATGAAATTCAAATAGAGTGTTGGGTGCTTTGTTTGTTGAGTGTATTTATCTCATGAGAATAACATATGATTATCCAATATGTTTTCATTAAGTAGAACAACAACAGCAACAACTCTAAATATTTTGGGGCTATTTTTTTTAAAGAAGGATGTTCATCTAGAGCACATCCTGCTTTGCTAGTGACCAACATGAGGAGGCTAATGGGTTCTCATGGCAAGGAGTAGAAATGGGAGGTGTTTTGATGCACATTGATAGACTGTCCCTGTTGTTCTGTGGTTCAGCAAGAGTTACCGTATTTTTTGCTCTATAAGACACACTTTCCCCCTCCTAAAAAGTAAGTGGAAATGTGTGTGCGTCTTATGGAGTGAATGCAGGCTGCGCAGCTATCGCTGAAGCCAGAACAGCAAGAGGGATCACTGCTTTCGCTCGCAGCAATTCCTCTTGCTGTTCTGACTTTGCTTCGCTGGAGCTTTCCCTCTCTGTGCAGCGCCCCTTCAGCAAAGCGGGAGGAGAAACGGAAACCCTTCCATTTCTCCTCCCGCTTTGCTGGAGAGGCGCTGCGCAGAGAGCGAGAGCGTCTTATGGTCGGGTGCGTCTTATAGAGCGAAAAATACGGTACACAGAAAGATGTATGCTAGTAAATGCTTCACTCCTCCCTCCCTCTTTCTCACACACATACACATTTGTTCACGTGTACATATTTCATAATTTTTATTCAAAGTGGGGGGAAAAGCTTGAATTATTCCATTAATGATTTGCTTTCCTTTTTATAGAATAAGCATGGCACTCCAATGCACAATGAGAATTATTGTAAAGACTTTTGTCCTTGGAGACAGAAGAGTGAGCAATGTTCTCTGCTTTGAAAGCTGTCGCAGCTAAATGTGAAATGCAGGCAAAAAGAATTGCAGGTAGAAAAGAATATGTACTCCAAGGAGAAAAAAGGAAGGTCCTTGGTTGAACAAAAAACATGATTCTAAGCATGATGGAAAAACTGCAGGCTTTGGTGCTTTTCAATTGTGCCCCAAACCATTGTTTTTCTCTTTTATCAACCTCTCCTCTCCCTTCTGAAAAACATTCATTTTCAATATGTATGTCACAATTCAGAAAGCTCTCAGACACTAGCACCCATTAGTTGTATATTCTGGGTCCTTGCCCACCCATTTGCCTAAAAAAAGACTGATCAGTGGTTGGCCAACAGCATAACAATACACTCCCGAGAAAAGGGATGACATCAATTGCATTTCAATTCAAAATCTGCCATATTGTGTTCCATTCTGCATACAGAGCAAAGTAGATCAGGACAACAGATTCTGCAGAGACGTTTGATGAAGAACACATTCGGAAACTACATAGCACTGCTGCAACCCCATCTCGTTATTTTTGTTAACTTGATATAAATGTCAGTTGCAAAGGGAGGCAAACTAATTATGAGCTATGCTCAGACTTCAAAGAAGTTTCGGCTTGCCTTAAATTTTACCTCTGAAGTTTCCAACTTGAAAAATCTATACACCCCATTCTCCTGTATGGAAGGTACACCACTAGTGGTGGCCTGATCTCCCTCTTCTGAATTTTCTGAAGCTGACAAATAATCAACAAGCAAAGAGAAACACAATTGATGGCATTTTAAAGTGGTGCTGTGGTCTAAAACACAGAGCCTAGGGCATGCCGTTCAGAAGGTCGGCGATTCAAATCCCTGCGATGGGGTGAGCTCCCATTGTTCAGATCCAGTTCCTGCCCACCTAGCAGTTCGAAAGCACGTCAAAAGTGCAAGTAGATAAATAGGTACTGCTCCGGCAGGAAGGTAAACGGCATTTCCGTGTACTGCTCTGGTTCACCAGAAATGACTTAGTCACGCTGGCCACATGACCCAGAAGCTGTCTGCAGACAAATGCCGGCTCCCTCGGCCTATAGAGCGAAATGAGCGCTGCAACCCCAGAGTCGTCTGCGAATGGACCTAACGTTCAAGGGTACCTTTACCTTTACATCATTTTTTTACTATGTTATATTTGTGATAATAACATAAAATAAAAAAACAACATCACCTATAAACACACTTTTAGATGTTATTTCACTGCTGCTACTGTTTATGAGCAACCCTCACATGGGGTTAATACTCATCTAGTTATCTATTGTCATTAATGGTTGGATCATTTCTCACAGAAACCAAGGAGTGAAAAGGAGCCACAAGACAGTATATCTTGTATCTCAGGTCAACTGTTTTCTACTTAAATTACACCTATTTCTTTACCATTCTTAGCATCAGTTAATGGTGTTCTATGAATACCTACTCTCTTAAAGTACATCAAATCAAATTTCCTCATCATAAGCTTTTGTGATAGCTGCTCATTGCCAGTCACCAGTGACATGATATGAAAGTTCCCCCCTCCAAGTCCTCTGTTACTTGGGTGATCTAAGCAGCACACTAGGAACCAGGTGGGTAGGACATAACTAGTGATGAAAGACTACAGTCTCAATATTATAACTGAAACATATCAATCAGTTAATTGATCATCAATACTTGAATACCATCATAAGCTTTGAAGAGCAATATCATCATAAACTTTGAAGAAAACCATAGCCTCATACCACTTGGAAAATAACATGGATTAAGAGATGCATAAGATTAGTGTTATAATTGCATTGACAAAGCAATCAATTAGATTCAATTGAATGAGCATCATAGGCTTGCTATTTCCTTTCTAACAAAAAAATAGAAATAAAAATGGCCTCCTATCATCTTCCAGCCCACCTAGCTGTTGGACAGAATTGATATATTGTGTAGCATACTCAGGAATAAAGTTCATACTTATAGCCTGTGCCATAGAACAGGATCTCATCATCTTCAGCTGGGGAGAAAGTGTACAAAGCAGAGTTGGTTAGAAGGAATAGAACAAGAAATGAAGCTCTGAACACATTTGATACTGATCAGAGTTTTCTTTTGTGTCAATTTCATTTCAAAACCTTGCTTCTCAAACGCCTTGGTACTCGTAAGTTTTGGCTTCCGAACACCAAAAACCCGGAAGCAAGTGTTCCTGTTTTCGAACGTTTTTCGGAAGCCAAACATCCAGCACAGCTTCCGCTTGAGTGCAGGACGCTTCTGCAGCCAATTGGAAGCCGCGCCTCGGTTGTTGAATGGTTTCAGGAACAGATTACGTTCAAGAACCAAGGTACGACTGTAAAATGTAAATTAGGAGTTGGGCGTCCATAATCTAACTAATGGAACGTGTAACTGGCACCCCTGTTTTTATAACATTTATAACATTTTTATAACATTTCTTTATTAAGGCAGTAGTGGACTTTGAGGTTTTCAGTTTCAGCAGTGCCCTGTGTGATGGCCAAATCCACCCCCCCACCTTTCACCCTCCATTGTTCATCATTCTTGCAACACCTGCCGTGGTGCCTTCTCAGCTTGGCACCCAGTGTGGGTGAACCAGTTTCACTCCCCTAAATCCCTAAATCTGTCTCTGATTAAGCTCACAGTCACTTTTATTCATTCCATCATGGAAATTTTACAGATCAACACTTGCTAAGATGCTGTTGCCATTCTCTTTAGCATCTTGTCAGGTATGATGTTTTCTTGAAACTTATTGTCAAGTTCTTATCTTTGAAGATGCCAAAGTTTCACATTGCTGCCTCTGTGACTCAGAAAAAGACTTGTACTTTTCCATTATTGTCAGCCTTTTTGGTCTGCCATGGCTGCTCTGGTGTTCAATGAAGTTTACGGTTCCAGGGCCCTAATTCTCCTCCCCTACTATAAAATCTAATTTTATCCCTCACAAGGTTTAGGAACAAACTGATGTGTGGATCAACACAGCCACACAGAATGTGAAACTGCACATAAGTAAGTCTTAACCTCACCTATATGTTATTTATTATTCACTAGCCCTGTGTGCCTCACAGGTGAAAGTGTGAATTTGAGGGCCACTGAGCATTAGATTCTTTCAGTATATCATGCTTACAGAAACACCTGTGCTTCAGCACTTTAACCTAACCAACTGTGAAACAGTGACAGTGTTCAACAGACCTAAAAATTTCTCATTTCGTACCTACAGCATGATGGTCTAATGACTTAATATTAGGCTGCACACTGTGAAATATCTCTGGAAAGTGGTCCAGGACTTATTGAATCTCCACTTTCATATTGCCTATAAGCAACAGCTGGCACTGAATTTGCCTTGGGCCTTACCTTTACTTAACACAATCAAATTCCTTTTAAATTCTGTCAGTGAGTAAATAAATATTTATTTCCACATCATACATACAGAGCTTTTTTTGTGTGACAGTATTCACTGGTACGAAGTACCACCACCTTTTTATTAACTACCCCTGGCAGCCATTTTGTGCTGACACCAATGGCAGTTTTATCAATATGAGTACCATAGGGTTGCCATACATCCGGAAATTCCCGGACATAGCTGGAATGCAGCAGTTAGAAGAAGCGTCTAGGTGGAAATTGCTGAAACTTCAAGAACAGCCTTACCAAAGGTGTCATGGAATTTGAAGATGCTTGAATGAAAGGGGATGAAAGGGGGAAATAATATTTTTTAATAATATTTTTATTATTTATACCCCTTCCATCTGGCTGGGCTTCCCCAGCCACTCTAAGTGCTAAGAGGAAGTCACATTTGGCAAACCCTCACTATGATCAACTCCTGTCTGGAAAACTATGTCCCCACTGTGGAAGGATGTGTGGATCCAGAATTGGCCTCCACAGTGACTTATAGACTCACTGTTAAGACCGTGTTCATGGAAGACAATCTTACTCGGCTATGAGTGATCTTCAAAGAAGAAGTTATAGGTATATAAAAAAGTAAAGGTACCCCTGCCCGTACGGGCCAGTCTTGCCAGACTCTAGGGTTGTGCGCTCATCTCACTCTATAGGCCGGGAGCCAGCGCTGTCTGCAGACACTTCCGGGTCACGTGGCCAGCGTGACAAGCTGCATCTGGCAAGCCAGCACAGCACACGGAATGCCGTTTACCTTCCCGCTGGTAAGTGGTCCCTATTTATCTACTTGCACCCGGGGGTGCTTTCGAACTGCTAGGTTGGCAGGCGCTGGGACAAACGATGGGAGCGCACCCCGCCGCGGGGATTCGAGCCGCCGACCATGCGATCGGCAAGTCCTAGGCGCTGAGGTTTTACCCACAGCGCCTTATATATACACACACACAATAAAGTCCAAGATTAATTAAATAGTGAAATAGCAAAGTGGGAAATTCTAACGTGTTTAATAATGAAGCACATTTTATAGCTGGTGCAGCATTCCAAAGTGAGGACCCACCACAAAAAGGCTCTCTCCTTTGTGAAATTATATAGACCTCTGCTAAGTACGGGTGTGGAGATGAAGTTACTGCTTTGAGGTACATTTTGCAAAGCACTGCAGTGCTACTCCAGAGTTACAAAACTAGAATGTAGATCTCAATCCTCTCAAAATGGGCCTCGTAATATTGTTTTGTTGTGTCTGAAGGCTAAAATGAATCCACAGTTCAGCTAAGTAGCATTTCCTTCCCACCCAGGAATAGATATTTCCCTTTGAACAAGAGCTTCCAGCAGCCTTGATATTCCCTGTGAAATAAGTTTTGTATTTTCCCTTTTATATGTATAGTAGAGTTCAACTGCATGACTATGCTTGTGTCACAACCTAAGCCTCCTACAAGCATTCTAAACTGCTGTAGCACTTTGAAGCTTGTGAGAGTGCTAAAGCGAGGTTCTCTCCCCCACTCCTTTTAAGCAAAGTACAGCTTCTCTAAGGTTGGGAGTGGGGGGAATAGACAAAAGAGAAAGGGGAACAATGTAGAGATGAGTGCAACTCAGCAACTGATATAAAAGGAACAGTAAAACATTCAGACAGCTTGGGAGTGAACCCTCCAGACATGGAGAGAATGAGAATAAAGTTAAACCAAGACTTTTCCCATTTCTTTTTGAACAACCACCCATGGGGAATGCTTTGACGCAGATATACTGTCTAGATAGCTAAAGTCTCTTCTTTCTTCTAGACCGTGTAAAAATAGAAGGTTGTTCTCTAACACTATTCTCTCACTGTGTTTTTTGTGTGTGGGGGTGCCTCAGTTTCTATAGGCAAAATGATAATTTCCCGTAAACGTCTCATAGGTATCTCTTAGAGTTGGAAGGGACCTTGGGGGTAATCTAATCCAACCCCCTCCAATGTAGGAATATCCCTTATTCGGATTGAACCTGCAACCTTGGCGTTGTCAACACCACGGTCTAACCAATTGAGCTAGTTGCCCTAGGGGATTTATATTAGAACATTTTTCTATTTCTTTCATATAATTTTTCATTGTTCTATTGTCTCCCATTTAACACTGGCCGCATTCACACTATGATACTGTTGTGAGTTTGGCAGGGTGGCGGCGGTTGTGCCGTATGCCGGAGTCCCTTCTAATTCCTGGATCCAACAGGGATTCAATTTCTGGAATATCCAGGCAAGTTTCTTGGTAATAGCCCCCTAATATGAGTCATTAAGGTAACAAAGAATGAAAACGGGTGCCGCTTCTCCCTCAATTGTCTGTTAGTTAGAAAGACAAAAGACAAAGTCTTTTTGGAGGTCTTCAAGCAGAGGCTGATGGTGTTTCCTGCTTGGCAGGGGGTTGGATTCGATGGCCCTTGTGGTCTCTTCCAATTCTATTATTCTATGATTCTATGATTCTATGAAAGTGTTGCTTTTGTAAGCTAGAAGCAGAAGGAAGCAGGCTGGGAAGCCAGAGGGACAAAGCCATGCTTGACCTCTGTTTGAATCCAAGACGGTGGGAGAAACAAGACCCTCTTGGGGTGTTAATGTTGTGAGTCCCTCTGTTGTAGGCTCAGGTTGTATATATGTGTAAATAAACCATATATCATAAAGACAGCACAGTCTCCGCTGTCCCTCATTCCAAGGAAACCAAATCCTGGAACCCCTGGAATCTTGCACTGCTCGGGGATTGGAATGTCATGGCTTCCTCCCAATAATTCTGCAAGCCAAAGCTAGTCAGGAGTGCTGAGAGTTGTTAGGAGGCCCCTATTTTTCTCTCAGAGCTATAATTCCTATCATTTCCTGGGAAGAGGGATTACTTGTTAAACCACTCTGTAGCTCTGGGAGGCATAGCTGTCAATTTTTCCCTTTCAAAGGCGACTCTGGGGTTGCGGCGCTCATCTCACTTTCAAGCCAAGGGAGCCGGCGTTTGTCCACAGACAGCTTTCTGGGTCATGTGGCCAGCATGACTAAAACGCTTTTGGTGCAACGGAACACCATGACGGAAACCAGAGCTCATGGAAATGCCGTTTACCTTCCCGCCGCAGCAGTACCTATTTATCTACTAGCACTGGCGTGCTTTCGAACTGCTAGGTTGGCAGGAGCAGGGACCGAGCAATGGGAGCATTGTTGGGATTTGAATCGTCAACCTTCTGATTGGCAAGCCCAAATGGGTCAGTGGTTTAGACCACAGCGCCACCCGCGTCCCACTTTATAAAAGAACCTCACACTAAGAAATATAATTTAATTCCAATCTTTGATAGGAGAAAATACAAAGAATGCAAATGCTTCTCACTGGTATTGTGATACCTCTACAGCTAGAGACCTGGTATGATCTAATGGTATGACTTTGTTTCAACTTTGCAGTGTGAATGGAATATGGAATTTTCTGCTTCTTATTTTGCAGCCGTATGCTTTTGCTCACAGGTTTTTGCTCTCAGAATTTAATCTATCTGGTGCTCTCCTTGGCATTCAGTGTAGTGTACAATATCCTTAACATACTTGGATGCTGACAGTAATAGGATATTAGGATTAATTCTAACCGATTCTGGTATGACTCCTGAATATGTACCCAAGTGTATAGCTTTAGAAAAAAGCAGCAAATCATATTTTATATGCTCTTACTGATCCTGCCATGGTCATACAGCCCTGCATACTGCAAGAGCAAATTTGGCTCCTACATTGTATGTCACGAGCCTTGACAACAATGGATGGAAACAGAAAATCAAATTTAAAACCAATTTCCCCATTAAAATGGAAACAACAATTTAAAAGTAAAACATTGGTTAGCATCCTTGCAGGCAGTTGCTGCTTTATTATGACTGGCATTTGAATATAACACTGGTCAATTACATTGTTTCATATGAGTTACTAGAGAGAGAAAATGCCGAACAAAAAGTTTCCAGCCCAGGTACACAAAAATAACAAAACTAAACAGAATATGTTGCATCCTGGTTTTCAAAAAGTGGCATTAGACCATGTGTAACAGATGGGTTGAAGTAGGCTAAGTACCTGAGAAAGCTGGCCAGGGTGTCCTGTTGCACACTATCACAATACTATGAATATACTGAGAGGACTTATATTGCAACAGATCATTGATCCATCTAACCAGGGTGGTATATTCTGACAGTCAGTGGCTATCCAGATTCTCAGACAGTCCTGCTACTTGTGAGCTTTCTAGTAGGAGATTCCAGGGACTGAATTAATTAATAAGATTTCTTGCCCACCATTCCCCATAAGGTCCTAGAGCAGGTTATAACAATATGATAACAATATATATAACAATATAACAATATGAAAACAGATACAACTGTTACAGTTATAAAACAGGTAAAACCATTCCAACTAGAACAGATCATGACCGATAAAAAGAGGATTGATTTACACTTGGATCATCTAAGCATATTTCCTAGTACTGAACAATGGAATAAATGCATTTTGAAAACTGCATTCCTAATAGGAATTAGTATCAAAGCAAAGTCTGGAATGGCCAACTTTTCATGGGTTTCAGGTCCAGTAGCATTATAGGGGATGTAAAATTGACATGTGGATTATCCAGATTTTCCTTTTGCCAATTTCCAGTGTCTCACTTAGCCATCCCTGCTGTGATTCCCCATCCCTGGAATGCCCCTTCCACCCACCCACCCGCTAAACACACTTCTGAAACAATAACCATGCAGTGAGGCTCATGAGAAATAATCTTTTGTGCCAGTGGTTCATTACACAACGCCACTACTGTTCTCAGGAAGGAGATTTTGCCAGATTTTCTTCACTTCTTTAAATACATGTGAATTGTTCAGATGAAACTTTCACTAGCCCCCTTCAGGAATATGTACTTTTTGCTTTGATTCAATTTTAGGATCTCAGAATCCTATTACTCGTGCATTAAATTTCAAATTGCGTTACTATAAACTAATAAATGCTCAATAAGCATGTGTGATGGTTGGCCTTCACCAATTTATTTAAGGAGCAACATTTTGTCAATATCATATGCTCCTGTGTTCATGTTTAGTCTGTTAAATGTCTCAGTGAAGAAAATGAAAGGTCCATAATTCACTTAAAGTGAATTGCTCAGCCTTTAGCATCTAACATATACCAGTTTATATTGCCAAATGGATATACTGCCAGCAAGAACTTAATGAATTGCCTGTCTCCTCAGATAGCCTTCTCTAGCCTGGGTGCACTCCTCATGATAATTTCTGCATTTACAATTGCTGATATAGCACATTTGTAGGTCATACATAATCTGCTGATCTGGTGTTATCCAATCTTCACATGATCAATATGCAGGGTTTGCACATACATATACAAGATGAATAAAAAAAAATCTGGAGATTTCTGATGTGTGACTCTTTTCTAGATTTTCACCTGTACGTCAAAACCAAGACGTTCAGCAATGCTCAGAACAAACTCTTATAAACTGCTTTGTAATTAGAAGAGGTACAGCCAATTCAGCCAATTGTTGTATTCCATCAGCTGCAGCCACCAAGGTCAATGATCAGGGGTAATGGGCATTATTCCAGTCCAATGGCACTTCCTCATCCCCCTTTTCAGTATCCTGCCTTTGCACCCATTGAACAGTAGAGGTCTTGCCAGTTGCCATATGGGTAGGGTTGCCATACATCCAGGAATTCCCAGACATGTCCTCTTCTTGGGGGTCCAGCATGCCCATATGGGGAAAAAAATACATTTTAAAGCAACTGTCCTGGATTTGGGGTTTTAATGTGTGTGTGTGTGAACATGTGCAGCTCTGGTTCAGACTCTGACACTGGCATGGGTGGCTCAGGCTTGGCAGCAGTGGACAGGCAACAACTCGTTGTGTTTGAGTTTTTACTTCTTGAAATAATGGCAACCCTACATATGGGCTGAGTAGGAATTTTTTGGTTGCTCCCCGATTGGCCTTTTCAGGCGTCCTCCCCCCCCCCTACTTTTCACTGCCCTTGGTTCAATTGGCTTCTGATGGGTGGGTTTGATCCAGCTGTTGCCTGTTATACAGCGATGTAATTTGAATTTAGTGTGGTGAATGAAGAGTACATCACAACTGCCTCGCGCCTGGTGTGGGGGTGCAGCTTAGTTTTGAGCACTCGCGACCTGAGGAACGCTGGGCAGCAGGGGGGCCTACCATAGGTCAAGGGGAAGATGTTATTTGCCTGAATGGGTAGTGGATTTCCTCTGGGGTGGTTTGACTCCCAGAGGCAGGCAAGAGATTTGTTTGGTTTGAACATTGCAAGTTCAACATTGTTATTTTGATAGACATAGCCTTTAACCGAATGCTTATGTACCAAGTCTCCATTCCACGTCTTACACTATATAGTGTTACTCCATACCTGGAATGGAAACTTGACACTTAAGCGTTTGATTAATTCAAATTATATAATATATAAAATATTTGAATAAGTACGAAATCCAGTTGGCTAGATACACTCCAATTCACATATTAGCCCAGGCAATGTGGATTTTTCCAGGCATATCGGAATTTGCAAAGACCAGATTCCTCAAGCATCCCGAATAGAACTACACCGAGGTCACTGCACACTCTCATGATGCTGGGGGCTGAATGATCAGGGTATTAAAAAGAAGTCTTTCCACACTGAAAAAAGAGCACCCAAATCTCAGCTATAAAAACTGTCAATTAAGTAAGATTGCATTCAAATTAAAAGAACTTATGGCATCCTGACTATTTATGACATCCACAATAATAGTTAATGAACACATTATGATAAGTGTTATTAAAATTAATTCATAATGTATCACTAATGATTAAAACCTAAAATTGATGTCTCCATAATGGTAAATGACTAATTCAGGCAGAATTGTCATAACAGTAGGTATCGGTGGTTTGTGACAAAATATAAGTACAGACTTGAGAAATGGTTTTAATTTGCTAGACTAGGAAATATTATTGTTGTAAAATAAATCTGCTAACAGTTATAACCTGTGGCAGTTCACTCTGCTTTAAAGATTAAATGGTTCATCGTCATGGAAATTATAGGGTACACAGGGAGCAGGGAAAAGTGTCTCTGACTGGGGCAACTATCTCTGGGCCTGAGATAGCTTATCTCCCTCTCTAGCTCACATTTTTATCTTCCTCTTTTTCAACATGGAGGACCATTGCCAGTTAATTGTGAAGCCCTTACTCCTAAGTGATTCTGCAACTGTGGCACACATCTCCTATTTTTCAGTAGTAGATAGGTAGCCTTGTTGGTCTGCCATAGTCAAAATAAAAAAATTCCTTCCAGTAGCACCTTAAAGACCAACTAAGTTAGTTCTTGGTATGAGCTTTCGTGTGCATGCACACTTCTTCAGATACACTGAAACAGAAGTTGCCAGATCCTTCTATATAGTGAGAAGGTGGGGAGGGGTGTTACTCAGAAGGGTGGTGGGAATGGGAGGTAGGCAGATAGCTGAGAGAGCCTGTTGACGACTCTTAACGACTGTAATAGGTCTTACAGGAAAGCTCATACCAAGAACTAACTTAGTTGGTCTTTAAGGTGCTACTGGAAGGAATTTTTTTATCTCCTATTTTGTCAGGCTTTTAGAGGTATTCAGACAGTGAAGGTATAACACAGCACGGGGTGCCAACTTGGATAACATATTGGAGAGGCCCAGGTAAGTCCTGTGGCGATCACACAGGGTCCCTGGACATTTCACCATCTATTGATCCCTGTGCCACCACTTTATTTTTTGCTGCCACCACCCAGTCCCTACCTGGTACAATATTGAGTCCAGTCAGGGTTAAATTGGAACATAAACGTCTATTTATTGCAGTTTAACAAGTGTGTGGTTTCAATTACAACCATGAGGTGGCTATCCAGACCTATAACTTCCGCTACCTGCTCTCACTCACTAAACCACCTCTCAGATATTTACTTGTCTCCCTAGCTCCTAACTGTTCCTGACTCAGCTTATTTCGCTACACTAACTCAACCTACCCACAGACTCTATACCCAATTCACTCCCACTCCAACCAACCACCCAACTCCCAACTAACTTCCCCCTCCCAGAGCTGGTTTTATAGTCCCTCTGACTCCACCCCTGGCTTCTGATTGGGTAACCTGTTTAACTATTTCACCTCCAGCACTCTCATATGTTAATGTCACAAGCTCGGCCCCACATAATCCGTGACATGACAGGGCACACGCACACCACTTGAATGGCAATGGCGATCAACTTTGCAGGAGCCTGGCCCCCTCAAATATTTTTTTGAGGAGGGCCCGAAGGGACCTCAGCTCCTAGGAGTTGACTCCTATACAGCATACCTTTATTATCCTGGGGAGATGCTTCTGTCTGGATGCCCAGGCAGGGTTGAGGGGGCACAGCACTCCTCAGATGCAATGCAGTTGAGAGCTACCCCTTGGTGTAGGTCAGGGACTCCCACCTTTCCAGTTGATCCTAAAGCATAAGTTATTTCAGCAGGAATGCTGGAAAGGTGGGGGTCTACTCAATGCCTATGCCAAACTTCTTGCATTTGCAGACCCTCCAAGTGTCCCTATTTTCCAGGGATATCCCTGATTTAGAGAAGCCGTCCCGATTTCTGATTTGATCCCAGAATGTCCCACTTTTCCTTAGAAAGTCCCTATTTTCACTGGAGAAATGTTGGAGGGGATGGCGTTATCTGACCCCTGAGCCATCTGAAGGCAATCCTATATAGGGAAGGTTTTTTTAAAAAAAATGTTTAGTGTTTTATTATGTTTTTATATATGTTGGAAGCTGCCCAGAGTGGCTGGGGCAACCTAGTAAGATGTGTGGGGTATAAATAATAAAATTATCGTTATGGAATGGGACGTCCCTATTTCCATCAGAGAAATGTTGGGGGGTATGCATCTGTAGTCAATAGGTTGTGGCCTGATTCCACCCAAATGATAGTTGTCATGCTTTTTGGTATTGGAAGGTCCAAAGGGTAAGGGGGATGCTTTTCCACACAATGGTGAACTCTTTTAAATTCACGTTGAATAGGGGGAAAGTAAGATATTATAGGAGCAAAAGCAATCAATATCAAGCTGCTAAAAACCAGGAAGTCTCCAAGACTGGGCTGCAAGATTTCTGGCTGACAAAGACTTTGCTTGGCAAGGAGACATTTTTTTCCTGAACGTGCAAAACATGTGTCAATATGGAAATCTCACATTTTCCCCCTCCCGCTTGCATTTTAATCCAAGCCAGGATATTGGGGGTAAACAAAATTAAGCCCTCCTTTGAAAGAGGTTTTGAGAGAGTTCATATTGGGAACTCTCACTCCGAACAGAATGCTGTCATCAAGGGTGCACTGAGGCTTAAAGGCCTTTCAAAGTTTGCATCCTTAGTACAGACTCTGAAATGGAACCAACTCTCCTCCCCAATTTCCGCCTTCCGAATCTAGTGGATAGATCTGGACCCTATCCAAATCTGCCTCATAGCACCAGAAAACACTGTGGGGAGACTGGAAGATTTCTTAAACTAACAAAGAAGTTAAGATGCAAATGAAGTATTTATGCTGCGTTCACATTTTTCTGATTACTTTCTCCAATGATTTTATGTTCTCTCAGCAAATGGAATAAAAATCACCTTGTCTGCCTCCTCACCTGCTCTTCCCGTCATCTCTGGTGCCAAATGAGATGTTATTAATTTTAGCATCAGTACATAAAATGGTAAGTCAATCTGTGGTTGATTTGGAATTCTGATGTCCATGGCAGTCCAGGTCGCTCACATGGTACTCTGTAATGTGAGATGCAGCTCAATACAGGTGTGCAATGTGTGTGTGTGTGTGTGTGTGTGTGAGAGAGAGAGAGAGAGAGAGAGAGAGAGAGAGAGAGAGAGAGAGAGAGAGAGAGATCCCTACTTCCTTTCAGGAGCAGATAATTATTCACAAATAGTGAGTATGCAGACTGGAAAAAAATCAGATTGTAACTGGGACAGTGAGTTTTGCATAGATTTTCTTAATTAGATATGTCCAGTTTAATTTTTATTGAGTTCTTTTAAAAAGAGGAGCAGACAGATCTCCAGATATTTCACTACCTCAAGATATCAGTTAAGTCATATTTATAAGATCCTTCTCTTGTGTCTAGTCACTCATCTACTAAATGGGCATTTCTGTGCGAGATAAACATGTACACACCTACCCACCTCTCACTCAGAAATGCTGTTGAAAAAGTATAGAAAAAGTATAGATTATTTTAATGCAACTTTCTTTTACGGTTTAAAAAAATATATATTTCTAAGTCTTTGTACTGTGATCTGTAAAAAAAGAGGGGGAAAATCAATAGTGAATTAACATTGTTCTATTACACAGATTTTAATACTATTACTATAAAAAAATTGAAATTTCCCTCTCTTATCTGAAGGAAACTCTTCAACAATGTATTGATAAAGAATGTGTAAATTGCTAGTGATCTTCATTTTTTAAAGTTATTACTATGCATAGTGAGAAATGTTGAATCCTTTTTTAAAATGAAGATTGCTAGTTTTTCTGGTAGCGCAGTGAGGAACAAGGTGTGTTTTGTCCATGTGTGGGGTTGCAATATGGTTTATGCAATTGCAATGTGGCAGGGAGGGGTCCACAGCAATTCTTTGTGTTGCCAAAGGTTGGTGATCTCTTACTAAACTGGCACTAATTTTCTCTGTCTACTCCCTAATTCCTGCCCTGTCTTCTGCACACTCCTAGTTAAGTAACTGTGAACCAGTCACAGAAAATCCTGTTGAACATCAGGATTGCTGTTCTGAACATCATGTTGGAAATGCAGAGAGCACAAGGAGTGATCAGTTCCAAGGTGTTGCTTAGTGGGTTGACTGCAACATTTGACAACTAATGGATGATTCGGTTGGTCTTTCCCCGCATCCCACCCTCATCCCTGTGAAACCTGAACATGAAACCTGAACCATGGATAACATCAGAAAAAAAGGAACAGAAATGCAAGTAGGAGTTTTAGGCTAGTATCAATTTTGAACAATTATAATCTCTTTTATAGGTACAAAATCACCTCTGAGCTCTCATGTTATTCACTTTATTCTTCTACACAGTGATCCAATTACAAACCAAAAATGTAAGCCTGGGTGATGGGAGGGATGCATGAATCAGTCTGTGCCACTTTTACATATGTTCGTACATGAGTTATTCTGTCCTGTTTTCCCATTAATCTGTGATTTATTTATTTTTTTAGGGAAAAAAAATCCACATCTAAATCCACGGATAAATATGCAGCTAAATACATTTTTAAAGAAGGCAATCCTTTATCCCTTTACCTGGGAATAAGCCCTACTGAACTGTAGGCATATATGTGCAGGGCATTTTCTCTAAATGAACGTCTTAAAATATACTTTGATACATTTTGTCAGAATGACATCAGAACGTTTAGGAATTGCAAAAGGTAGAAAACTAAGTTCCAATCCACACATCAATCTAGGAGGCGGAGATTAGATCAATTCCTAAAGATCAAATTCCAAACGTATCACCAAATGAGTGTGCTCTACAACTACAATTTTCTGTTTCGCACCCCCATTCTCTCCTCTGTCTGTCTCCACATCTTTCTCAGTACATCCCATCTACATCCAGTGTCCAAATTCAAACATTCTTCCAGAGTATAGCGCAGATCAGACCTTGCTTTGAATGGCAACCTATTGAACTCTGTTAAATGTTTCTGGTATCAGACCAGTTGTGGCAATAGGCCAAGGACCAGGATTCTGCTTAATATTTATGTACATGGTGCATAAGGGTCCCTTATACCACCCAAAAGGTAATCCTACTGGCCAAAAAAAAGTCCCTTTAGTAAATTTGGCTCTGAAATACTAAACAACATTTTCTGTATCTTTGAGCTGCTGTGAAAGGCTTTGAAATTCAAATTGTGTTAATTCGAAAAATGTAATGATGTAAACCGTTTTATCGTGTGACATTTATAACAATACTCTTACGTGACCCTCAAATGAAGAAAAGCTAAGTAAGAGGAACCATAATATCCAGCAGATTCGTTATCTGGAGGGGTGATAAAATAGTGCCATACCTAATTAAATTAACTAAATGTTGGTGTGCAAGTTTATCTTCCTTTTGTAATTCCATCACTGCTACATTGGGATCATCATTTAATTAAAACCGCGGCTAATTAATTGTTCCAATTGTTTATAAAAAGATGTGATGTTCTTGACCTTTGAGAAAGAGGAAAGGGGACCACTTGCCATATTGCCTAGGGGTTGTTTCCTAAAATTAAAACTTTTAAATTGCAGCAAAGAGAAAAGAAAATGTACAGCTATTCACCCTTCCTTTGCATCCATGTAAATGAATGTTATAGGACATTAGAATAAGGCTAAAATCACTGAAACTCCTAAATAATGTAGGATTTAATGTGGTTGCTGTGTAAAGCCTGAGAGAAAGAGAGAGCTTAATTTAAAACATTTGTATTATTCTTGATGGAAGTATCGAGACAGAGAGGACTACCATGCCTGCAAATTTCACCCACTGTTGAAAGGAAAACGATTATGGTTGTTTTCCTCTTTTTTTCTTTTTAGAAATTTATCAACAGTTAATGTGGGAGGTGAAATGAAACAGTTCTAGATGGATGTGCCAAATTGGGCAAATCCTGAAGCTCCTTAGTCTGAGGCAGTCTGTTCTAGAAACACTGAATCCAGATCTAAAAAATAAATAAATAAAATATTTATACCCCGCTCACCTGGCTGGGTTTTCACAGCCACTCTGGGTGGCTCCCAACAGAATATTATTAATAATAAAAAAGCGATAAGACATCAAACATTAAAAACTTCCCCAAAGTGTAGTTAGTACACACACTTTGTCCATATCTCCCTAGTTTGATACAGTGATATGCATTTGAAATAAGGATATCTAAAATATAACAAAACATTCACACACCTTGCGGTGTATTGTACTTCCTGTTGTTGTTTTCTCTCTCTCCCAATTCCGCTGTTAAACTAAGTTGGCAGCCCTTGATAATTTCAAATTACTTAAAGATACCAAGCTGGCATCACCATCCAAACTATTGTAATGAACCCAAGAAATTCATGATTGTCAGAATCTAGATAATATTTGGAATACTGATGTAGAATAGAATGTCCCGATTTGCATGTGAGGAATGTTGGAGGGTATACGTACCATTTAATTTGTTTCCTTTTTTGAATTATTTCCAGTACAGATAGGGTAGAAGTCCGCCCACGCATTTTCTATTGCAATTCTCTACATAATTGTAACTCCTAAGAAATCACTCTGTGTACACGAGCCAGTTACTATGGCCCGATCCCTTACCTAGTATCCCTCCACTGTGTAGCAATGAAGTAGCTGAGGTATTTTGTTACATACCGGTATGTAAATTAAATCAGAAACTCTTGCAACAGTTCCTTTGTTCTTGCAGCTTAATAGGATTCATGACAGGTGAAACACGCAATCTGGAAGCAAATCTATGAGAAATTATTTGGACTGTGTCGTATTCGTTTATAATAATAAAAATGAGAAAAAACCCTGAAGGTTTAAATCTAAGTGATACAATCATCTCTAAAAGATGGGGGTGTAGAGGAAGAACAGATATAATACAAAAATAGACTGTTAAGCATAAAAAACCCCTTCTGCGTACAGACTGTGTTCTAAATAACAAATTAGAGACTACTGACTAAAGATTTGTAGTAGCTTGGCTATCTGAATCTAGAGGCACACACAAGTTTCCCTCCCCCCTCCCCCCAGTTTATAGCAAAAATTATTTAAAATATACACTGGACTGGAATTCAATCAACTTCAGTACCAATGCAAGGGACTAGTTGAAACTCTTCAACAATTTTAAAAACCGCTCCCGCATAAGCTTCTGGAACAGCCTAATAAAAATGTACCAAAATGTGGTGTATTTATAAATAAATTATAAATGTATTTATACATTTCGAGGCAGCAGGATAACCACTATTGCAGTTCTTTGCATTTTCATTTCTACCCAATACTCAATATTTTGAATACAGCATTAGATTACTTGGCATCCACTGTGTGAAATTCTACAGCCATAGCCATTCCTGGTTTATGGCCATTCCTGGCAAATAGTCTCTGAAGTTGCCACTAACGTGGGTGAAACGGGGGAAACAAAAGAATATTGTGGAATTGGAAAAGGTTCAGAAAAGCACCACCCAAATGATCACAGGGATGAAGCGATTCCCTGATGAAGAATGGTTGCAGCATTTGGGATTTTCTGGTTTAGAGAAAAGAGGAGACGTGAGAAAAAGTTTATAAAGTTCTGCCTGGCATGGTGAAAGTGGATAGGTTCCCCCCCTCTCTGGATGCAACATATAAGGAATAGAAATGACCCCCCCCCCAATTTTTCAAAAAAATATTAAAGTGCTAACCGACAACCCTAGGATGTCTTCTGTATCCAATAACCTCAAGCAGCAAAAGCTGTATGAATTTCCAATGTTCCCAGGAGTTACACAGGATCTGGGGGCAGGAGGTGGGTATTGAGAGAGCTTCATGCTTGTGAAAACTCCCTGCCTGCGAATCGCATCCTTGAAAAAGGTATCTCTGTTGATACTAAGGAACAACCTCTTGGTTTTCATCAGGGAACCGCAGCCCCTTCGTTATGCAAGGCTGATATCATTTGTGTTCTTGGAAACTGCACTCTCAGAGTATCCTCCATTCTCAAAATCTTGCCCCAATACTTTCAAATAGGTTTTTAACCCATCTTTCAATATAAAATCAAAGTATATAGATGAGGACATCAGTCCACCCACCACCACCACCCTCCCCCAAAATCCTTTATGGTCCTTCGAATTTAAAACACACACACTCAAGAATCTTGGGAACTGTAGTTTGCATCTCACAAAGCCACAATTCCCAGCACCCTTAACAAACTACAATTACCAGCAGTGGTGGCATCAGAAAAAAAAATTGATGGAGCGGTGGCAGGGGCAGGGCTTAGATGGGGCAAAGTATATCTCTATGTGTGTGAAAAAAGAAAATTAACTGTGTAAGTTAATGCAATTCAGAAATGGGGGGCAGGTTCCTTTTTTGAGGGGCGATTGCCCACCTGTCTCCCCCCCCCCCCGGCACCACCTATGGTTCACAGTATTCTTTGAGGGGCAAATTATGCTATACAGTAAATAATAATAATAATATTTTTTTATTTATATCCCGCCCTCCCCAACTGAAGCTGGGCTCAGAGCAGCTAACAACAGTAAAAATAACACAGTTTACATAAAATCACAATCAATTAATTGAATTACATTCTAAAAGCAATTCATTCAAAAATCAATTCAGAGTCAAATTAATGGGAACTATTGGGCTAGAGTTCTGTGAGGATTACCGAAGGAGGGGGTCAGGCTGTGCCTTGGCCAAAGGCCTGGTGGAACAACTCTGTCTTGTAGTCTCTGCGGAAAGATGTCAAGTCCCTCAGGGCCCTAGTCTCTTGTGACAGAGCGTTCCACCAGATCGGGGCCACAGCCGATAAAGCCCTGGCTCTGGTTGAGGCCAGCCTAACCTCCTTGTGGCCTGGGATCTCCAAGATGTTTTTTTTTGAAGACCGTAAGGTCCTCTGTGGGACATACCAGGAGAGGCGGTCCTGTAGGTACAAGGGTCCTAAATGCTTTAACTGGATGGTGTTTACATAGCATCAGTAGGTAATTTGCAGCAATGTCAGTTCTTAAATAAAATAAAATAAAACCAAGTGTATGGGAGTTTTCCTTTTCCATCACAGTGCTGGGGGGAAAAAATCTCTTGCTGGAAAAAAATATCCCACTGGCACCTTTAACCAAATGAAGAAAATCTTCCGCGGGCTCAGATAACCTGGCGTGTTAGCCATTATCACCGATAAGTAGATTTTTAATCAAGGAAATAAGGCATAGTTAATTATGTGCATGAGTTATATTTTTAAATTACATTTATTAGCTCTGCTAATCATTTCTTAACACACAAACCAGGTGTCACATGACAGTGTCTCCTTTAACCACCGCTTGCAGAGATTAGAGTTGGAGACATGCTTAATCTAATTAGCAAGCCTGGCTTCATGTGAGAAGTGAAAAAAGAAGAAAAAAAAGGAAGAAAAATTGCTGACAGTAGCGATGGCTGCTATTAGTGACCTATTATTTGTAGATTCTCTAATTATAGCCTTCCACATGCACCCAAGGTGTCATGTTCAATAGGAGCGGTGTAATATTTCAAGCACAGAGGAAATCTTTTCATTGCACACCACTGATATTACTGAAGATGGGGGAAGATATTTTCTTTCTTTTTACAAAACCGCAGATCACTGCAATGTGTTACACTAGTCCATTTGGGGTGTTGTTCGTTCTCAGGTGATTGCATCTCGAGGCCCCAAGACCCACCCCCAAAACAAATACACAAGGACACTTATATTAGTTTACATTTTTGGGCAAATTTTGGCCACAACTTTATTGAAATACAATCACATGAGCGGTATTGGCTTAAGCATTGACTCCCCACTATAACTGACTCCACCTCTCAGGGTGATTGTCAAATGGGGTAAACCAAACGAGGGAGCTAGGTCGATGAGGACCAACCTAAGCTCACCCCGGGGTTCCTGTGGTCCTGGCATGGCCCTAGCCCCTCAAGCGGACTTCGGATGAGATCCAGGACCCCCAGATTCCTTTAATGGAATACCCAGTTCCTGGAGGGGCAGCTGATGGCTGCACCTCCCCTCCCCACAATCCAACTGAGCCAATGCCTAACCGCCATCTTACAATTGTGGCAATTTGCTAAGGGGTAGGCGAAAACCAAATGGCTACAGAAGAAAAAAAAGGAAGAAAAATTGCTGACAGTAGCGATGGCTGCTATTAGTGACCTATTATTTGTAGATTCGTCTCGAGGCCCCAAGACCCACCCCCAAAATAAATACACACGGACACTTATATTAGTTTAATTTTTGGGGCAAATTTTGGCCACACTTTTGGCCCACCCCACCTGTCTCCGAATGGAAAAATTCCTACCCAGCCCCTGTTCCAAAACAGGCGACCCAAACCAAAGCAAGGCCAAGCGACGCTACCTAAACTAGGGAGGGGGGGCGGGTGTTCAACAGTGCGAAGCAAGTGCCCCTCCTTGCGTCACACTGCCATTTTTAAAGCCCCTGGGATCACGCCGCCCACTGGCTATTGGCTAAAATCGTCTGGCGTGATCCCAGGGGAATGACCAGGACTTCTTGCTCCTTCCCCCATTTTAACCCTGTCAGGTGAGTTCTTGGGTCTCGCGTGCAACCAGGACCCTCTGTTATGAGGATCCCATTTAAAAGTCTGTGAAGAATAGCAGGGGGCTCAGTCGGTAGAGCCAGAGCCAGAGCTAGCTGCTCTGGCACCCAGAGCGGCGCACATGCTGTGCACCTGGGGGCGGGGCTAGCTGTGTACGGGGCGGGGCTATCCACATGCAGGGGTAGGGCGAGCATCCCAGGGAAGCGCCGCCTGCTGTGAGTGGCGAGTGTCCCTGGGGGGCAGGGCAGCGATGTAACCCCCCTCAGGGATGACACCTGGGGTGGACCGCACCCACCGGACCCCCTTCCTCCACTAGTGGGTGGAGCATGAGAGTTTTCATCTCAGGGATGTGGGTTTGAGTCCCATGTTGTGCAACCCTCTACAATTCTGTGATTCCATGGTTCTATGGCCTTCTCACTCATGATGGGCAGATGATACAGTGGAGACAGAGGAACATTTAGGGGAACATGACCGGTTTGCCCACACTGGCTGCTGAGCCGAGAGGGGCCGCAAGGGATGCCGCAGCAATGATGTAGAATAGAAGGTGAGAGGCGGGGAGGGGGGCACCAAATTTTGACATGTCACAGGGTGCTGCTGAAATTGGAAAGCCTGAAGTCCACCATTGGTGGGAGCCTCCTTTTTTCACAGAGGTACCATGTGCAACTCTGCACCATTAGTTTGCCATTCGACTTGCATAGGGTTGGAAGCAAGGAGAGGTTGAGACAGAGTGCCTCCTCAGATATTGACTAGCCCAGGCCCTGTAGTGGCAGGGGGCTTCTTAAACCACCAGAGTGTGTAGCTCGCTGTGTAGTAAGGCAGGGCAGGGCCTTCTATGTTGTGGCATCCCACTTATGGACTTTCTCCACCTGCAGGTGTAGGTGGAAACTACTGTGATGGGATTCCACTGTCCAGTCAAATCTCATTTGTTCTCCCAGGCCTTCAGAAGAACCTCGTTGGTTGTCCTAGGCTTTATGTTTTTATTCAGCTCTGCTGTGTTTTACCGTTCACAGTCTGCACTGTGGACAGCCTCGCCGTTAAAGCCTGAAATGACTTGGGAACAGGTTAACTGAAAAAACACCTTCTCCTGTAGTTAGAAAAAGAAGTGAGATTGGTAATCATTAAGGAGAGGGTCTTTTCAGTAGTGGAACCCCAGTTATAAAATAGCCTCCCAAGAGAGGTTTATCTGACACCATCCTTATGTTTTTCTTTGGCACCACAGACCTTCTGATTCACCTGGGCCTTTTAAATAACTATGTGTTATAGTCTGGGCCTTCCAGTTTTCAACTCAGTTTTAAATTATACTTTAAACTGTTAAAAAACTAACTTACTTACTAACCTTCCCCCCCTTTTTTATTGTGTAAAGCTTTGGTTTCTTCTGCTTTCTGAGAAAAATGTTATTATGCTATAGCTATGTAAATAAAATAAATAAAATTGTCCTGTGTAGAAATGAAAAATCATGGGAGACGAGAGAGGCAGGTGTAACATGAGGCGTCTGTCAGGGCGGACCCTGAGAGCCTATTTTATTGAATATTGCAAGCATTGCCAAAAGTGTGCCTGTGGCTGATTGGTTGATGCATACACACAGAAACTTGTAATTGGTTAACATAAGTACTAAGGCGGGAATTACATGTGAAAGGTGGGGATTACATGTGATCATTTATCATTGATGGAGAGAAGGCTGAGAATCGGAGCTGGAACTAGACAGGCATGAAGCCTCCTAATTGAATTGTAACTAGGGATTAATTGGCACAAACCATATAACAATCGGGTTTTATAGTTATGGTCAGCTAGGCATGGAGAGCAAGTACAGTTTGTTTTCCATGAGCTTGGGATGTCTGTTACTAATGATTGATCATATCATGTAACAATGTAACAATCAAGTTCTGTGGATGTGGTCAGCTAGGCGTGAAGAGCAGGTTCGTACAGTGTGTGCAAAAGCAGGGAAAAACCTACGAGCAAGACTTCTCAGAAAGCAAGAGAAAAGAGGAGCAAAACTTCCCCAAAATGGAGCAGTTTTGTGCAGAAAGAGATGTGCAGAAAGAAGACTTCCCTTTATCTCCCCCTTTCTTTTCTTGTTTGCGAGGCATTCTGGGTAGATAAGGCAAAAATATTTCAGGATTAGTGGTGTGCCAACAAATGCCCAAAATAAGTTCGCCAGGGTCGATGGGACAAAAATATTTCGGGATATGTGGTTTGCCAACGCATACCCAAAATAAATCCGTCCAGGATCGATGGGACAAGAATACTTCGGGATACGTGGTTTGCCAACGCATGCCCAAAATAAACCCGTCCACATCTCACCTTAGGTTTACTGTTGGTGTTGCCATTTCGCAAAGTAGGCAGCAAGGAGTTTATTAGGTGGTTGAGGGGGAGAGAGAAGCCGAGAGAAAAGACTTATGAGGCCAGGAACGCATTGAAGGAAGCAACATAACAAAATTAAGATGCATATAATGACAAGGGCGTATTGAAAGAGATTACGAAGCCAGGTAAGATTAGGTAGCCAAGCAGTAAGCCACTGGGTGAAAGAGTCCCAGAGGCCAGAAAAACCAACGTCTTGTTTAATGTGGTGTGTGAGATTTTGCAAATGAGAGATCTGCTTTTGGATGGCTTTGGAATTATCAGTAATATTAAAACAGCACATGTTGTCCACTTGTTCACAGCCATAATGATGAAGCATCAGCAAATAATCTATAGCGGCCCTATTCTGTAAAAGCCCATGTTGGAGCTCACTTTGCTCTTTATTCAGAAGGTGAAGGGCTTGAGAAGTGTAATTCAGTGCTTTTGCTGCAGAACAAGCTAAAGAATTAATGTTTCTACTGTTGCGTACAGCCAATCCAGGGACTCCTAGGAGAGAAACAACTAAAGAGATATATTCAGACCTACTGAGAAGAGAGACAAAAGCATCACAATCATTAGTCAATTTCACAGAATGGCGTTATCAAGAGCAGGATAAATGATGCTTCTTGGATAAAATGATGGACAAACGGCTTAAAACGCAAGGTGTGCCATGGCTGATGTTTGCTGGAATGTAATTAAACGTATAGCCAGGGCACGACCAGAAGAGTTCCAGTTGAGGGGAAGTGCAAGCTTACTTATTAAATTGAATGGTAGCTTGTAATTGTTGCAGTAAATCTCTTCCCCACAGATTGAGGTGGATTTTCAGCACACAGGGCTGGATGTATGCAATGGTTTCAGAGCTATCAGGCAGAGAAACAGGCAGCCACTGTACGCTTTTGGAAGAATTTTGTGGGCCACCCACCCCCCAGACTGCAGAGGCAGACTCAAGGGGCCACGCAATCTCTGGAAATTACAGAAATGTCTGCGCCCGTGTCAATCAAGCCTTCCAGAACTTTTCCATTGATCTTGTACTTACGAAGAAGTTTCTGATGACCAATCCGCTGGATTACAGCTAATAGCTGTGGAGAAAGAGGAGAGAGCTCGTGCAAATTACTATCAATAATAGAAGCAGTAGGATTAGAAGGGAGCACCACCAAATGTGCCCAAGACTCACCCTTTTTCAACTGCATGGGCATATGGCTCCAAAATTGAACCATTATTGTGCCTACATAGTCAGGATCCAGAACACCAGGAATAACCTGGATCCCTTCTTTCGCCGCAGAAAATTTTGGTAAAATTAAACCTGCGACTTTAGGAGGTAGTGGACCTGCCAATTGGGAAGGCATGAGCACAATTTCACCAGGTAAAACAGTGTCTTTGTTCTCTTGATTTATCAAATCAATGGCAAGTTCAGAAGGTGTATGTTTAGAAAGTTTTTCAGCAGCGGACACTAAAGGCGGAAAACTCTCTAATTGTCCTGGCTCGAGAGTGGGGCCGCAATGGAGTTTCCCGGACTCCTGCATTGATTAGCCCAATGATAGCCTTTACCACATTTCGGGCATTTTTTGGAAGGTTTAGCCTTGTTGGCATCACCATTCCTGTGCGCCCCACCGCCAGGTGCTCTGCATTCTTTTGCAAAATGTCCTGGGTGCTTGCAATTAAAACAGTTACCAGTTGGCTTATTGCCAGCCTGGATGGCACCGGCAAGCAAGGACATCGCATGACTCTGGCTTCCAACATCCGCACATGCTTTTATCATATCCGCCAGGTCATATTTAACACGTTGGACGACGGACTGTAAAACTTTTTTGCAATCTGTGTTAGAATTCTCAAAAGCCATTTTTTTCATCAACTCATTCTGAGCTGTGGTGTTATCAATCTGCCGAGTAACTGCTTCTTTTAATCTATCTATAAATTGATGGTAAGGCTCCGAATGCTGTTGCTTAATATTGACAAAGGAGCTCTGTGGTTGCCCTGATACAGGGACTTTCCGAAAGGCGCGCTGTACACAGGTCGCAGTGCGACTGAAATGTGCAGGTGTCAGCGTTGCCTGGGCTGCTATATTGTCAAACGGACCAGCACCATAAAGTTCATTGGCTGTATGCTGTGGATCAGACAGGGTCGAGGCGTTATGTTTAAATTCACTGTCAAAAACTACATACTGAGCAGGGGACAAAAGCATACGCATAAGATCCTTCCAATCCTGCGGTATCATCGTATAACCATTTGCTATTCCCTCCAGCATTCCTGTTACATAGGAGGATTTGAGACCAGAATCAACAATGGCCCTTCTTAATTCTCGCATTACAGAATAAGAAAGGGTTTCATATAGCACCTGTTGTTGTGCTGTGCCTGGGTTTGCATAAGAAATAGGGAAAGCAGATGGCAACACCCCAGCCCATTCAGACTCTTCCTCTAAGGATAGGAGCCCTTTCTGCCTTGCCTGAGAAAGTGCAACACGGACAGCTCCCTTGAAACAGGCAGGAGCTGAGGCAGGCAAGGGAGGGGTGGAAGGAGGGAGGGAAGAAAGTGGGGGGGGGGAGAAAGAGGGGGGGGAGTGGATGTTGGCTGAGACACAGCTTCTGAAGAAGCGGATGCATGCAAAGGAAACACAGGAGGGAGGGAAGGGGGGATGGGGGTGGGCTGGTTCATAGCTCCTGTATGAGCAGATGCAGGAGGGAGGGAAGGGGGAATGGGTGTGGGCTGAGGAATAGCTCCTGTATGAGCAGATGCAGGAGGGGTGGAAGGGGGGGTGGATGGGTTGGAAGCAGGCAAAGGAGGGAGGGATTGGCAGGATTGTGCAGGAGGCAAAAGCTTAGGATAAGGAGGGGGGTTGTCTCCAACAGACAGAGATGCAGGGGCCGAGGGAGACGCCTGGGACGCCTGAGGTCCAAATTTTGCCACGGCATCTGCGCACTTCTGCCAAGTTAGCAGACAGTGGATAGGAGCCCTGGGCTCTGCAAAAAAGGTCTTTCCAATCTTTTGCCAGGTCTCTACCCCCAAGGAACCTGCCTCAGGGTACCAGGGGCATTGGAATGCAATCTCACATAACAAACATTCAATTTCCTTTAAAGAAACATGAGCACCTGCACCTCTCTGTCTGACTAAATGAAGCAGTTCAGTAGCATGCACTTTCTGGGACTTTGTAAGCTCCCCCCCCATACTCACGGTGTAGCCGGCTAAGACTTCTCCAGTCGAGTGAAGTATGAGGCTGGCTGACTGCTCCGGCTGCGCAAGGGATCTGGCACGTCGGGGGTCACCAGATGTAGAAATGAAAAATCATGGGAGACGAGAGAGGCAGGTGTAACATGAGGCGTCTGTCAGGGCGGACCCTGAGAGCCTATTTTATTGAATATTGCAAGCATTGCCAAAAGTGTGCCTGTGGCTGATTGGTTGATGCATACACACAGAAACTTGTAATTGGTTAACATAAGTACTAAGGCGGGAATTACATGTGAAAGGTGGGGATTACATGTGATCATTTATCATTGATGGAGAGAAGGCTGAGAATCGGAGCTGGAACTAGACAGGCATGAAGCCTCCTAATTGAATTGTAACTAGGGATTAATTGGCACAAACCATATAACAATCGGGTTTTATAGTTATGGTCAGCTAGGCATGGAGAGCAAGTACAGTTTGTTTTCCATGAGCTTGGGATGTCTGTTACTAATGATTGATCATATCATGTAACAATGTAACAATCAAGTTCTGTGGATGTGGTCAGCTAGGCGTGAAGAGCAGGTTCGTACAGTGTGTGCAAAAGCAGGGAAAAACCTACGAGCAAGACTTCTCAGAAAGCAAGAGAAAAGAGGAGCAAAACTTCCCCAAAATGGAGCAGTTTTGTGCAGAAAGAGATGTGCAGAAAGAAGACTTCCCTTTAGTCCTGCTTTCATTCTTTGCATGCTCCCGGCTGCCTTCAACCATTCTTCTTGAGAGATAAAGGGGTTGTATACTGGGTGGTCTCCAGTTTCCTGCTGATTAATGAAGTGTGGTGTTTTGCACAATTGCCAAAAATCTGCATGAATATATGAGATTCTGTTTCAGTATAAAATACACATTTGTGCATCTTTCCATGAGATATTCAAATACTGTATATAAAATATAAAACAAAGAGAATTCCCATCAACTATGATGGGGGAAGTCAATTCCAATTATGGCAAGAAAGCCATCACTACATTCTACTTTGGCATAAGCAATGAATCGGTGCCAGTTGCAATACAGACAAATCCCTAGTTTGTGCTTCAATATAGCTATGGGATTGCATACAGCATGGACGGTCGTCACGCTTAATTTTGAAGAACGAAATGTTAGTTCACAGTTATGTCTAAGACCTAACATTAAGACCTAACATCGTAGTCTGTTTTGGCAAAATTTCTGACTAGCCCATTCCCAAACTGGGTATCTGAACATGAAGCACTCCACCCAGGCTTCCTTAAGAGGATACCCTGTGACAACTAAGGATCCAATTTAATGCCCCTTTTTGCCAAGAAGTCGTGTCTTGCGTCAGGCTCAATCGGTGTGCAAAGAGAATTCCTCTCTTGCACCAAATATGGTGACCGATGTATTCCATAACAAGGTCCAGTAGGGGCATGTCTCCTAACTTCATCCCATAATCCCTGAAATGGAGGGAGGGAGTGTGGGAAATCCAGGACTGACTGCTGCCTCAGCCCTAGCATGGCTATCTTTATATTACGTACAGGTACGGACCAGAGGGAATAAGTTTCCCTTCAGGTCCACTCACAAGGCCCACACCTTCACACGCCCACAACTGCCCAAGGGTCATCTTTGGCAATTAGTCCAGCAAGAGGAGGCAAAAGCACCTTCTTCTGCCACACCAGTGCCGAGGAAGGAGAGGGAGTCCATTCTTCCTTCCTGCCCGGCCGTGTTGTAGCTGCAACAGCTGCTCCTGGCAAGGCAAGTCGAGGCAGGAATGGATATTCAGCCTGGTTCTGTATGGGGAATGGTACTCGCCATTTCTTAATTATTGAACTATATACAGTGGTACCTTGGGTTAAGTACTTAATTCATTCCGGAGGACCATTCTTAACCTGAAACTGTTCTTAACCTGAAGCACCACTTTAGCTAATGGGGCCTCCCGCTGCCGCCGCACCGCCGGAGCACGATTTCTGTTCTCATCCTGAAGCAAAGTTTTTAACCTGAAGTACTATTTCTAGGTTAGCAGAGTCTGCAACCTGAAGCGTATGTAACCTGAAGCATATGTAACCCGAGGTACCACTATACAGTGGTACCTTGGTTCTCAAACTTAATCCATTCCGGGAGTCCGTTCAACTCCCAAAATGGTTCAAAAACCAAGGCACAGCTTCCGATTGGCTGCAGGAGCTTCCTGCACTCAATTGGAAGCCACGGAAGCCACATCAGATGTCCAGTTTCCGAAACACATTTGCAAACCGGAACACTCACTTCTGGGTTTGCGGTGTTCGGGAGCCGATTTGTTCGGGACCCAAGCCATTCGAGTACCAGGTACCACTGTACCTTCTACTCATCTGTATGGATGAAATCCCACGAACTTTTACTTGGCAGTTAATTCCACTGAACTCAGTAGGACTTACTTCTGAGGTGGCAGTGATATTTTAATGCACCGATTTCTCATTTCATTTCTCCCCTGATATTTCTTGTTTCATGTTTAGTCACTAGTATCTGTCTTGCGTTCGGATCCAAGGCCGCACAAAGCATTTCTGTTTTGAGGCATATATTTCTTGTGGAAATGTTTTATCTATCAGGCAGCTGCATCCTTGGACTCCAGGATGTCAAGTGAACCATGTCTGGACAACATACCTGTATGAATAGAACTGTCTGTTGTGAAGGGGGTGGGGGGTGGGAAACCTTACAGCACAGAAGGAAATCAAGAAGACCCAGGTTGCTGAGACAGACCCTCTGTGAGACCTGCTGGAATATGGTGAGTAAATGTTTTTTCCCCCTTTACAGGCTTAAAAATAAAATAAAATTAAAAACATCAAAAGCCTAGGAAATATGAAAAGAGGACAGTAATAACTCTGCCCCCTTATGAGACCTTATCAGGATGCTACAGCTGTTCCTTCAGCCACTGCTGCACAGTAAATGACAGATATATGTCATGGTGAGTTCAGAAATAAATTTTAGCAGCGAAAAGATCACCACAAAGCATCATGGGATTTCCAATGCAAATAGACATCTCTGCATGGACAGAGCAAATTTGCTTTAATTGGGCTGAAACCCAGAGTCTGCCCTTCTTGCTGCTCATCTGCATGTTGTAGCTGTTTCATGGGCGTAGCCTCAAATGATCCAGAGCATTACATAAAGTTATCACCTAATCAAAATGCAAAATTCATTGATGTGTGTTGCAATTAAGCAATAAAGTTTGACTGTAATCATTAAATAGGAATCAAAAAAATAGATCGCACTTTAGGGTCAAGTCCTTCAACGGCTTAATCTATGGTCTACAGCAGATGTAATTGTTACCTTAATGGCTTAATGATATCTTACGAAGTCAGAGAAAAAGTGTAATCAGCTTTCATAATACTCATCTGGCTATTGCAGCATGAAAGGAGTTTGGGGGTATTAAAAGAACATTGTGAAAGTACAGTTCACTTCGCTGGCATCAGCTATGTTGCTGGGAAGGACTTCTGGACTTTCATAGCCGCTGGAGTACACAATAGCTGGGAGTTGTTTTTTGTGGTGCAGTTACAACGACACATTTCTTTGTTTACAAAATTATATATTGACTGCCTTTGGAGGCAACACCTGCATAGCTGACATAGGTCTGATCCTGCTCTGCCTGTGTTTGCAAAGCCAACACTATACGAGCATAATCTAAAAATTGTGAGACAAACTGTCAGGGGCTGCCTCAGGTCTCAGCTCACAAAAGACCAACGCCAAGCTCTTCTTATATACAAGGATGTTTATTGCAGTTCATTATTGGTTCCACAACCGAGGCGTGCAGCCCCGCGTCTCTTAGCCTAGACGTTTGAAGTCCCCTCTGAATCGGTCCCGCCTCTACACCAGTTTAAGAGGCTTGTGCTAGTCCACCTCTTCCTGTCCTTTCTTTTCCGCAGGGTCTTTCTGCCCCCCTGGGTTCCTTCCCTCCTGCTTTCCCCTGACGCGGATCCCTCAGACGCCTGCTCCCCCCTCCTTCGTGCTTTGGGGCCAGGCTCCTCCTCCGGGCTCTCTGCATTTCCGCGCGCCTCCACATTTGAACTTGGCGCGCGTTCGCTACCCCTGACCTTCCTTTTGACAGTTACACTACTCCCTGTACTACTCTCCTCCCCTTCCTGCTCTGCTCCGTGTGTCACACTGGGAACTCCACCCTCTTCACTCCGTTCCTCCTGGGAAGCCGACCCCGATCTCACAATCCCACTCGGGGTTTCCCTGCTGCTTCCCTGCTCCTGGCAAGTCCCCCCTGCGACCCCCCTTGGCTTGACCAGGGGCGCCCCCTTCTGGGAATCCTCCGATTCACTTGAGAGACTCATGGAAGACCTCAAGTCATTGTCATCCTCTTCCTCACTGTCCTGGGATTCTTCCCCATCGCTCTCCGTCTCCCCCCTCACCTGTGCCTCTGTCCCTGAACCCCTGACACAAACCCCACAGGATAAGGCTAAAGGTCCATCTAGTTCAGCATCATGTTCTCAAAGTGGGCAATCAGATACCCAAAAGCAGGACCTGAGCACAACAGTGCAATACCCACTTTCCATTCTCAGTGACTGATGTTTGGAGGCTTAATACCTCCAGCAGTGGAAGTACTGGTCACTCGTAGCCTTATCTTCAAATGCAACAAGGAGAGGCAGGAGAACCAGAACCCAAGAGGCTGCCATTCAATAAAATACTGTATTTTTCACCCCATAGGGCGCACCTAGTTTTGGGGGGAGGGAAATAAAGGAAAAAAATTATTCCCCCCCCGGCGCGGGGCTGGGGCGGGGGAAGCCCAAGCTTCCCCCAACCCCAGCCCCCAGAACAGACTGCTATCTGCAAGCCTAGGGAGCCTGGTGGGAAGTTGCGCCGGTCTCCCACAGCTTGCGGATATCTGCCCGAAGCCCGGGGCACATGCCCCAGGCTTTGGGATGCAGGCAGCTCTCCGCAAGCCATGGGAGCCCAGCGGGACGCCGTGCCGGGCTCCCACGGCTTGCGGAGAGCTGCCCGAAGCCCGGGGTGCGCTCTGCTGTGCGCCCCAGGCTTCGGGATGCAGGCAGCTCTCTGAAAGCTGTGGGAGCCTGGCGGGAACTCCCGCGGGCTCCCAAGGCTTGCAGATAGCTTCCTGAAGCCTGGAGAGCAAGAGAGGGGTTGATGCGCACCGACCCCTCTCGCTCTCCAGGCTTCAGCGAAAGCCTGCATTCGCCCCATAGGACGCACACACATTTCCCCTTCATTTTTGGAGAGGAAAAAGTGCGTCCTATAGGGCGCAAAATACGGTAATATGTTAATCAAGCAGCCACTGGAGAAGGGGGGAAACAGCATGATGGCGGTGCACCTGCAATCCTTCAGAGGCCATGCTCAAGACATGCCTTCCTCACAACCCCAAACATCACACCTAGACATATTAGCATTGTGACCCAGCACAGAACTGGTCCTGGTTAGAGCTATGGCTGAATTGCGAGAGATCTCAAGACCAGGAATAGGCACCCAAGAGGAAAACCACATGCACACACACCTGGGCACGGACTGGGCACATAACATTGGAACATAGCCATTTAGAGTGATTGGCACATGGGCCACAAGTCTTAGGCAGAATGGTGCACATGCCTTTCTCCTATATTTCTCTGCCACATCTCTGTTCATTTGGTTGGTCCTCACATTTTGGGGAGCAGCCATCACTTAGTGGCCAAGCATGTTGGTTTGCAAGCCCCCTCCATAGAGACTGGCCCCTCTCACTGTCCTCGGAGCTTGCTTACCGGTAACCTCCTCTGGCTGATATCCAGACAGACCAGGGAGATTTTGATAGGCGACATTTTCCAAAGAGTGGGTAAAATGCACAACCCCTCTCTCCTGCTTCCGCAGGGGAAAGAAAATAAGTCAGAAATCTATTTACATGATGTTTATTTCTGACATTACAGCACTAGAGAAAAACACATCCTTTCAGTTCAGTTCTTCTAGCAAGTCACACAAACTTCCTGAACATGCGCAAATGGAAGGTTTCAGATTACACTCTTCACAGAGACTTATCCAGCCTGTGAACGTCCTGGGAAATTCTTCTTTCCCACAGATAGGCGCATCATTTGATGTCAACAATCTGCGTGTCCACAGCGGTGATGTTTCCATATACTGACAAAGCATCTGTATGAAACCTGTTCCTGAAGACCTGGAGTGCCTCTGCCAATCAGTGCAGACAATGCTGAACTGGATGGACCAATGGTCAGACTCAGTATGACACAGCTCCCTGTATTACAATATTTTTCTAGTACGCTTTTCTTTTGAAGCACAGCGCATTCTCATACACATGCACCTTCCACTACATGGATAGCAGCTATCCTGCTTGATTCATTTTTATGTTTTTAAAAACTTCATTTTGGCGACTTCTAAAGCTGCAAACTGAGCTATGTCCATGATTTAAGTACATTTATTGCCCTCCCCATGAATATCATTGAACTGTGATTCCTTCAGGGAGTTGGATTACATCACCTTTGGTGTCCCTTCCAACTCTACAATTCTATGAATATTGCAGAATGTGTAGTTTGCTATGTGCCAGCTTTACTCAGTAAAATTTATTGATCAAGTAAGATAATTATACAATCTGCCATTATTTTTGCACAATCCAAAGGTTAGGTTTCTTTTTAGCAATGCAACTGCTGGATATATGTTCATTTAGAAACCACAGCATCCACAGATTTCTGTCTCAGGATGTCTGCACTCTCAGTGGTGTCTCTTCTTCTAAGATCCAGCTCTCCCAGCTAAATGACAAAGTTTATCGCAGGTCAGGCTTGAAGTATGTTAGCAGCACAACATGTACATCAGCTCGGCTGAATATAATCAGACTTTTGTAGTAAGTAACAAAAGGAAATGAAAGATTTCTTCTGAACAGGTTTTTCCAGTCCAATGATTCCCAGCCAACACACATATTATCGACGAAGTTCCTCATTGCGTCCTAAAGAAGGGATGATGCAAAAGTTCATATGTTGTACTTTCAGATATGTATCTTACTATTTTATGTAAGAGAATTTGTGACCAGCCAGTTCTCCCTTTCTGATGGAGAGATTATTGCTTATTTTTTTAGCAAGCTCTTCCAGAGCTGGCTAGGGTGCATTCCAAAGCTGGCTTTGTGTGCTGTACACAACTCCTGCAAAATGTCCCAAGGGAGTTTCCAAACTAGGCATTTAGCACGGAATTCTTCATTCACTCCCTTCGTACAAGACATCCTTGTGATGCTATCATCCAATCAGTCTGATGCTATAAACAACACTAAACTGTGTGCTTTGTGTTCCAATCCTTTATTAGCACATTCACAATCTGGGTGTGGACATGTTCTTAAAGGAAGCACACGAAAACTCTTTCTCCAAGAACTGGAGTAAAAACAACACCTTGGTTAGAAATAAGAGTTGAACTTTTTTTAAATGTTACCGCAGGACAGAGCCAAATTCAGATCATGACCTTTGGGTTGGCTTAAGCACCGGAGCTCCAGAATTACAAACCTTACTGCACATTCTTAAAACGCAGAAGCCATACACCAAGACAGTAATTCTTGGCAGTACATTTTTTCTTGTCTCATTCAAAACTGGGCAACATAGCCTGTTCGAGCCTTCTTTAAATTTAAGGGTGGTAATAAAGTGTTTCAGTTTTAATGAAATGCTGAACTACAGGGCAATTCTCAGCTGACCTCATTCCTATTTGGTGCTTGAAAAAGTCCCATTTTTAGTTACTAGATTGTTTTTACAATATAGCAGAGGCTGCTGGCACTATCCTCTGTGTACTTTGGATGCAGTATTGCCGGTTATTAAAGCATAAATCTAATCCCCCCCAGAAGAAGGACAGCTAAATATGCCTCCCCCTCCCCCAAGAATATTGGTTGAGATTATCATCTGTATATAGTATAACCTACAAATTTTATTTGGGTAAATAATTTAAAGATGATTCCAATATACCAATATATCAAGGATATTACCATCATATCTCCTCCCTAAACAGTGTTGAGCTGAGCTATTTGATATAAACTTCAGCTACCATTTTGAACTAGGGGACTGTTCAGCATCTTGCCCATGGGAAGCATTTCGTGTCATGATTCAGCAGCTCAAAGTGTTGCACTCATATAATGTTCATTTAAAAAAGAGATGCTAATGAACCAATGGAATGTGAGAACTGGGTTTGTATCGCCTAAATACCAACTCATTGATAATCAATCTTTATGTCTGCAGCACAAAATACAGCTGCAATTCTACTAAAGCTTATAGAATCTTCAGTTTACACATTTCTAGTTCTATGAAGAACATAGAACTGGGGATAAATATTTAAATGTTCGTCTTCTTTTGCTTGAGATTAATGACTGTTTACTGTGGAGGTTGTCCTTTTATTATTATTATTTTTAATGCAAACTCGTTCCCCCAAGTGACTTCAGCTAAACTGTCTGGATATTAATTTATACTCTTCTTAGAAAAGCTGGATAATCTAACACTTTTTTTCTTGACATTCCTTCAAGGACATGCAGTCTGTGCAGCAAAAAGAGGATAGAGTCTAGTATTGAATCACATGTGCTTTAAGACTGCTTAATTTTTTAAGAAATGTGACCGACTTCCATTAAGAGTGGTGGTGCTTTCAGTCTTGATATAGCAAGTCAAAAGCATCAAAATCAATATTGCAAAGAACTTCCTTTTAAGCCTATAATCAATGCCCGCCAATGCTGAATAAGCATCAATTATTAACAATGGATGTGGTTTGGGTTGTTTTACTTATGTCTGCTTTTAGAGTACTTGTAAAGGATTGCTACTGTCAAGTGCATCCATTAAACTGAGATCACAGCCCTGAAAGCAAGCAAAAAGGGTCAAAACTGTTGACAAGTAATGCTTACTAGGCCAGCTAAGGTGCTAAATTTCCTCCCCCAAAGCTCTCCAATATCATCTAGTATATCATGGTTTTTGAAGCTGCATGATAGGACTTCTTCATGCAAGAAGCAAAATATTTGAAAGCAGTGTAAATACTTTTTAGTAACTGAAAAGCAGAGTTACTACATTTGAAATGAGTAGGATTCATATGTTTCTCAACAGAAATGATTAGTGAAATATGTATATTCACTGCCTAGCTGCTTGTTGAATATTATATATTCATATTTATATATTATAAATACATCCATGTGATGACATTTTAAATGATATGCAAAAGACTTTAAGCGTTTTGCAAAGAAGTGGATTTCATCTTTCCTACATCATTAGTTTTCATATAGGATTCATTCATTTTTTAATTGTTTTCTTTACCAGTTTTGCTGCCTTTTGTTACAGAAAGAGAGAAGCCTCAAAGAAGAAGCCGGTAACTGTTTGCTATGTATCTTTTTAAAGTTACTGCATCATACTTCACATTGCCAACCCTATCTTATTGTCAGGGACAGGTCAAATGAGGAGGACTGGTGGTAACCGCCACCCCAGGAGCCTTCCAGAGAGGAAGAAGGGGAAGAGAGTATGGACTGGTGGTTTGAGACAGGTCACACCCCAGAAGAAGAAAGGAGCTTAGAAATAATGGATGATGAAGAACAGGAGCAAGGTAGCAGTGGACAGAGACAGGAGTCAGATGTGTTAGAAACAGCACAGCAACCAAGTGACACACTGTCTCTGGAGAGTTTGCCAGAGCCTGCCCCCCTTCCCTGAGAACCAGATGTGCTCTGCAGGTATCAGAGCAGAAAGCCCCCAAAAGAATTGCCCTTAGCAGCCACTGTAGGCAGCAGGCGAGACTCTGATTGCTAGGAAGTAACTGCTGGGCATGTGCAGTGCCGGATTTACATATAAGCTAAACAAGCTATAGCTTAGGGCCCCACTCTCTTGGGTGCCCCCAAAAAATTCAAAGGAAAAAACCCCCAATATATAAGATAAAAACAAACAAATAAAATAAAACCTACATACAGCAACAGTGTTTTGTGTTGTGTAGGCTCCCATGATGTAAGTAATGGGCCCCGCCTGCTAGCCTGCTTCCTAAAATATCACTGCTTTGCTCATTTCTATATACAGTGGTACCTCAGGTTAAGAACTTAATTCCGGAGGTCCATTCTTAACCTGAAACTCTTCTTAACCTGAAGCACCACTTTAGCTAATGGGGCCTCCTGCTGCCACTGCACCATCAGAGCACGATTTCTGTTCTCATCCTGAAGCAAAGTTCTTAACCCGAGGTAATATTTCTGGGTTAGCGGAGTCTGTAACCTGAAGCGTATGTAACCCGAGGTACCACTGTATAGGGTGCCTACATTCTGCATGTGCAATTGGCTATTAGGTCCATAAATTATCTTATAGCATATATTCAACACACAAAAACAGCGACAATTTGTTGTTGACAAAGGACAGCTGGACATATAAAGGGCCCCATTACCTCCAGTAGCTTAGGGCCTCATCAAACCTAAATCTGGCCCTGGGTGTGGAGTGGCACTCTGAGCAATGTCAGCTCAAGCATGAGGGTGTACTTTCTAGTTCTATGTCAGTTGCCTCTGGCTTTTGCTACTTGGATTGTGAATCAAAATCTGTTTGTTACACTTTAAAGAAGCTGGTCAAAGATAGATTTCCCTTGTGGAAAAGATAAGTTTTCAACAAAAGCTGAGTAATCTGTTTTTATTGACTGTGGGGTTCACTACTTAAGATTCTTTGAAGCACGAACTAAAGCATAATCAAGATAAATCACCAACTAATTTATCTAAAAGATAGCCATCTCTTAGTAGGTCCTTTGCAATCTTTGGATGCTTCATTGACCTTTGTAAAGGATACAATTAATCCCTAAACTTCACAAATAGTAACAACTACTACCCTGGGGCAATGGCACATGCGGAACACGCATTCATGCATACAAAACCGCATCTGCAGACTTTTAACCTATAGTCTCAGCTTCAGACACTTGTACAGAAACAAGCTACATCTGCAAAGTATGGCACTAATAATACCGTTACTCTTTTTTTCTTTATTTGTGTGTGTATGTTCCCCACACTGCCAATCACTTTCCTTCTAGATCTTCCCTCAAATAAATGTCATCTCTGCAATGTGCTGTTTCATGCATTATTTTAATCACATGGGTACTTTCTATACCATGTTCATGGCTCCAGTTATGATAACATTATTGCGGCCCGTTCTGTGCCCAGTAAGCATGGGACGCCTTTGCCCAGCTTTGGGCACTGTGGCCCATAGATTACAGCAAAGTACTGGGCAGGATGTCACCCAGTATCTTCTCTGTGTGATGGGCACATGGGAAAAAGCTGCCCCATGAGCCCTTGCTGAAGAGGGGAGGGGAAAGCCTATATAAGGCTGCTTCCCCTGGAGCTCACAGTCGTTTTGCTTTGAGAGCTTCCCACCTGCCCACCCTTGGGTGAGCAATTTGGGGTCACTGGTTGACAGGGCCAAAAAGGATTTTTGTTTTTCTCTCAACCTGATTGGCACTTGGTTGGTTTTTCCCCTCTCCTTTCCCTCAGTGAAATTGTGGCTTTCCTTTGTTAGGCAGAAGAATATTGTTTGTATGGCAGTGGAAATGGCATTGGTCAGGATCAACATGTTGGTATTCCATTCCCCCGCTGTGCAGATAGGTGGGATTGTTTGATCACATGTCTGTGTTTACATTCCATCACTGATGGAGTCATGGGAGCGGAAGTTGATTTACACTGTTCCGTCCTGTTGTACTGTTGTATTTCTTCTCTCCGAGGAAGAAGAGACATGTTTTTCCTTTGTCCTGATTTGTATATAATAAAGTAGCTAGTACTCACACCTCGAGCCAGTTCTGTTGCATTATTGACTCGGCAAGTCAATGTGTGCTCATGTCCCAAAGACATGAGTCACGGAAGCACGACAGGGAAGAAGATTGATGGATCTCCCAAGAGGCACGCAGAAGGGAGAGACCGACTGGCACGTAGATGTTGTTTCCCTGCCTCCTGGCGCCCTCCCCAACACAACATAATGGGCCTGAGGGGAGGATTGACCATGGAAAACCCAATTGTGGGTTCAGTATCTGCCTGGTTGGAATCTGCACCCTGGTCCCCCAGTGAAACCTTGTTTGCTTGGCGAACACCACAGCAAGGTTCAACACTGGCCAACTCCTGTCATACCTGTTTGGAGCGATCCAAGCCCAGCAGATCTATTCCATCAACATGGGGCTTGTGGAATGATGAACTGATCATGGGACCCAGTGCCATGCCAACCCTTGCCCTGCCTGCGGCTGTCAATAGAGATTTGACCTGCTTTTATCCCATCACCGTTGTACAGTCTGGTTATTTTGCTGCTCTTATGGGTCACATAATGTGCCTGCCTGGGCAAATGACAGCAAATTGATGGTTCATGCCATCTAATGCTTTGGAGAAAGATAGATACGTATTCTATGAATATCCAGCAAGGATAATGTAAGATTGCACATGTTAGGTCCATAGAACTTTTAACTGTTTGGAACATCTGTCCAACATAGTCCAACATGGACTATTCTTTTAGAAAATGATGTTTTCTGTCTTTCCTAGCCTCATAAAAGGGTTGTTCTTCAGATGATATTGCAATCCACAAAAAATGTCAGTCATTTAAAAAATCTTTCCTATAGTCAGGTAATTAGCATTGTCAGAAGATGGTTACTGCAACCTATCAGTGACTAATATTGGCCATGGGACTGCAAATACCCTCACCTACTCTAAAAGACAAAGCAAAGTTTGGATTTTGGTTTGAGATACTGTCTAAATGTATGATGAGTGCCCCACCCCTATTCATTGCTATTTCCTTTTGGAACAACACACCAAAAAGGAAAAATCCAAGAATAGGGTACAGAAAAAGAGAAGTATATCTCACAGATTCCAAGAAAAATGATGCTTTTTTATTTTTTTACTTTTGCAGTATGTCCAACACATTTCAGTCACAAATACCTTCATTGTCAGAAGCTTATTTCCTTGTTTCTTAATGAAGCAATCTCAAAGCTTTCTGTTGTCAAAGATTTTGACAGTCTTTTGACAGAAAGCTTTGAGATTGCTTCATTAAGAAACAAGGAAATAAGCCCCTGACAAAGGCATTTGTGGCCAAAACACATTGGGCATATTGCAGAAATGAAGAGCCCATTCTATTTCTGGGCGTCTGCAACATGTACTTCTCTCTTTTTTGTATGCTATTGCTTTTGGAAACATTTAAAATTTATTGGGGACCTGTCATCTTCTATTAGAAAATCAGTATGCAAGATTAATGCTCACTTAGACCACGGTTCTGTTTGCTGTGAACCGGAGGCCAATTTTAATGTAACATTTTACACGTGGTTTTCTTGTTACTAATTTGAACATATGCATGCAGAATTGTGACTCTTTCTAATTGCTAATAAGACAGATGTGATCCAATATTAATTCAAAGATGCACCCAGGAAATCATACAACCATGACTCTTACTTGTGCTCAAACTAGTGTTAAACGGAGATTTTTATTTTTTATTATTTTTTTTCTATAGATGTGCCTCAGACAGTAACTGACATTAAGTATCATGTTCTGGATAGAATCAAGGCATCACGACTTCATGCTCTTTAGAGAAAGTGACATAAGTATTTTGCCATAGTGACGAAGAACATTTAGAAGGACACAGAACATTCCATGTTCTGTGTCTCAACATTTAATGATTTTAGCAACTTAACAATAAAAGGATGGCATTTTTTTATTTATTAAATTTGTATACCACCCTTCATCTGAAGATCACAGGGCGGTTCATAACATAAAAACACAAAATGAGGACACAAAATACATAATAGATAGCAACAGTGTCCCCCCCCCTAAAAACAATGTTTAAGTGAACTCTCATTTTGACTCAAGAAAATCATCATTTTATAGTTTGAATTGGGGAAAAATAAATACAGCAAATGGACAAAATTACAAAGATTCACAAAATGTTTAGGGGTAGAAAAAAAAGCACTGAATAGCAATCAGTTATTCATTTTGCACATGATTTTCAAACAAATTTTGAGGAATACAAGGAAAGTGAATAGATACCCCTAAAATCTCTTAGACATCTCCATAATCTAAAGATTGTATAGTTAAGTCGAATGAGATAAATGAAGCCAAACAGATTGTGTATTGTTGGGTTGAAATAAATGACAGACGAATGACAAGTGTCATATGGGAGGCATTTCTCGAGCATGTCTCGGGGAGTCCCTTTTATTGAATATTACAGCATTGCCGCATATGTGCTTGTTGCTGATTGGTTAACACAAATACAATGCAAGGGTTACATATAGGCATTAATCATCAATAGATTAAAGGTTGGGAAAGGGAACACATGGTTGGACAGGTATGAAAGCTTCCTTATTAAACTATTACTAGTGATTGATATTGCAAAACTTAAAAGAGCATAACTATCACATTCCATAGATGTGGTCAACCATGCATTAAGAACAGGTCAGGGTACGATGTTTCATGAACTCAATGTGAACTAAACATTCTAGGGTGGATGAGGAAGGAATGCTTCAGGTTAGAGCGGTTTGCCAGACTCATGTGCAGAAGCAGAACTTCCCATCAGTGTATTATAAGACTGTTTAACATTTTACTGTATCATAGGTAGAGCTTTTAAAATACATTGCTACATTTGGGATTCCAGTAATTTGTTGTTGTTGTTGTTGATGATGATGATGATGATGATGAACAGCTTACACCCTAGCAGGGACAAGCAGAACTAGGAGTAAACTTGCTGGGTCACTGGTAGCGCTTGATGGACTAGAAACTTCCAAAAAATTGTGGAGTTGATGGATTTAGGGAAGGGATGGAAGAAGCTGTCCATGTTAGTTCTCTAAGTTTCACATTTTCCCCAATGTCAAATTCTGCACCAATTAGTGATTTTTTAAAAAATCCTCATGATAAATCACCAGCATTTTCATACCAATTTATCCTCATAAATAGATCTTTGTATGCAGTTTTGGTTAATGTACATGGTTTTGCAAGCAGTCTCTCAATGTTTTGCATGTTATTTTCACTAATTTATTTAGAATTTCCTCTAATGTAAGCTAAGCATGCTTGCAAACTTCATTTGGCTGGAGAACTGTGTTGCAAAGTTTGGGTAAGTGCGAATTTCACAGGATAGCTTTGTTTCATCTCACATAGGAATAGAGGAATCTGCCGTAAGCTGAGTCAGACCTCTGCAGTTGGATGTCAAGTGTGGGATTGTGCCTGATGGCCATTGCTTTGCTCTGAAAAACATAGTCATTCTTCCCTGTTAACACAGGAACCTATGCAACCTGGCCAGATGGGCAGGGTACAAATAATAAAATTATTATTATTATTTATTATTATTATAGAGATTCCCCAAATAGTCCCAGAACATGGTTTGAAGATACAGCTGTAGCAAACCTGCTGAAACTGAGAAGGGATGCAGTTAGTGCCTAAAGGGAAGACTACCTTGGAACTCTGTGTATGTCTCCTTGGCATATAAATGTAATAATCAATAAGTACAGTGGTACCTTGGTTCTCAAACTTAATCCGTTCCAGAAGTCCGTTCCAAAACCAAAGCGTCCCAAAACCAAAGCGTCCCAAAACCAAGGTGTGCTTTCCCATAGAAAGTAATGCAAAATGGATTACCGTAATCCATTCCAGACTTTTAAAAACAACCCCTAAAACAGCAATTTAACATGAAACAAGACCATTGATCTATAAAATGAAAGCAATAAACAATGTACTGCAGTCACACAATCAGTAGCTGAACTGGGTTCCACACAGTCACACACACAAAAAAAGAGCTGCAAAAACAAAAATGTAAAATATATAGCAAAAATGGACAGACCACAGTGTAACACTCAAAATGGAAGTGTGGCACTCAAATCAGAAGTGTAACACTCAAAACGGAGCATGTTTGGCTTCCGAAAAATGTTTGCAAACCAGAACACTTTCTTCTGGGTTTGCAGTGTTTGGGTTCCAAGTTGTTTGAGTACCAAGGCATTTGAGAACCAAGGTACCACTGTAAGAGGACAGAAAACTGGTGTACACCAAGCAGCGGCCTGTAACGCAATGTTATATTGTGTCCCCTTTGCGTGTTTGTATTTTGCCAAAGCCCGCATCTGAGGGGATCGAAAAAGCATGAAAGCATCAGAGACAGGTGTTCCTGCTCTAACGTGGGTCTCACTTTACGGTTTTTTAAAGTAGTTTTGAACATTTAAAAGTACAACCCAGCCTGCCTGCAAGTCAATGAAGAATGAAGCTACTGAATGTAACTGAATTTGGCCTGGCAGGAGGTCTGAGAGGGTAATTTAAGTAAATTGGCCTTTGCTGCAACCCGAGGGGGAAACCAAATCAGTCTCATCTGTGACCTACAATATTAACTGTGGACCAATAGCCGGTTAAGGAACAGGAAGCAGAGAATAAGAATAAATTGACAGTTTTCTTAGGTGTGTATGTGTAGGTAGGTGTAGGTGTAGGAAGTGGAATTCCCAAGCAATTGGCATTCAATTGTTTAGTCTTGCAGTGAAGGTGGAGCATAGCCAACATGGCTAGTAGCCATTAAGAGATTTATCCTTTGTGAATATGCCTAGTCCTCTTTTAAAGCCCTCCAAGTTGGTGACCATCTTTATATATGGGGGGAGTTTGTCTGGTCTTGGACTGTAATAAAGATTGATGATGTTGAAGTATGGTGGGAGCAAATTCAATAGGTTCTCTATGCAGATGTAGATCACAGAAATATGAAGCTGAAAGTGGTCTTTGGATATTATATGAACTACAAAAAAGTGAAGTACTTCTGGCTCCATAGTTTTATGAAAGAAATCCTCTCCAAGTTCCTTCTTGTTGACTAAATTGGATTAAGAGAGTAAAACAGAGTAATGTGTATGGATGAAGGAGGCTATGTAATTGCCTTGAATTGTACAGGGTGAATTCAATGAAACAGCTGTCTGAATAATTTATTCTCCTCTAATAATATAAACACAGTATCTAAACACGAGAGCCTTATCGATCTTTTGTATATTATTACTATTAATAATGAATGTGACAGGTTTATAACTTTCCAAAATGTGAATGTGTCAGCCTAAATAACACTAGTAAATCATAAAGCTTACCATCAAATTGAATTTCACTAATGCATCACTTTAGATTTTGCTCATACTACAGACAAGGCAGGAGTTTTGCATAATAGTATCGCGGCAAAGGATTTTGCTGAGCAGGAATAAACTTAAGCATGTTTTATTGAATGGAACCCTTCGAATAAGAATTTCCACTAAACTTAATGATTTAGAACAGCAAAGTTTGACACGATCTACCTGAAGTTAAATACTTCTAAAGCCCATTGATTTCAAGAGGGGGAGACTGAAATGCATCCTTAAATGTCTTATTCAAATCAATAAAATTAAAAGTGTTTAACATTGGCTGAATTGTGCCCACCATGATTTGAAACACTGGTGTGTGTTGCTTTGCTGTGTACTAATATAAAATCAAACCTTCCCAGGGCTAAACCACTTCATGGAAAGATTCTTAGGGACTGAAACTTAAAAATAAGTTGGGCAGCAACTTTAACTATGCATAGAGGTGGTCATCTGAAGCCTCCGGCCACATATAAACTCACTGTTACCATTCTCCCATAATTAAGTGGAAGTAGGGGGCATTATAATAATGGGCTTACCATATGGTAAAATTGGAGGCCATAGGCAATTTGTCCTTTAGTCTATATTATTAGAGCTACCCCATGTGAAGTTTCTAAGTGGCCACCGCAGGGATACCGGTCAGTCTATTTCTTCCTTAAGGTATCAGTGATCTGCATTCAACTACTTCATGGATTGCAATCTTAAATAGAAAAGGAAAGGAAACTGTTACAAACATAATTACAAAGCAGGGGCTTCTTAGAAGAACCTTCAAAAACCAGTCATTGATCTACATATTATCATGGCCTATGTGCTCATCGGCAATCTACTACATACACAACTGCCTCTCATAACCCTCCTTTGTTTTAATTCGATTGTGCTATTGCTTTAGACAGCACACTTTATAGGTTCAATTCTTCGGTCATGAAAATGGTTCCACTGAACCTTGCTATTAAATCAAACTTACAAACATGCCTGGGGCCTCTGTGCAGTTTCTATGGGCTGCTGCTGGGACTTCAGCACCCCATTATGGAGATCTGCCGCACATTCACATTAAAAAAATAAAATCTTAGTGACTCTCTAGTGGCTATCATCTTTATTTTCTGCAATGCTCTGGAAGTCTAGATGACTTAGGCATTGTGTGGAGAAAATAAATGGCAACCGCCAAGGGCATTGTGATCAACATACGCTCCCCACCCCCAATCCTGTGGGGGCACCATCACAGAAGGTAGAGGACACTGGATAACACCTTGACAAAAGCCCCCTCAACAAATCATGAAAATATGCTCATTAACCAAAGCAGTAGCTGGCAGCCTCATTCTCTGAGCTTCTGCAGCCAACTCCTTGCTGGTTGTAAGATCAGGTAGAAGGACTGTTGCGCCAGAATGATGATACAATATCTGCCGTTGCACCTGCAATGTGAGGTGGCTCTATAGTGGCATAGACCAATGCGACTGTGTTGGCAGCACTCCAAGTATAGCAGAGTGGCAGCGTACAAAGCCATTCTACAGAACAGAAATAGGGTGGTGGCTGGGCACAATTTATATGTTAACATTCCCACCCCTTTTCTCATTGCAGGAGCAGCTATATTCATGCAACCAATTCATCGACAGATTTCACGCCAAGCTAGGCGTGGATCTGTTATGTTTTGGAGCTACAGGTTCCACTAACTCTGCTCACATGCCCTACAGTGTGACAGTGGAAGAAGTCAGTGACACACACCATGGGTCACAAGACCCTGCACTATACCATGCAAGCCCCTGTGGCTGGCCCTGCCCTGCTCTTCAGATGATATGTGGAGTAAGTGGGACTCAGATAATTCTGGGGTTAATGTATGGCACTGAGGAGGTAATAAAGTCAATGTTGCATGTAAGGTATGCTAAACAGGCTACTACACCACCTTGTTTACTTCCTAGCTAGAGAAGAAGCTTATCTCAGTGGTAGGAAGACGTGCTTTGCACGCAGAAAGATTTGGTCTCCAGTACTCAAATTACAAGTAGGACAGACTCCTGCCTGATGCTTAGGGGAGCTGCTTTGACCTGTCAAAGTGGGCAGTATTGGTTTGGTGGATCACATTCAGTATTCAGCAGCTCCAAGTGCTTATATATCTCTGTGGACCAAATGGTTGTTATTGTTGTTTAGTCATTTAATCATGTCCGACTCTTTGTGACCCCATGGACCAGAGCACGCCAGGCACTCCTGCCTCCCACAATTTGGTCAGACTCATGTTGGTAGCTTTGAAAACACTGTCCAACCATCTCGTCCTCTGTCGTCCCCTTCTCCTTGTGCCCTCAATCTTTTCCAGGGAGTCTTTTCTTCTCATGAGGTGGCCAAAGTATTGGAGCCTCAGCTTCAGGATCTGTCCTTCCAGTGAGCACTCAGGGCTGATTTCCTTCAGAATGGATAGGTTTGATATGCATAGTACTCCCATTTTGAGATAATGTGAAGTGATGGTTCCCATTTTTTTTAAAGTACTGGTTCTTTAGCAACAAAGTGCAACTGACAACTGAGTCTTATTTCCAGAGAACAAAAAAACAAAACAAAAAAACCCATCTGCAATTTTATACTTATAATGCTGTGCCAAGCTATTCTCAATTTTTGGGTGTCTACAGATGCATAGTTATGTTTTACTCTACAGAGAAAACCTGAAATATTATTTTCTGCTATATCCCCCATCACTGCATTTGCAAACTGCTCTTCTTTTTATCACAAACTGTTTTATGGCAAATGCATTGACAACCCAATATGTGAACTCAGATGGAGAAGTGATATTTCAGTGCCAACATAATGGCTCCTTAAGTTGCTTGCATTTTCCAATACGATAAAATTAGTTTTTCAGCATTTCACCCATTTGGTATCGTTTCGCTTTCAAGATTCTATTGAGCTCTAAATATATGAGAGATTTTTCCTAATGTAGATTTGTGTGTCCTTCAATATGTGCAAATCAAATACTATTCCAAATACATCCTTCTCTTTCCCCAAAGGTTCTGAACAATTATAAGAGGAAACAATGCATTATATGTTTTGACTTGTCAAATTATCAGAATATGCCTTAATAAAAACATACCTATCAGTCTCAACATATTTATATCTGTTTTATGCAGGAAAAATAGAACTGCCAATCTCTAGGATTTAGTAGCAGGCCTCCTCATATTAAGATGTCAAGAGGGCCTATGTATCCTATGTCTCTTTCTGCCTGCTATTCATGGAATAATATTGGTTCATGTCTAAGCTAGAACTTGTCCTTCTGTACTGTTTTAATTAAAAAATGTGTTTATTCCATTCTGTACACGATTCTCTCACATTAAATGAGTATGCTCTGCTCTTGTTTCTGACTTCCTTGGTTAGTTGTTTATTCTTTTGAGCTTGTATTTGCTCTTTTCAAATACCATTAAAAATGATTGGGAAAAATATACCGGATTGTTTTGACATGTCTCCTTATGCCACGCCAAACTGACTCAGCCATTGTGCTGGAGTTCACCCACCAGATGGACCACTTTGTATCTGTTTTAATCATAGCTGCTTTTGAATGCAGCTGAGCTTCACACCATACAGACTATTCCTGAACTACATCTGGTCATCCAAATTCTATTCCACCGCAACGAGGTGTCTCCATCCCCACCGCAGCTGATTTTTGCTGAGTCATCCCAAGTTGTCTCTAACTTAGGGTTGCCATACGTCCAGAATTCCCTGGACATAGACAGAATACAGCAATCAGAAACAGTGTCTGGGCAGGGATTGCTGAAATGTCCAGGAAAATCTGGACGTATGGCAATGCATGTCAGATGTCTAGATTCCAGATTATCACTTTTTGAAATATGGCAACCCTACTCTAAGTCATGGAAAAACTGAAGTCCCAGCAATGGTCAAAGCACCTACTCTTTTCCACATGCCCTTTCAAGTCTGCTTACTACAGCTTACTACACCTACCTTAAACTCATCTTCCCTTCTGTTCCAACTCTGTTATTCATACTTGCCAAATTACCCCATTCAGTTGTAAAGCTTTATACAGCTCATATAAGCTATCAAGATTCATTTGGTGCTGAACTGCATCCTTACGTTGACACTCATATACAATAAATTGTATGGCTGTATAAATCTTTTTTTCTTAAACCCATTAGTGGTGTTCTGTGGAATAATCTTCATGGGGGGGGGGACATCTAGAGCAAATGGAAGCATTTGTCCAGTTGTGTTTAAAAATTATGATCCTGTTGATCGCGTGCCAGAATTAGATAATATAAGAATAATGCTACTACATGTGGATGGGTAATTCTTTTTCTTGGCAGGCTTTCCAAACAATAATGGGAAGAAGATCATTAATCATATTGAATCTTGCAAGTGTCAAAAATTCAGGAAAGTAGTATAACTTGAAAAGCTTTTTTTAAAAAGAGTAAAATGCTGAAGACTAAGTCTGAGGTCTCTCTCATATGCACTTGTGCAGAGTGCTTCCATTTAGATCAATCAGAATGTACTTTTGAGCAAAGTTGTTGAGGACTGCAACTCTACACTCCAAAATCGAGATCAGAGGACAGCCCTAATGTAGGTGTGTGTGTGTGTGTGTGTGTGTGTGTGTGTGTGTGTATGAAGCAAATAGGTATATAGTTGTTTAAATTAGTGTTCCGAGGTTGCCATGACTATCTATTGCAATCTCATGATCATCAAGGATGCAAAGTGATCAGCTAGAAGTGACCTGAATTATTGTCTTCTACAACCATATTGTAATGAGCAAGAGGGTCAGGATGGATGTGGAAATACAGGAAAGGTAAGAGTTTTACAAGACAATAGGCACAAGAGCAATTTGATATAAGATGAATTCAACAAAACTTTTGCATGCCTTTGAACTCATACAGGATTTTGCTATCCAGCCCCTTCAGTAGAGCCCAGTTCAGATTTGGGTGAGGAACAGCACTATTAGAGTGAATATTGCACTGAAAGTTGATATAATTTATTTAAATCCTATTTCTTTGGGGACTTCCGGGTTGGCGCCATCGCCGAATGGCGGACTCCCTCCGAGCTCCGGAGGGAGTCTGCTCGGCAGGGGCTGGGTCCTACCGTGCCGGCGACGCGGGGACCCTTAAAAACCACGGGCACGGAGCCCGTGGACATGGTGACTCGGCTGGCACCGTTAGCGCCCTCCCAACTCGTGAAGGAGCCTTTTTAAAGGCTTCCGATCGGGTGCCGGGGAGTGGCGTGGTGCTGTGAGTCCTGCGCTTCCCCTGCCGAGCGCAGCCGCATGCCATTCGACGGAGAGCGCTGGCTTCTTCCATTGGAAATTCGGACTTTTAACAACAACCCGTGAGTAATTGGGAAACCGGGTACAAAAGGAGATTGTAAACATGCTAAAACAAGGACTGGGTAACCAAGATCGATCCAGAAGTTTATTGCTGATAAAAATTATAAATTCCACGATGGGAAACTACAAGAATTGTGCTGGAGGAGAAGAGTGGAGGGTGAGAGGGAAAAGGCAACCCCCCCTGGGAACCGGGGCGATTCGTAGAACCTGGTGAAGAGAGACGGAGGATTTGACAGCTGTCAAAGTAGCTGTCAAATCTTGAGAATATAAAGAGGACTTTGTTACAAGTATTTTGCTGGTTAATTCTGTTACAATTTGATATAATATGGATACAAACTGTCGGGGGGGAAAAGAAACAACTATCTGACTTTTGGATTAGAGGATACAAAATTACTGCAATCCCCCTAGAGGGGTTTCGGGACATTACAGGTGGCCGTACGTGGAAAATTACTCTGGGATGTGTACAGGTCTTATCCTCTGGGAAAGCTGCAAAACTGAAACAGTATTTTGTCTACAGAGGTGTTTACATTAAAAGGAGATAATAGAATTTTCTATTGAAGAAAGGAAGGGACTGGACGTAAGTTTTTGTTCCTGAATAACAAACCTCTGTAGAGATACCAGATCTCGGAATAAGAACGTTTTAGCAGCTGAACAAGACAAGAAACCTGAGAAAGTAAGGAATAAAAAGAACAAAGGACCAACTACGACACTGAAAGAACAACGGGAGGAGCAACGAAGACCAAGGAAACTAAAGGCCTCTATTAGACTGGATTTTTGAAGTTAAACATCATCAAAACAAACAAATTAAAAGAAAACTGGCAAGGTGGAATGGGAAAAATTTGGCTATGGACTTGAGACCTCCAGGCTAACAACATATAGACTGATGGACAAGGGGAATTCAAACCGGGGAAGGGAGGGGGAATCTTGGAATCCAAAGGCTATGTAACCAATTTTTTGAATCTTCTTATATCTTTTATCTTCTATTTCTTTATATAACTTTTGTATTTTGATTTAACATGTTCTTTTTTAAAAAGGGGAATTCGTGGAAGGAAATTGGGGCAGATCTTGGGGGGAAAATCTTTTTACTTTTTCTGTTAAAGATGAGGAGTGATGGTAAGATCGTATAAATTTAAATTGGTTAATGGGTTAAACAAATTGGTTTTAAATTGTGAATGAGAGCTTGTGGAACCAACTTAAGGAAAGGGGAATACAGTCGGGAGGGGAAGGAGGGAGTCCTAGAAAGAAGGTTATGAAAGTAAGGATTTAAATTTCTTTTTCTTTTTCTTTCTTTTCTCTATCTTTTCTATCTTTCTTATTCTGTTATTATTGGAAATTTTAATAAATATGATTATTAAAAAAAATCCTATTTCTTTGGGACACTAAGATTTTAATTACATATTTATGCTCATGCAGGTGACTATGGCTAACACAGAAAGATAACCATGCTCCCATCTTGTAAGATTGTCAACTCATGTTCTGAGCAGCAGCCCCTATATCATGTTGTTTTGTTGATTTTTGTAAATGATTTATGCTTGCCATACATCACGCACGGTGTACATTTTAAAAGTAAATTAATGCAAGCATCATTTAAAATATATGAATTTCAGTTATGTGGTTCAGGCAATACCAGTCCTACACTGAACACTCTCTTGGTCTTCTTGAAATTCAGGATGTTTTTCAAGAAATCTACCCAGTGTTTGGTCTTGGCTAAGGAAGTTTTCAGAGATGTCAAGCTTTTACCATTAAGAATGATATAATGTAGGAACATATATATTGCTACACTGACTACACTTTTGTTTGAACCCTTTCAAGCTAGGCCACTTGCATTCAATTAATAATTTAACATTTTGAACCTAGACTGTGTTCATTCTTGTGTTATTTTAGCCCTTCCACACAGAAACCAGATGGTAGAGGCTTATAGAATCACAGAATTGTAGTTAGAAGGGATCCTGAGGATCATCTAGTCCAACCCCTTGCAGCTGTCCCATATGGGGATTGAACCTGTGACTTGGGTGTCATCAGCACCATGCTCTAGCCAACTGAGCTATGAGTGACATGGATTAGAAACAGACTGATCCGTCCACCTGTAATCTTCACACAACTTCAGAGCTACAAAGTCTATGATGCTGTGTGAGTGTGATGAAACCACGCATGCCCCAAAGACCTGGGATCTTGAATTAAATCCATTAATTGACACTGAATGAATGAAATCTGAATCAGGCCAAATTTGAATCGACAGATTTTTCTGTGAAAATCTGCAGTGATGAACCACACAAATGGAATTCCTTCTGCCGGTTTCTCTTAAGACTTGTAATTTGAAGGCCAATTCAATTAGTATTTTTCCATCTCTGATTATAGAACTTTAGGTATTCTTTCCTTGGGTCTGGAGGGAACAACTGTAATTGAACTAACAGATCTAATAAAGCAAGAGGGGATAAGCTAACAATAACCATTGAAGGATGCCACTCAAAAGACAGGGAGCAATCCATGGAGACCCTCTGTCTGTGTTTTATCTAAACACTAAAATAAAGGTTAATTTGGTGGCAGCAAAAGTTAATTTATAGATTCCTCTGTGGAAAAGAGCCACCAAATTATATTGTGCAGCTGGCTGATTGGAGTGGGAATCAGAGGTCATCATAATATAGTAGTGTAATAATAGAACTAGTAGACATTGAAAAATATTCATTATGCATCTGAATATGGTGTACCTACTTTATCTGCATAAACTGGGTATCCAGCTTTGCCTGAAAATCACATCTATGAATAGTATGGGTCACAATGGAAGACACACTTCTCCCAGAGCCCTTAAACAGATATTGGGTTACTTCAGGTGTGAGTTTGTTATTCTGGCAGGACTTTCCACTTCTTCATGAGATTATGCTTGGGTGGTTAATCTTTATTTGCCCAGGAAGGTGCAGTAGGTGACCCAGGAGAGCATCAAATAACCAGACTGTACAATGGCGATGGGATAAAATCAGGCCAAATTTTATTGACAGTGACAGCAGCAGCGGGGTAAGAGTTGGCATGGCATTGGGGCCAGGATCAGTCCATCATTCCACAAACCTCACATTGATAAAGTGGGTCTGCTGGGTTTGGACTTCCCCAAACCTGTAGTACAAGCCAAGCAAGGTCTCACTGGGTGACCAGAGTGCTGATTCCAACCATGCAGATACCCCAGCCTGAGTTTTGGGGTGCTGTGATCAGTCCTCCCCTCAGACCCCTTATGGGGGTCCTACATGCTATGTTGAGTCTACCCAGTGTCATTTCTACCCTCAACAAGCAATGCTGTTCTACCTAACAAAGGAAGACCATAATTGCACTGAGGAAAAGGCAAAAATACCCCAAGTGCCAATCAGGTCAAGAGAGAGGGGAAAAATTCATTTCCGGCACTATTAACCAGCAATTGCGGGCAGGTGGGCAGGCAGGAAACTCATGAGGAAAAATGCCCCTGAGCTCTAGGAAAAACAGGCTTATATAGGTTTTTCCCTCTCCTTTGCAAGGGTTCATGGGACAACTTTTTCCCATGAGCCTTTCACCTGGAAAAGACACTGGGCAAAACTTTGCCCAGTGTTTTTTTGCAATCTATGGACCTCGGCACCTCTGAGCAAAGGTGTCACATACTTATTGAGTGTGGAATGAGGCTTATTTTATTTATGGATGGCTTCACATGCAATATCACAACTCAAGTGACAATTAAAACTCTTTCAAGTCCAATGCAGATACAGAGTAGGATGAGAAAATCCACTTAAGAGGCTTGGTGAAAAGGAAGGCATTCAATAAGCACTGAAATATACAAGAGAAATTGTGCTTGTCTGATAAGCAATAGAAGGGATTTCCAAGGCCGGATTCCTACAACATGCAGAATGGACTTCCCACTGAGTTGGTATCTGCAGGAGGCCCTCTGCTGCAGTGCAATGATCAGTTGGGTATATAATGGGTGAAAGCATCTTTTAGATATCCTGAACCTAAGCTGTATAGGTCTTTGTATATGGGTACCAGCACATTGAATACATAAATATAATTTAAATATTTAAATAAATGTATATTTAAATATTAATATAATATGCATTGGTGAGTAAACTATTAGTAAACCAACCATCTGTGAACATCCCACTTTTTTTTTTAACTGCTATTTGAGATGAAGAGGATCTCAGTTCCTTTCTGATCCTTGTTTGTGGTTAGATGTACTTTTTTCAAGGACTGAATCCACACAATTCTATATTGAAGAACAATTTAGGAGTCTTGTTGAATGCCACTGGGCATCCATTACAAGTTTTTGCAAGGACTTGGCGCAGATGTACAGTCACGATTAATGAGTTGTCAACATCATTGGAAGAACTGCATTGATGTCCAATAGAACAGTAATTAGATCCTCATGGAGGCAGGTAGTTTAATGCCTTTTAAAGAAGCGTTATCTGTCTACACTCCCATCAAAGAATTGCCTATATGTCAAGAACAGAAAGAAGTGTGACCAGAGGAGGCCAAATCAGATTGTGTGTGTTGTGTGTGTGCATGTAAAATGTAAGAATATTATTGGTAGTAAACATTTGTGGTATCTAAATCCTGAATTAAATGCTTAAATTAGTCCATAGTCTAACTTTTAGCTACAAATCAATCCTACAAATAATTTTACTTGTTTACAATATTTTTTTAGGTAAATTATATATTTTTCCCATTCCTTACTAACAATTTAGTCTTCCTGATTCCTAATTCTTCTCCTCAGTTTTGCCATTTCTGCATAGTCCAGGCATAGGCAAACTCCGGCCCTCCAGATGTTTTGAAACTACAATTCCCATAATCCCTAGCTAACAGGACTAGTGGTCAGGGATGGTGGGAATTGTAGTCTCAAAACATTTGGAGGGCTGGAGTCTATCAGTTTAGTCTTCCATTCTTCACTCGTAGGAACTATACTTTCTCTCCATCTCTGGGCTAGCAAAGTCTGGGCAGCTGTAGTCGCATGCATAAATAGCCTCTTCTTGTCACTAGGAATTTCGGCACCTATAATCCCTAAAATAAAAACTCCTGGTTTCTTAGAAAATGTCATTGCAACCAATCAGTTAATAATCCTTTTATACCTTCAGACCTCTTTAATTTCAGCTCATGATCTATTTCCATTAATAATTCTTTATAAGATACTCAGTCATTTCTCATATTTGTTTTTTTTTTATGGATATTGCCTTCAGTGGGGAAAGCCACCATGGTGTTTTTTGTTCTAATAAATTGTTATATTTTCCCCATACTTTATACACCATTTTCCTTACTATGTGATTCAAAAAAGCTTTATGAACTTTAACCTTCTCATACCACAAATATGCGTGCCAACCAAATCTATTAACATGATCTTCAAGGTGTGGAACATCAGTATTTTTTAAAATAATACCCATTCCTTTAACCAGCATAAACAGGATGCCTCATAATATAATCTCAAATCTGGCAGGGAAAACCCACCTCTTTCTTTAGAATCTATCAACAATTTCTGTTTTATTCTTGGTTTCTTCCCCTGCAAGAAAAATCTAGTAATATCTTGAAATATTCTTGTCCCCAGTTACCTCTATTTCCACGAGCAATTGTCATTCCTGCTTCATTCATGACATTATTCTTTTGGAGCCATCTTGAATGTTGTATCTTCAGTTATCAGATGCAAATGTGTGGCCCATGTGCTTCATTTCATGTGCTCCTTCACTGCATGCATGCAAAAATGATTTATAGTACATTCTAGGAAAAAGGGCACCTTTGTAGTCAGTCCAATGACAAAATGTAAGTCCAAGAAAATCAGGAGCTGCCTTAGACTGAGTCAGACTGTTGGTCCATCTTGGTCAGTATGGTAGTGGCTCCCCAAGGCTTCAGACAAGGTACATTCCCAGTCCTATCTGGAGATGCTGGTGATGAGAATACAATAAGAGCCTGCGGGATCAGACTAACAGCCCATCTAGTGCAGCATCCTGTTCTCACAGTGGCCAACCAGATGCCTGTGAGAAACTTGCAAGCAAGGCCTGATCACAAAAGCGCTCTCACTTCCTGCAGCTTCCAGAAACTGGTGGTTGACCCTGGGACCGTCTGCAGATGTTTTATAGAGTCCTTCTTCCCCTAAGAGATACAACTTTTGTTGCCCCATTGAACTCCCACTTATCTTGAAGTTGAATTGTTTATTTTTAGCTATTTGTTGTTACCTCGGCAAGCACAAAAGAAAAGTTCCAACTGGGTTCCAAGAAAATGAAAAGACATGTTCATCCAAAATTGAAGGCACAATTTGTCTTTCTCTGAAGAGACCTTTCAGACAAAGCTGAGGGAACATTGCTGCCTATAAAATTAATTCTACTAAGTTCCACATCTATGAGTTCCACATCTGGCACTTGAATAGATTATATAATTTTACTGTGTCTGCTGCTCTCAAAGATAATACTAATAAACCTCCCTGTAAAAAAAACTATGAAAACATTGAATACATTGGGTTTCTCAAAGCCAGAGAAAGGTCTTCTGTTGCAAAATATGGATAAGCATCTAAGGTGCACATTTGAATCCCATAATAAGTAATTGTGCATTAAGATTTCTTGATGAATTACAGATTTTATTGTTCCCCAATTAAAATGGAAATAGGGAAGATATTCTTTGCATATGCTCGGCCATCAACTTGGAGTGAATTATCCAAATCTCTTAAACTGCTTGACACAATGACTAGTTTTTACAGGGGAAATAGGTAAAGTAATTAGACTAAAGCATGTGTGTAATTTTGAAACATGGTGCAAAACCATTTTAGGTTTGCATCCCGATAATGAATTCTCCGAGTTGTAGCTACTTAACAATGCTTGGGAATGGTTTTGAAAATACAACAGTGAGTATGATAATGCAGCCTAGGTTTCAATAAGGATTTTATAGCAACTGTATTTTTTAATGCTAAAGTAGGTTTAAAAATTAAGTAAGGTGTTGAAATTATAATGAACTAAATGGAGCACTTCAGTCTGAGAGAAGAGTGCTTTAAGAATCTTTTATTTGAATATGTATCATACCACAATCAACATTTTTTATATAAAAAATCTTTCAGACTCCATCAGAGTCAGCATTTAAAAAAATTCCTAACTAAGGATGTTCCTCTCAGTGAAGATGAACCCTTAGCAGAGATGAAGCTGATCTTTCAGGATTGCTCTGGCATTGCCTAGTGCTGAAGCAACATTTTTTACTTATTTATTTAATGCATTTATAGCCCATGTTTCTCCCAAACTGGAAGTCAAGGTGGCTTAGACCAGTGTTTCCCAACCTTTTTTGGGCAAAGGCACACTTGTTTCATGAAAAAAATCTCGAGGCACACCACCATTAGAAAATGTTTAAAAAATTAACTCTGTGCCTATATTGACTATATATAAAGTAACTCTCTTTAATAGGAATCAATGAAGGCATATTCTACATATGTAGCTGAAATAGTCGAAAAAATTCTGAGTTGTAAGAAAGGGCTTGTATCATGCCAGATGGGGAAAGGTCACTTTTTACTTATGTAAAAAAAAATAAAAAAATAGTAACAGCATAGAAGGTAATGGTTAGGCTAGCATCCCTCTTCCAAATATGCTAGGTTTTTATTTGCAGGGACTGTTCTACATGGGAAAGCATTCGGCACTGTCATTCTCCCATCTGCCATCTGAATTGGTACTATTCTGGGTCAATTTACTCTGCTGCATGTGTAGATGAAAATGGCACCAAGTGTGGGGGAGGGGGCAGAACAGGCTTCAGATACAGGATATTAAGCATACACGTACTTCAGATTGAACTGGTTGCTTGCTTTGCAAGTTTTCATTTCCCAAATGACTGCCTTGGCAAGCGCAATACCTACCAGGCTCAACGCCGGTCTCGCGCTGCCGCTTCCCGCGCTCTCAAGGACCCGGGAGGAGGAAGGCGTGAAGGGAATCCCGAAGGCGCGAAAACCTCGCGCATGCGCAGGCCTTCCGCCTGCGACAGCCCAGTAGGCCGGCCGAAGCGAGCGGCGATGGGATGTGGGAGGGAGCTCGCTCGCCGCCCCGCGTGTGCCTATGTGGAGCACGTTACAGCCCCGTGACGTCAGCGCCACGCAGGCAGCCAGGCAGGCAGACGGCGAGAGCCCCGCGCTGGGCGGCCTCTCCTCGCCGCCGCCCCGCCTCTCGCCGCCCGACTCGCCCGCCTCCCTCCCACGGCACACCAGGCAACGTCTCGCGGCACACTAGTGTGCCGCGGAACACCGGTTGGGAAACACTGGCTTAGACAACATCCAGAAGAATCACCACAAAACACAAAGGAATAAAAACTAACCAGTTGAAAGCAATCGTTAAAACCAGCATCAAAATACAGTTTGGCCCGACAGCAGTCCTGTGGTCAGAACTGTCTGCAGCTTAGTTTTCAAAGGCCTATCTAAACAAGAAGGTCTTAGCCTGCCAGCAGAAGGATAAGAATGAGGGGGGCAGTGTAACTTCTCTTAGAAGGGAATTCCATAATAAGGGAGCAGCCAAAGAAAAGGCTCTCTCTTAGTTTGTTTGAGTCTGACTTCTAAGAGTCTTTGGCCTAAGTGTTAGTGCTAAACTCTCACTTGCCAGAACCTGGACTTTGCCCTACTTTGCCTATCTCTACACTTGGTGTGAACCTTCTGCTTGGGTGAAAGCCCCCATAGTGCTGAGGCAGTAGCTTGAGAAAGAAGAAAGTGAGATTCTGATGAATATTTTACTCAGATCTCAGTTTATGGCTGGTTTGGTGTCAGCAGACAATAGCCCTGGCAGTGCCACTGTGAGAAATTAAAATGGCAGCCACATCAAACTACCATTCCCAACTCTGTGCACTATCAAGCCCTTCGATATCCAGACATGGCATTAGTTACAACATGCAAGTACAGTGGTACCTTGGTTTACATACGCTTCAGATTACATACGCTTCAGGTTACAGACTCCGCTAACCCAGAAATATTTCCTCGGGTTAAGAACTTTGCTTCAGGATGAGAACAGAAATCACGCGGCAGCAGGAGGCCCCATTAGCTAAAGTGGTGCTTCAGGTTAAGAACAGTTTCAGGTTAAGAACGGGCCTCCGGAACGAATTAAGTACTTAACCCAAGGTACCACTGTATCAAATAATTTCTTCCCCTCACTACATGTCTTCCTTCTCATGTATACATACAAAAGTTCATATACCACGTTGCACAGCTTTTGGATTAAAAACCCTTAGTAGGAAAATGCTGAGAGAGGTGTATGCATAACTCTTAATGTGGAAGAAGATTTACAAAGGCAGCTATGGCATGGATAATTGGTGCTGTTAATATGTATGCTAAGGACGGCACATTTAGCTCCCCTAGACACATCTGAAAAATTAAACTAATTTTGGTGCATCGCTAACAGTGCATTCAATTAAAAAAATAATCATTTCCTTTTCAGTGCTGCCCAGTAGGGTGCCTGAATTACAAATTTAGGTTTATCCATGAGTCAGTCTCATTGAACTCAGTGAGTAGACTTCTGAGTAGACATGTAGGATTGCAATGTTACCTGTATTTCCTGTTTCTAAAGCCTAAGGAAACCAAGACTAGGTAAAATGAAGAAATAAGCAATATATTATGGAAGGTGAAGGGCCCATGTTGTTATGTGTGGTAAAAAGTGAGGAAATCCCCCCTGCAGCCACCAATAACTTTTTAAATCCACAAGTTGCAACTGCATAGAAGTAGGAATCATGGTGGTAATGCAAGCCAATACCCAGTTGTGTTTTTTTAAAAAACAGTGCTGCCTCAGAGAATGGTCCTAAACCTAAAGCAAAGGGAAGAAGTTGCCATGGGAACTGCCTGTGCCCCACAGTTCATAAAGAACTGGACAAGGACTTCTTTTTCCATTAAAATGTCTAAGATTTTAAAAGACAGGTTGAACAGAGATAGAACTGACAGATCAAAATCTCAAAATAATGGACACAATGGCAAGTATAGCATCCGTTGACAGAGTACTGGGGCTTCACAGCTTGATCCTATGTATGCAATGTAATAATGAACATGTAGTGTACTATTCTAAGGATTTGATCCCCTCACATGATATATAGATCTTCGGAAGTAAAGGGAACATCTGGTGACCGCAGTCAAAGAAATCAACCTGTTACTTCATTTTAAGGATATTCTCTTCCTGTCCACATTTCCCTTCAAACTGAAGTTTTTTGTTTCACATTGTTTGATTGCCTTCACTCTAAGGTATTTTTGCATCAGAATCAAATTCTCTGTAGTCACATATCAGTTTGTCTGCACGAAATATATTGTTTCCTTCTGCAATCATATCCTGTGGCAGTGTAAAAAGCATTCTTGCAACTTGTAGCCATGCCACCCCCTGTTGACTACCCAATCATTATTAGGGTGTGCAGATGAAAGAAAATTGCCTCTTTGTCACAACTGGCCACCTTTATAATTATGTAGGCCTAAGCATGTTTTGGGACGCGGGTGGCGCTGTGGGTTAAACCAGAGCCTAGGGCTTGCTGATCAGAAGGTTGGCGGTTCGAAACCTGGCAATGGGGTGAGCTCCCGTTGCTCGGTCCCTGCTCCTGCCAACCTAGCAGTTCGAAAGCATGTAAGAGTGCAAGTAGATAAATAGGTACTGTTCCAGCGGGAAGGTAAACGGTGTTTCTGTGCACTGCTCTTGTTCACCAGTAGCGGCTTAGTCATGATGGCCACATGACCTGGAAAAACTGTGGACAAACGTTGACTCCCTTGACCAGTAAAGTGAGATGATCACCCCAACCCCAGAGTCGTCCGTGACTGGACTTAACAGTCAGGGGTCCCAAGTTACCGGGAACCAGGCAGAGGGCCTTCTCAGTAGTGGCACCCGCCCTGTGGGACGCCCTCCCACCAGATGTCAAAGAAAACAACAACAACCAGACTTTTAGAAGACATCTGAAGGAGCCCTGTTTAGGGAAGCTTTTAATGTTTGATGCATTACTGTATTTTAATATTTTGTTGGAAGCTGCCCAGAGTGGCTGGGAAAGCCCACCCAGATGGGTGGGTATAAATAAATTGTTATTGTTATTGTTTTATTGTTATTGTTATTATTTACCTTTACCTTTAAGCATGTAATGTGAGAAAACATGCTGTGTAAAAACTTCCACATTAAACATGCGCTTTAGCCTTCAAACTCAGTTTGCTGCTATTCATGTTGTAGACTTATTTCATTACTTACATACTTAGCCTAGTTTTGCTGCCAAAACTAGGCAGGGGGTTTTGCTGCCAAAACTTGGCAGGGGGTTGGACTCGATGGCCCTTGTGGTCTCTTCCAACTCTATGATTCTATGACCTTGCATCCTTCTTCAACAAATAAAGTATTTCAGAGTTACCTTGATTGAAGATAATCAGGAAATAGCCTCTTCCTTATGGCCTTAGACATCTGCTATGTATATTTTCAGGATCCACCTATTTTTTTTAATAGTATATTGTAATTGAAAGTTTTTAAAGTTTGTAATCTCCGCTAAGACCTTAGAGTGAACTGCAGGTCAAATAACAGCAGCAGCAGCAGCAGCAGCAGCAACAACAACAACAACAAAAACAACAACAACAGCAATACAAGTAGAAGAAGATACTGGTAAGGTATTATTGGTCTTGAAATTCCACCTCTCCTTCTTCAGCCATGTCCTTTTTGCTTCTATTCCTTCTTAAAAAAGGACAAGTTAACTCTAACATGAAGTACATAAATTGTCAGATTAATTTAGTAATGAGATAATGCTTCCATTACAATTTGCTTTTCCATTGATAACATGAAATAATTAGTGCAATTTTATTAAATGCCCCCAAATACACGACGCAAGATTCAAGGAAAATGTTTAAAACTTTACTGAATAAAGGAAGGGCATATATACCTGATAACAAAAGCACAGTGATTACCATGAAGAATCTAATTGTCCTATTGTCCAAAGCATAAAGCGGAATAAGATTATTATGAAGGCTGTAAATGTTGCTTAGCTAAAAGAAAGAAATGAGAGAGAAGAAAGAGAAAAGGAAGTGCAATTTTTCACCCACCAGTTATTCACAAGCAAACTAGTTATAGAAGCAAAAGCAACACAAATGTGTGATACTGAAGTCCACCTTTTTGTGCATTAAGCTTGAGATGCTTTGCACTTACCTGGGAGCACACTCCACTGAACACGGTCATATTTACTTCTGAGTAAATAATGCATAGGGTTGTGCTGTGAATCTCACTCTGCTATTTTTGAATGTGAACATACACATGGCCAGGGAGTTGGGCAGAGACAGACTAGAAACATCCGTCCACTTCATGTATTACAGCCACAGTTGCAATGCTTCTTCTGGATTCTTGTGGGGGGAGTCCGGTCTACTTGTGGAGCTCCCATGCAGTTTAGAACCCTGGTCTTTCAGGGCCCTTAACTGTGTGGGTCCTTGATGAGTAGAAAATGGTCCCCACTATGGTGCAGTGAAACATGGCGCATGCTGATGTGGGCAGGGATAAAGGGGTGGCTCCACAGCCCTCCTCTACTTGTGTTGCCCTTTACAACTGAAACATTGGAACAGGACAGTTGAGAAATGCAAAACTGAAATGCCCATTAAATTCAGAACACAGCATCTTTTATGTACCTCAAAATACCTGCCTCCCCTTATCAACACAGCACTGTTTCCAAACCATAAAGCTAGGGTGTCCAGTAAAGTGAGAGAAAGGCCTCAGGGAAAACTTCTACAGGTGGTTAAACTCCATGAACTTTCTCCATCACTTCAGTCACAATTTAGGTTGTGGAACTGTGTGGCCTGGATTATGAAAATAGAGAAATGAAAGACTCATAGGCCACATTCAGTCCATTAAAGCACTACAATACCACTTGTGCCCCCATGGTGATTTTTAATGTATGGTGTGAATGTGGTCATATATGGCTGATTCTGCCTCACAACAGGAATTTGACTCACTCATCTTTTGATTCAGTCTAATGCCGATTCTCTATTTGCAGAGTCCTAATCTAGTGGAAGAATTAGATTCCTGCCTCTGGGGGGAAAAATAGAAAATAAGCCAAACTGCTTCTTTCGTGCATTTTGCATTTAAGATAAACTAACATATCTAAGCCAATCGCTTGGATGCAGTTTAGCCTCAACAGACTTCCCAGGGAGGCTCACACGTACATTCTGCTACATTTGGAATTTTAGTCGTGACCTTTCTTATAAATGTATCTATGCAGTTCATGCTGGTAGGCTCGCACCGTATCTGTCGAGGCTAACTAGATACTCGTGTTTCCATATTTATGGGAAGAGCATGTGTTTCCTCATGTACCTGTCATCTAAAGCACTCTTACAATTTAATTACGTACCTGAGAGAAATGGGATTTCATCATATTAGGAAAACAGACACTGCTTTATTTGAGACATTGGCTACAGAAAACAACATAACTTGAAGTGTCACAATGCATTTATTTTCAACACATTCTTCCTATAGTTTGGGGCTTAACATTCCTCTCTTTGTGGTGGCTAAATTTCAAGGAAATAAATTTCAGTGCACTTCCCCCCTTCCTCATCCATTACTACATTTCAGGATCTTCACTTGAAGTACGGCGATTAAGAGTACTTGTGCCAAGTTTGTTAAATTTGATATAATTTACCAGGATCAGATTTTGAAGAAACAAATCCTAGGACAACTGTGTTTCAAAAAGCTTAGGGAAATAAAAATGTCATTGCAAAAGGAAAAGAAAACTTTCATTAGAATACTTCACTTAAGGAAACTTAATAGGCATACGTTGCAACCCTGTGCACAATTTCTTAGGCATGAATTCCAGGGAGACTCCATGGAACTTGCTTCTGAATAAATAGGATGGTACTTCAAATGTAGGAGGCAAACGTAAGAAACAGTTGGTTTTCCAAAGGGTCTCTGTTAGGAACAGTGCCACATATATTTGCATGCATGCATGTGTTTGTGTGTGTGTGTTCATTCAGTGAGTATATTCATATCCTGCTTTTCAACACCATACAATTCCTGGAGCTGCAAACAAGTCACAAAAGTCAAATCAACCAAATACTATCAAACACACAATGCAAACTATGAAATATTGGAACAGCAGCAGAAGTGGGAAAGAAAGTTTAGGGAAGTTTTTAATGACTGATGTTTTAATGTATTTTAAATCTTTTGTTGGAAGCTGCCCAGAGTGCCTGTGGAAACCCAGCCAGATGGGCGGGTTAGAAATTTTTATTATTATTATTATTATTATTATTATTATTATTATTATTATTATTATTATTATTAAAATTAAAGGATACCAAAATGATATACAATCAGAGCCAGCAAGATTAAAGTAAAAATGTATTCATCTAGTAGTAAAATGATAACAGATTTGGCACCAGATATATCTCCTTTTGAAAAAATTTCAAATTTGCAGAGCCATCACCCAAAAGACCCTGTTTCAAGTCGCTACCCAGCTCACCTCCAAAGACAGGAGGACTCAAAGGAGGGTGCAATACTACACATGCTTGCTTTGGAGAATGCCCCATTGAACCGAATGGGACATACTTGGAATTCAATGCAGATGAATTATTGCAGATGAAGGAATGAATTATTCCATCAACAGTGGAATAATAAACACAGAACTTAGACTGCAATCTTAAACTATATTTCCCAGGAACTTAGTACTCTGTGGGACTTTGTTCTTTGTAAGGTTGCAATCCCAACTCGATTAGTTGGGAGTAAATCCCACTGAACACTATGGAATTTATTTCTAAATGAGCTTGTGTCTGACTGGGCTGCAATCCAAAGCAAATTTTATTTGAAGGAAATTTAATTTTAATCGGTTGTGTCCAGGTGCGAAGCAGAAGCGGCATGATTTAAAACAGGCATCAGAATTAAAGCATTGGCTGTGTGATGCTTTGAACAGCACTGAACTTCTCTTCATTACTGCCCCATCACTCTTCCGAAATTGATCCCATTACATCCACTTTAATGATGTTTAACAAAATAAGTCACTGAGGAATTTCAGTGTCATCTCCTCTCTCAATATTTGACATTCCAGCTCTTATTTTACTGGAGGAGAAGGAAATGCAAGCCAAAGTGGGCCCAGCTGATCACTGACTGCTTAAAAATGTGTTCATAGCACAAACATCACTGGCTGTTTTATGACTGTTGTGGTAAAAGTCTCCAAGTTGTGCTCTGTTTTCTAGGGGAGCTTTAGCATTATGCACTTAAGTGTTTACAGAGAGGGGTTATGGGAGGTGAATAGAATGGGCTAACCACTTGTTCTGAAAGTTCTCCTGGTTGAGAGGCAAGAGAGTAAACCTGGTGTTTCTATGTGAGAGTTAATTGTATTTAGGGCTGGGTCATGGTCATGGGGCCCTGGGGAAAGCGCCATTGGTGAGCACTCTGCTCGAAAAATGAGCCTGGACAACAGGTCACAGCTCCCTAAATAACTCTAGACAGCTGAGCCTAGCAAACACTTTTAATTTATCACAGTGTCCCAGAGCAATAGTAAGTCAGTGACATTGTAGGAAATTTAAATGGTGGCTAGAACTACCTGCACAAGACTATTTGGAGTCCTGGACCAGAGTTCTTTTATAAGGAGGTTGAGGGAGGCAAAAGGGGGCATCAACAGTAGGCCTTGCTGTGATGCCAGGGGCTGATGCTAGCTTTGATTCTAGTGTCGGATGGGTTTGACTATTGAGTGAGAAAGCAGCTGTTAAAAGACCCATTTACTGTTTCTGCTTCCATACTAGGTACGGTATCCAACTACGTTTTACTTAGTTGAAGACCCAGTAGCATAGCATGGGTTCCCAGTGTCCAGGACCACATGGAGTGGGGTGGATGGGAGGGAGGGAAATGGATGAAGTACGCATGTGCATTCAACTGCCTAATGTCACCCATGAAATCTCAGCCACAGAAATAAGAAGAGTCATTCCATTGTCTGGAGAGGTCACATCCAGGTTTGCATGGAGCTCAGTGACAGAAGCACACAGCTGTATTGGGGCAGCAGCAGATGTTGAAATTTTGCACCCTAACAATTTTGCGCCCGGGGCAACTGCCTCTGTGGGCCCCGCATGCTATGCTACAGAGTAGACCCATAGAAGCTAATGAGCACAACTAAGTTAGGTCCATTAATTTCAATAGCCACACTCTGAGTAAAACTTAGCTGACTACACCTTAGGTGTTTAGCATGAAACTTCCCTGTCCAGGCCCAAAAAGAGGGGACAGGGAATTCCTGGTCCTGGACTTTTCAAGAGCCCAAGCCTCTGGGCTGTGAAAAAACAAACATTGCAAGATAAATTTTGGTTTCTCAGCAAGGAGACTTTTTTTTAGAAGGATGGAAGACTAGCAGAACCCATGCTCAGCAGGTACTCCCAAGTGCAGTGACATAATGGGCTGGTGAACCTATCACAGCTCAACACACATTCATTACTGTGGTGGAAACCATTTTAAAACCCCATTATTTTTCGGAATGATCTTTTACTTTGCAGCATACTTTTTTGTATTTTTCTTTTTTAAAAAAATATTATGAAATACTGTTTGAATGACATGGTGTTACAGTGCCTAGCTGAATGGAGACACACACAGCCCAATGTGTGCTGAGGCCAGAACAGTACAGAGCACAGAAACGACACAATTCCTGCCTGGAAGTCTCGCAAATTGTATTAAATCACCAGGAGAATACAGAGATTTTTTTAAAAAGAGGCAAGCACTGTGAAGAGTGAAAGAGCAATTTGCAGCAGTTCATGTATCAATTCTAGGCAAATGTATGCAAACTCAGACTTGCTTGGGAAGCAGGGTTTTGGGATCTGGAAAATGTCTGTCTCTTTGCGGGAGAAAGAGGACTTGCACAATTTAATGATCGCAAATGGATGCTTGATTATCCGCCTTGTTTGGTAGAGTAGAAATCACTAGAGTTCCATTGCCAAGAGTGAATCAGAGCCATCCATTAGGTCTCTGCCTGATAAAATATGTATGAATATCAGTGCAGCCTTGGGATGTAGAAGCATGCCCTCTCCCAGTGATATCTGATAAAAGGCACTGTAGCATTTCAGTCTTATCTCCAAGGATCAGGTTGTGGTACTGCTATTTGCACAAATACAATTTAAACAGCTCCACACATCACCTCACTCTGAGAATCCACCACAGGATTGTTATAAGACAGAGAAAAAGGCTTTCTTCACTCAGTCTGGTCAAACACTTAAGAGATGCTGCAGCTTCAACCACAGTGGGCCGATATGTCGGAATATGTGCTTTCAGAGATGGAGGCTATTTGATTTTCATCAGTGGTCCCCTACCTTTGCTCCCATCAATGCACCATTACCGAATAGTACATTCAACTTTTGTTCTTTAAAGGCAAATAATGCTTATGTAGAGCATCATCACAAGATGACACAAAACCCCAAACCTGCATCCTGGTTGTAGAATACTGGTGCTTGTTAAAATGTGCTTGTTTTGGGGGTAGGGAGCACATCAAGACCCAGCAATATCAATAGATGGCTTGTTTCATTTGTGCTGGCACCATCAAACCATTGAATAACAGGGATAAGCTGTGGGATGAATGCAGAGGGTACAGTTCTGATCATTCTCTTCCTTAATTCATTGAGGAATGTCTGTAGCAGGGGTAGTCAGATGTTGTTGACTCCATTTCCCATCAGTTACGGTAAGCATGGTGAATCATTGGGCTAGGGCTAAAAGCATGTAATGAAGCTTGCTTCTATCCAAGTGGGTATATTGTTACAGCCTAAATCTCATTTGCTGGACAGTTTCAAAGGAGAAGTATATATATGGCAGAAAACAGAAATAGCTGTTCTATGGGACATCTCTTAACGTAAGACAGACTTGCTTCCATTATTATTTTAAGAAAAAGATTTGCCGTGTGTGTGTGTGTTTACTGAATTTTCCAAAACAACAACATACAAACAAGACAAAGAAACAAAGGATAATGACTGTATGGAGCACATTGCTGCAGTTAGAATAAAATAAACAGAGATGGGGTGGGGTCGAGGGGCGGGGAATGTAGTTCAGAATCCAGGAATGAAAATTCTTGCAGTCTGAGGCGAACACCCTCTTAACTACTACTTATTTTTAAAAGAAAACTCTGGTACTTGGACTCTTAGGGAAGTTAAATAGAAAAAGGGTGCTATTTTATACAGAACGAAAATGGTAAAACAAAAGATCTGTCAGGAAATGGGATTATTTCCAGAAACAGTTAACTACACACACACACAAACACATATAATTCAGTGGATGTTAAAAGGTAAAGGTAAAGGTACCCCTGCCCGTACGGGCCAGTCTTGCCAGACTCTAGGGTTGTGCGCTCATCTCACTCTATAGGCCGAGAGCCAGCGCTGTCCGCAGACACTTCCAGGTCACGTGGCCAGCGTGACCAGCTGCATCTGGCGAGCCAGCGCAGCACACGGAACATCGTTTACCTTCCCACTGGTAAGCGGTCCCTATTTATCTACTTGCACCCGGGGGTGCTTTCGAACTGCTAGGTTGGCAGGCGCTGGGACCGAACGACGGGAGCGCACCCCGCCGCGGGGATTCGAACCGCCGACCATGTTACAAGCTGCTAAACAAGGTGGTAAACATGCAGCTTCTTTTCACTTGTTTCTTAAGCTAATTCTGTGGGTGTTACAGCTTAATGCTTTGGTTCTTAAACAAGGTGGTACTTTTTGTCAGTTTCCCAACCTTCTATAAATCACACTCCTGAGGCTCCTATAGCAGTGTAACAGACAAGGGGATCACCACACCCCTCTTAACTGGTTTGGGATTCTTCTCTTTCCAGAAGATGTCTCCCCTCCTTACTCAATCAAGACCCAAGCAGAGTGTTCCCTAACATCTCTACTTCCACTGCCCCCAATTCAGCTTCACAGTTTTTCTCTTGTCTGTATGCTCCTAAAAAGACACTAATCACTGTCTTTCAAACTAAGCTCAGAGGCTTCCTTCTCTGGCTACAGATATTTTTCTCAGAGTGGATGTTACACACACAGCTCAGGAACTATAATCCTAACCAGCTGAACACCAAGAACCCAACTCAACCCTTTCTTTTTCTTTCTGAAAGTGCTGTCTCCACCTGCCTCTGGCTAGCTGTACCCACAGCCAATCAGAGTGGGGTTTCCAGCTGAGTCCTTTGCGTGTTACTCCACTCTGGTGGAATTCCACTGCACTGCACTGCTCCTTTCAAGTCAGGGCGTACTGCCTGGACTTCCAGCAAAACTGGACAGCTGTGGTCTAAACCACTGAGCCTCTTGGGTTTGCCGATCAGAAGGTCAGCGGTTCGAATCCTTGCGACAGGGTGAGCTCCCGTTGCTCAGTCCCAGATCCTGCAAACCTAGCAGTTCAAAAGCACATCAAAGTGCAAGTAGATAAATAAGTACCGCTCCGACGGGAAGGTAAATGGCATTTCTGTGCGCTGCTCTGGTTTCGCCAGAAGCTGCTTAGTCATGCTGGCCACATGACCCGAAAAAACTGTCTGTGGACAAACGTCGGCTCCTTTGGCCAGTAAAGCGAGATGAACACCACAACCCCAGAGTCGTTCGTGACTGGACTTAATTGTCAGGAGTCCCTTTACCTTTACAGCTTTATTGAAATATTAATCCTTTCTTAAAAGGTAAAGGTACACTGGACCGTTAGGTCCTTTCTTAGCAGGCTCTAATTCTGCATATGCAGTGTAGCAGACACTGACAGACCTTGGAGCTGGCTTTGAGCTCAAACTGTTTCCTTTATGCAACCACAGCAAATGTGCCAAAATAAGTAGCAACGCATTTGCAAGCAGACTGGGAGGAGAGGACCAAGGGAGACTTTTGATAGCAAGCCCAGCAGCAGATTAGGGCCTCTTGTGAGACTTTCAAATCTGGCGGGATGACAGAAATATTTCAATATCATTAGCACTTTTGGTCCAAGGATCTCAACTTTTTAAAACTCAAAGAAGAAGAAGAAGAAGAAGGTTTTTAATTAAAATTCTTT